>NW_012142857.1:1438114-1454305 GCF_000956105.1 Propithecus coquereli | reverse complement strand
ATTCACAAGCAAGTCACTTTTTTCCCCCTTACTATTCTCTTACCTTTAAATTCACTTTGCCTTAAGAAGTCATTGAATATCTATTTTTTTCTGATTAGTGCTTTCAACAGGGGAGAAACTAGGACAAATTTCAGACAAAGCAAAAGACAATCTTAAAAGTTGACAACCAGGCCAGGTAAATCTTAATGAGAAAGTTAAGACTGCCTAACTTTCCCTTGGTGTGCAAGACAGGTGTGCAAGGCTATTAACAATAGAACTCTGCACAAAGCCCTGTAGAAAGCGGGTGAATATTGATTCTTAGGCTTAGATCCATAAATAATTCATAAGGCAATTGTAGCTTAAAGATATAGGCATTGCTTTTATTTTTTCCTGGTACAATGGTATTCAGAAACTCACTATATTCAGTATCCCATAAAAAGAGTCTTCTCATCTTTTAAGAAGCAACTGAAATTTCATCTCATTCCTAAAGCATTCTCGGACCATCCAGTCCTCACCAATCACTCCCTTTTCTGAACTCCAAGACCATTTATTGCCTGTAGCACTCATTGGGCATAGCTATTAGATATCTTTCTTTTTTTTTTTTTTTTAAAAAAAAGACATGGTCCAATAGTTAATAAAACCCTCCAGAGCAGGGATCGCATTACATTTCTTTTATTATCCCCAATACCTATCCTGGAGCCTGGTCCTCAGCCCATAAGTGTTCAATAAATATTTGTTGTTAATGATGATATGTTGTAGATGCATCTGAAACATAATCTGGACAAACAAAATACAGGAAAAGTGCAGATCATCATCTAACGAACATGCAAGCCAAGAAATCGATATGAGAGAGCTGTCTGAGCACCAAGTGAAAGACAAAGTGATACACTCTTCCCTGCCCCAACATCCAACATGGTGATGGATTATGCTACATAAAATTATTGATAAAGACCAATGTAGTCACAGTGATTTCTAAGCCGTAGCAAAAACATTAGATACAAAATGTAACATTATAACAAAGGCAGCAGAACTGAGAGGTCATTCATCTGATGAAGAACCTCTTTGCAAATAAGTAACTTCAAGCGTAATGAAAGCATGGTGCTTTCACTTCCTCCTTCCCTATCTCCCCAACCTAGAGACAGGGATTCTGATTTCCCTCAAGCTACGGAGAATGCACGTCACTTGCCCCTTAAACAAAGGAGCAGGAAGGCAAACTTGGGCATTCAACCTTTGCCAAAACAAACCCAGCCCTTTCAAATGAGTTAAGTTCTCATGATAACAGTCAGGTTGAATAAATTCATACAATTCTCAATTACATGTACAAAAAGGATAGAACAATCTGCTTATTTCTGGTCCAAATTCCTGTCTTCTTCTATGAGGTTTGGCTTATTAACTCAGCAGCAGAAGATTTGGGCCAAATCTATTCCAACAATGAACCTCATCTTGCCTTTCTCTGTCCCTCCTGGGTACCCTTTCTCCAAGTATATCCTTCCTTTTGTCCCAGAAGGTGAGAGACTCTTAGGCAGAAAGCTCTACCATCTTCATTGAGCATATAGGTAACATATTCAGCACTACTATTGGTCTGACTAAAGTGAAGCAGTGAAAAACCTCAATCAGACCAATCCGAAAGTCCATGGGTCCTGGCAGAGATCTGGGACAGGGGGTCGGAGAGTGGGGACCACAGGTTGATGTTTTTCCCTCAACTTGTAGGTGCCGTTTTATTGCATGACCAGCATAAACGGGAGAATTAATTTTACTGGTCACTTCAATAGAATATTGATAAGGATTTGACTGATTTTTAATAGTATTTCCTAGTTCTTTGGCCTAAATGATCAATCATCAAGATTTGAACTGATACACTGACTCCTTACCTTACCCACTTCCATGCTTCTCAGTCACATTTAAAATTTTGGATGGAATAAAGAACTTGCAAAACTAATTAGCTATATAGACATGGCTCTAATGGCCTGGATTTTCTCCACTATACTTTTATACTTTTGGTATATAAAATCCACTACTTAAAGGGAATGAAGATTGGATTCCATGGGTTAATTTTGTATAGCAGTAACAATATCTATAACCAGCTTGGCTTCCTTCATGGCCAAAGGATGACCAATATATTTCAAATCTTTGAGACAATTGGCTTGTGGCATCTTTCTGTGGATCAAAGTTCTCATTGAAAGAAAGAAAGAATATTTTTTTTTCATGGAAATAATATATAAAATATTCCTTAATTTAGTGAATTCAGGAAGCCATATCATTACAGTATGTGAAGTTTTCTTTCTAGATCCTGAAGACACAGGCTTAGAAATGATCCATGTACTCACGGTCTTCAGGTCCTGTGGGTACAGTGGCTTGAGGTTCTCCAAGCCTTTTTCTTGTCTGTAGGGAATATTTCAATGTGATGCATTCATGTCCAGAAACATCCAGGAATAAAACTGGAAAGCATCTAAATAGAAATACAGAGGCACTCATTCAGCATGATCGTTTTGTAGGCTAATGGGGGCAGTCCACAAAATGGTGACTTGGAGCCATGGCTGGAGCCGGGAGGCACTAAGGGGCAGAAAGTTGAATTCCCCACTAGGTGGCACTAGGACACATCTGTGGCATCCGTGGGTACTGTTACCATGGCAGAACAGAGGAACAGCATCAGCTTTCATACCTCTGTAGGCAAGGTCCCATATGGAGTATCAATGGATTGAAGTGAGTATGTGTGGGTATTTCATACCTTCTCAGGTTTGATGCTACATTGAAGGGTATGCCTGGGGGGGCATATGTGTGTGTTCTTATGAGTATGATTACCGGATTGGGTATGAGTATATATACGCACATGTGTATGCACCGATACGCATACATACATGTATGTTAGATTATATAGATACAGGTCAACATAGATGTGGGTATAGATTGGGGACCATTAGTACAATAAATGGAAATCCTATTGGAGAAAGGGGATTATCTTCTTTCTGTTGAGTGCTAGGCCTTTTCCTGTGCTTTCTCATTTAATGTTCACAATAACTGTGAAAAGTGGCTATTATTGTCCCATATTTGCCAAACTTGATGGACTTCACACCAGTTAAAGAACTTTCCCAAGGTCACACAGGTGGGAAGTTGCAGGGCATGGATTGAAATGCAGTTCTGCTGAGCTCTGAAACCATAAAGCAGTCATGCCTCACATCATATAGGGTTGCTAAAGTTTCTTACAATGTGCAAATTAACTCCAGGGAATTTGGTTTGTGGTATGTTTGCACAAATAGTACTGACATGTGCATTATACAAAATGAAAATAAAATATATGCAACAGTTTGATTTATGTTGAACTACAAATAAACATAAAAAGCTAAATAAATAAAGCATTCCACTTTCCCCTTTTTTACCCCAAGATAATTATTAAAAAACCCAACCATAGAAAAATCAACAAGAATTAATTCCAATATATGATTCTATTAAAATAGGAGTCATTTAAAAGAATATTAAGCTTATTTTAAAGTGGATATATCAAATCCACATGCATACATAATTGAAGCCATTCACTATTTGCCTCAAAATGCATTCACATTAAGGTAACAGTATGAATTTCATGTACACTGCCTCCTCACATTGTAGGAAAAGCCATTTCCATTGAGATGTTGGTGTTTACCTTAACTCTACCACTCAACTGTGGTCCATTGTCACTGAAGACATTGCAGCCTTTGGGCATCAGCCTTTTAATTTTTTTCTTATCCAGAAGGTGTATTGTTGTGTAAATTGTGTTTCTGTGAGACAAATGAAACAATGTAGTATATACTGATATTTAGCACAATGTTCGACAAATAGTAAATGCTGGATAAAAGTTAAGAATGGTGGACATGATGCCTCCAGGAGGAAGAAAAGGAAGGGGACGAGGGAGAGAGAGCTGAAGGAATAGAAGGAGAGTAAGAAGGTGAGATGAAAGGAGAGGAGTAGGAGAAGAGGAGGAAGGTATAATTGTGGAGAGATGAATGTGAAAGTTAATTTGCAGCTCTTTTTTTCTTCTCCCCAGATGTTCAAAAAAAGACATCTGTAACAATATGGGATTTTAAATACCTATCCTGCACCTTGCAGATCATTTTGTTCTTCACCTTAGTAGTTGCAGCTTTTCTGTTTTGGCTAAGATTGGTTAGCTTCACTGAAGGCTCAGGAAGAACGTGCTGAGAACTAAGCCCCCAGCTGTGGCAGTGGGATTGAAAGGGGAGAACAGCAAGCAGCATTCCATCAAATTGTACTCTGGCTGCTGGGAAAATATGTTGGTTGTGCTGTTTAAAATTGACTTTTTGGCTGCATGATAAAAATGAATGCTGGCACTCCAAAACTGGTTGGAAGTTGTGGAAGCTCCCTCTAGAAAAGTCAAAGCAAAATAGAGACATTTCTTCTGGTCCTTCAGATCTGTAATGAACATTAACTGAAAAATAATGACGTCTCTGAAAATTGAGAAGTCACGATTCAGGTGGAAGGAAAAACGAGAATATTCTCTGTTGCTCTTGACAGTAAAATTCTACTTAACAAATTTCCTAAGTAGATTTTTGTCATGTCAGTCCTCAGTCTTTGTGTCTTTCATTTGTGTTTAAGAATGTTCAAAATTGGATTGATAACAAAATAATAATAGTAACAATAAAGGCAAACATTTATTGAGCACTTATTAAATGTACAGCACTGCTTTCCATGTTTTATATCACTTTATACTCAATACGACCCTTATAAATTAGATACTATATTGCAGATGAGAAAAATGAGGCTCAGAGAATTTAAATAATTTGGTTAAAGTCACACAAGTAGTCGGTGGCAAAGCTAAAACTCAAACACAGGGGCTAGCTGCAGCCAAAACCCTTTTTGTGGTCCACCATGCTATACATAGATAACATTCAAAATGCCTGTGTCAGTGCCTGGCACACAGTAGGTATATGGTAATACTCACCTTTGCTTTCTTTCAAGTATTGCCTTTGGATTGTTACCTCTCTCAGTAAAGCGCTATTTCAATCTGTACACATTTTGGGAGAATGTCATGTGCGAGGAGTGATATTAACTTCAATCTGAGGATACGAAATATTCATTCTTTCCTGGATGTTTCTGTTTTGCAGATCCTAGATATTTGCATAAAAGCCTAGCATCCTTTCCCAGGCTCAAGAAACCATAAGATGTGGGCAACAGCGGGAGGCTGCCTACATGGATATTTGAGGAGGTAAGACATGCTTTGGTGAGAAGGAAGACATCTGACTCTGTTGAGTTTTCTTTATCCATCCCATTCGGAGACCTTCCTACTTACATAATCACATAGTATACATAAACTTTTAAAACTAGAGTCAAATTCCAAAGCATGACCTTGTTTCCAGCAGATGATTCCTGAGCTATTAGAGGACAATAACAAGTTGGCTCAGGAGCACTGGGCATGGTAGCCACCAATTAATTATTGCCTCAATAAGAGGACAAGCCCCTCAACCGTAGCTTCTGTCAAATTAATAACTGTCTCAATTCTTTCCCTACAGTCTCTCTTTATCTTCTTAATCCCCAAACTAGTATAGCAAGATGAACGAAGAATTTGAGGCCCAGAGCTGTCCAAGGTCATACCATTAAGTTATAACTGACCTAGAACCTAGGTTTTTTATCTCCTGCTCAAGGAAATCTTTAATTCAAGGCCATTTCCACAAATTCTGTAAGTTGTCTTGCTGGGGGAAAAAAGGGGTGGGGGGTGGAAAGAATCCTAATTAGTTAAAAATGTTTAGAAAATAAAGCTTTCTCTATCACCCTTTTAGAAATTTAAAATGTATGTTTTGCATACACTCTCATAAATCCTGCTGTAGACTTTTAAAACTACATTTTGATGGCAGTTTATTTATTTATTTTTTTATCTCAGGATATTATGGGGGTACAAACATTTTGGTTACATGTTATGACTTTGCCTCACCCAAGCCAGGATTTGAGGTGTGCCCTTTCCCCCATACAATGCTCACCACATCCATTAGTTGTGAATTTACCCACCCCCATCCTCCCAACCCCCAGTGAATATTACTACCATGTGAGCACCTTAGTGTTGATCAGTTAGTGTCAATTTGATGGCAAGTACATGTGGTGCTTATTCTTCCATCCTTGTGATATCTCACTTCAGAGGATGGGCTCAAGCTCTATCCAGGAAAATATAAGAGGTGCAAAATCACCATTGTTTTTTTGTAATTGAGTAGTATTCCATTGTATACATATACCATATTTTATTAATCCACTCATGGATTGACGGGCACTAGGGTTGTTTCCACATTCTTGCAATAGTGAATTGTGCTGCCATAAACATCCAACTGTAGATGTCTTTATTATAGAATGTCTTTGATGCCTAATAGTGCTATTGCTGGATCAAATAGTATTTCTATTTTTAGTACTTTGAGGTATCCCCAATTTCTTTTCCACAGAGTTTATACTAATTTACAGTCTCACCAGCAGTGTAAGAGTGTTCCTATCTCTCCACATCCTCGCCGGCATTTGTTTTTTTGGCATTTTTTGATAAAGGCCATTCTCACTGGGGTTAGGTGATATCTCATTGTGGTTTTGATTTACATTTCCCTAATGATTAGAGATGTTGAGCATTTTTTTAATATGTTTGCCAGCCATTATTCTGTCTTCTTTTGAAAAGTTTCTGTTCATATTCTTTGCCCATTTACTGATGGGGTTGTTTGAGTTTTTCTTGTTGATTTTTTTGAGTTCTACATAGATTCTTGTTAGCAGCTCTTTATCGGATGTGTAGAAAGAAAATATTTTCTCCCATTCTGTAGGCTGTCTATTTGCTCTAATGATAGTTTCCTTGGCTGTGCAGAAGCTTTTTAATTTGATCAGGTCCCATTTATTTATCTTTGTTGCTGCTGTGATTGCTTTGGGGGTCTTCTTCATAAATTCATTGCCTAGTCCGATGTCTGAAAGAGTCTTCCCTACATTTTCTTCTAGGCTTCTTAAGGTTTCATGCCTTAGGTTTAAGTCTGTTATCCACCGTGAGTTGATTTTTGTAAGAGGTGAGAGGTGGGGATCCAGTTTCAATCTTCTGCATGTAGTTATCCAGTTTTCCCAGCATCATTTATTGAAAAGAGATTCTTTTCCCCAGTGTGTATTTTTGTCTTCTTTGTCACAGATTGGATGACAATATGTGGATGGTTTCATTTCTGGGTTCTCAGTCCTGTTCCAAAGGTCTATATCTCTGTTTTTGTGTCAGTATCATGCTGTTTTAGTTACTATAGCCTTGTAGTAAAGCTTGAAGTACGGTAAACTGATAGCTCCCAGTTTGTTCTTTTTGCTTAAGATTGTGGATTTTTGTCCACTCTGCCAGTCTATGTCTCTTCAGAGGACAATTCAAGCCATTCACAGTGATTGATATTTGGGGTAGATTTCCGTTCTTAGTGTTGGGTGAATTCCTATTGTTTTGTTTTAGTCCTTGAGCCATAGTAGAATCCAGGTTCTAGACTTTAACTCTTGAATTATTTTACTTTGGTGAGTGTCTATTGCGCTGTTCAGTGTGTAATGCAGGTCTGAGTACTTCCTGTAGGGCAGGTCTGGTCTTTGCAAATTCCATCAGTGATTGCTTGTCTGGGAAGGTCTTTATTTCTCCCTCATAGATGAAGCTTAGTTTTGCCAAGTAGAGAATTCTAGGTTGGCCAGTATTCTGTTTTAGAAGATTGAGCATAGGTGCCTAGTCCCTTCTGGATTGTAAAGTTTCAGTTGAGAAGTCTGCAGTTAGTCTGATAGGTTTTCCTTTGTATGTTATCTGCTGTTTTCGTGTCACTGCTCGAAGGATTGCCTCTTTCATGTTTAATTTGGTCAGCCTAATAACTACGTGACGTGGTGATTGCCTTTTCACATGAGTCTCCCAGGAGTTCTGTGTGCTTCTTTTATCTGAATATCTAGATTTCTGGCCAATTCAGGCATATTTTCCTCCAGTGTTCTGTGAAATAAGTTTTCCAACCCTTGTGTATTTTCTTCTTCTCTCTTTGGGATGCCTATGATTCTTATATTTGGCTTCTTTACATAATCCTACATTTCTTGTATGTTTTGTTCTTGTCTCTTGTTTCTGTGTTCTTTTTCTTTATCCGATTTGTTTAGCACATAGACATTATCTTCAAGCTCTGAGAGTCTTTCCTGTGTGTGATCCATTCTGTTCTTGAAGCTTTCCACTGTGTTTTGTAGTTCCCTAAATGTGTCTTTCATTTCCAGAATTTCTGTTTGGTTTTTCCATAGTATTTCAATTTCTTTAGAGAATTTTTCTTTCATTTCTCGTATTGTTCTTGCAGCTTCTTTATGTTGGGTTTCTATTTTCTCATCAATTCCATTGAGTTTTCTTACACTCCATATTCGGAATTCTTCCTCTGTCAGTTTAATCATATTGTGTGAGTTGGTATCTATTCATGGAAATCGACTGTTTTCTTTTGGGGCTGACTTTTCTCTCTGATCTGTCATGTTTCCTGTGTTCTTTCACTGATTCTTTCTCATCAGGCTAGTTTGTTGATAACTGGGGATGCTGGAGCTGGTTTATGGCCTTATCTCCAAGTCCTCAGAAGGACATTCCTTGACAATGTTGGGGAGATGTGTGCTGGTCCTGAATTGCCTTAGAGGTGTTTTAGCCTATTGGATTATCTCTGACCTGTTGTCTTCACCTCTTGCCAAAGGAGATTAGTGAGTTTGGATCCCTTGCTTAAGCTTCCAGGTGGTGAATCACTCTTGTGTATGTGACTCTACTGCCCTCCACTAGTTTGGGATGGAAGGCACTGTGTTGGGCTATGGGATTACCCTTTCTGTTGTTGCTTGCAGTTTGCATGGAGGAGCCAATTATCAAGGTATTCTGATGCCTTTGTGAGGGGTGCTAAACCCCCAAATGGGGTATATGAGTACCACAATCTTTGGGAAATGTCTTGTCACTCCCAAGGATTACTTGAGCCTGGTTGCCACTTTGGGTGGGGCAAGGTCAACTGGTACCTGCAAGCCTAAGAGTGTATACTTCTGTGGTTGCTTGATCTGCTGCTAGGGGAGAGCTGCTAATATGTTATTCAGGGATCTTTCGCCACATTTGTGAGGCAGCTCCTGGTGGGGGGTGTTAACTGGTACAATTACTGAGGACTCTGGCCATGATTTTCCTTCCCAGACCACCAGCCCCAAAGCTGGCAGAGGCCTGGGCATCAAGGGTGAGCCTTAGTGTTATGTTCTTATCAGATGATCAAAGCCAATCCTCTGGACGGAATCAACAATCTTTCCCCCTTTGCTTAGTTCCAAGGTCCCACAGATTCATGTCAGTCACACAGGAAAGCGACTTTTCTCCCTTATCCCTGCCTCCAAGGGCGGAGCCTGCCCTGCAGGGCTGCAGGAGGAGCGTTGCCCAAGACTGCCACACATCCCAGCCCAGAATATGGCTTCTCTGGTTTCTCCCCGCCTCCATGGGCAGAGTTTGCCCCAGTGATATGAAAGACAAGCAGCAGCGCTGGGGGAGAAACATTCAGAAAGAGGCTTCTCTCCATTACTCCTCTCCTCCAAGGGTGGGGCCTGCTTTGCCTGATAGGGATAGGGGCGTTGCCTGAGATTGTTGCCTGAGCCTGCCCTGCTGGGCTGGGGAAGGGACGTGCCCAGAACCTCAATGTGACACAGTGTTTCTAGGCTGTGGACCCCCCAAAATTGTGGCTTTCCACCCACAGATAGCTAGCACTGGAGGTGACTGCTCAGGGGGCAGCGGGTGCTGGATTTGGCAGGCTATCTCAATGAGCCACCAGCTGTCCCCACTGCTTCCCTGTCCCACTGTCTCACGTCAGTCCAGTAGAGGGTCCTGCACTCTCTGTCCAACCCTGAGCCAGTGGAATCCTCGGCAGTTGCCAGGGGCAGAGCCTCCCCTTTCAGCATTCCCCTCCTTTCTTCTGGTCCCGCTGACCGCCAGAGGCGAGATCCCTGTCTCCAAACTCCTTCCTACAGACCTGGGAAGTGTCCACTCAGAGCAGTCCCTCCCCTGCCCAGTGCAGACCTAGCACAGAGCACCGGGGAGTTCAAAATATTTCCCACTAATGTCTCTTCTCCACATAGCCTGTCATCCCATGCCACAACTTTGCACTGACTTCAGACGCTTCCCTGCCTAAGTGGATGTGGAGGTGGATGGAGGAAGAGTGGTTCTCCTGTGGGTCAGATCACACTGCCCTGGCCAGCCTATGGGCGCAGCTGTCCCACGCTCTATTCCCTATTGTATATCTCACACTCTCCAGACTTTGTGGTCAATTCTCCAATTCACTTCTTTTTTTTTTTCCTAGCACTGCTTGTCCCATGCTGCTTCTCTGCAGATCCACAATGCTGTTCTTGTGGGAGAGGGATCCACTCATGGGTAGCTGTCTGTGTTCTTCACCTCCTACTCTGGGAGCTGAGAGCCAGGAGGTCACCACTGATCTGCCATCTTCCCCCCATAAAGCCCCGTTTATTTTTTAAAACACCTGCTAATATATTCAGAGGCACTAAGTATTCCTCAAAATCCATTTTGGATCATACATCTCAAAATGATTCAGAACCAGTTCTGGCAATGCTCTTTATTAATAATAATAGTAGAAATAATCATGGTTATAATTTCCTTTTACTGGTATTTCTGTTATACCAGCTCACTCCAGAATACTCCTGTAGCTTTTCAACAGGTCTCTCCAGGCCCCAACTTCTCCCATCTGATTTATGCTCCTGCTAGGTTTGTCTTCTCTCAATTCCCTCGTTATGCCCTCTTTTTGTCCTGTTATCCACCATGACACCCCACTTTTCTCCATATAAATTCAACTTCTTGGTCTCCTTCTCTTTCTAGGTTTTTATCCCACTGGTCTCCAAGGTGAGCCCTTTGGTTTAATCAACTGGGCTCATTCTCTGATCCCTAACTAGGGCATGCAGTTTCCTGCACTCCCTGCTTTTAAGGTCTTTCCTTCTCCCGTCTTCCCAAGTGTGAAGATGTGGGTTTTTTGACAGATTGTGGCTTCCTCTGAAAGCAGAGGTTGTTACCTGCTTGTCACTGTTTCCCTCCCCACACTTGGACCTATGTTGTGCACCAGGGATGTTGTAACAATGAAAGCTGACCCCCTGTGCTAACTTCACTCCCCATCCTATATCTCTCAAAAATGAATGTCCACAAGCAGGGCCGCTTTTGATGACCTGAAACTCAGAAACTCCTGTGGTTTTATTTTTTAACTTTATGAGGACAAAGTTTTATTATTATGGAAATTGGAAATACTTAAAAGAATTGCACTGGAGGAAAACAAGCAATACGTAATTTAGTTCTGTATTTTTAAAAATGTTGCAATTTTAACCTTCAGTTATAGGAGTAGCTGTAGATTGGCCATGGGTGCCCAACTGTGGATAAATAAGGCCTATAAAAATATAGATTCCAACTAGTTCCATCTTTGCCATAGAAAGGTCACTGCAGAAGACTCAATGGATAGGAAGGCAGAGAGGCCAAGATAGAAGGACAATCTATAGTCAAAAGGTCTGGCTTTGGGTCCTAGCTTTATGGCTGACTCCTGAGTGATCTCGAGAAAATCTCCTTAACCTCCTGAGCAGCAGTTCCCTCTGCTGTAAAAGAGGAAGTGTAATATTTAAACTCATAGGATTACTGTGGTAATTGCTGTAAATGTCTTATAATTTATAAGGGGCTCTGCAAATGTGAATTATTATTAAGAAAACATTCTGGGCATCTCCAGCTTTTTTTTTTTTTTTTTTTTTGAGACAGAGTCTCACTCTGTTGCCCAGGCTGGAGTGCCGTGGTGTCAGCCTAGCTCACAGCAACCTCAAACTCCTGGGCTCAAGCGATCCTCCTGCCTCAGCCTCCTGAGTAGCTGGTACTACAGACACGCACCACCGTGCCCAGCTAATTTTTTCTATTTTTAGTTGTTTGGCTAATTTCTTTCTATTTATAGTAGAGATGTGGTCTAGCTCTTACTCAGTCTGTCCAGCTTTTTTTAAAATGCAAACAAGAAATGTTTCCAACAGCCCTAAAAAAAAAATTTATCATGAAACGTGTGATTCTCCTATGTCTGTATGATTGCTATGTGTTTAAGTTCTAATTCTGTTCATATTACATTCAGCAGAGTCAACTTCTTAACAAAGCATTCTTCACTTTATTGTCTGGGGGCTGTTGTTCAAGCTGGTGTTAGCAACACAGTTAAGTATTATGGCTAACATTTCCCTTATATTAATAGATGTTGATTCCAACTTTAGATTTTCAACTACACACACACACACACACACACACACACACACACACAATTAGGCTTATTTTCCCCCTCCCCTCTCCTTTTCCTTCCCTTCTCTTCCTTTCTCTTCCCTTCCCTTCTCCTTTCCTTTTGTCCTTTCCTTCCTTCTATTTTCCTTCCCCGTTTCCCCCTCTTTCCTTTTCTCTCTTGCACTCTTCCTTCTCTCCCTCCTGCCTTCCTCTTCTCCCCTTCATGCCTCTATTACTTTTTTTCCTCCAACAAGAGTCTAGAAACATTCACATCAGAAATGCCACATGAACCTTTGACGAGAGTGACATATTTTACTTCTCCCCTGCCTGAGTCAGCTTGAAACACTTTCAAAGCCCCACCATTTTCTCCAGAGCATACACAGACAGGCTCTAGTAGGTAAAATGTACCTAACTGTATGTTATTTACCAATTAGGTCCCAGAGCAGATGATAAAGTTAACGCAAAATCTACTATGCAGGGTACTCAATTACTGAAGAATGTTCCCCAGACATCCCATGGCCTACAGGGGCAATACATTTTCTATGACATGATGGGAATTATTGACTCACTGGACCAGAATGCTCTCTGAGTCCACATAAAGGCCCTATTTCCACAGTGGATCGAAAAGCCAACAGACTCTGGTTTTCTGCATATTCACAGTTAGCAAATTATTGATCTGCTAATGAATCAACTCAGCATCCTCTGAGGATCCTTAGCTCCTGTGTGTGCAACTGTCCTTCAGGAGGGCTGAGTCTCAGAACTACCCAGACCAGCACCTGCATAGCAGCTGTTAATGACACTCAAATGCTCAGATTATTTTTGTCTTTAAAATGTAATATTTCAGCTTTCCCTAAAACACAAGTTCAGGGAATGTAATATCCCCTAGGAAATAAGAGAAATGCCCAATTATATTATAAATAAGGAAGGCCTATCAAAATATAATCATAGAATTTTCAAACTGGAATGAAATGTAATAAAATTATTTACCATTTATTACACATTAAGGCTAACTGTGGTGAATTAAAAACAAGACTCTCTTTTAAACCAAGTGCTTCTGTGTGTGTGTGTGTGTGTGTGTATGTGTGTGTGTATATGTGTGTATATGTGTGTGTGTACTGATTTTCCTGAAGGGTCATTGTTAGAGCTTGTTTAATTGAATTTACTCGTGTCACAAATGAAGAAGGAAAGACCAGGAGGAGTGGGAGGGGTGGGCCTAGAACCTGGTCTTCCAGATTTCTAGGACTGCAGTCTTCCCATCACACCAACAGTTTCTAAGGAAAGTATGTTCTCCAGTGACTGACACAAGCTACACAGGCTACATGGAATATTTTGAGAGAAGGGTCAAAACTTGATTTCACCCCCATCTGGTGTACTGGAACAACTGTCTTCTAAATTTCAGTGTAAAGACCAATTCTGTCTTAAAAGACCACTATCACATATGCAGATGAAACATCACACTGCTATTTGCAGAGGAACAAATAGCTCCTCTATTTCCATGGTCTCTCTGTCCCCACCTCTGTCCCCAGCCTCTACAAATCACCTTTCTAACTGACACTTCAATGGAGAGCCTTCTGCTTAATGCAGAACTCCAAACCGGAATCAGTGTTCTACACCATCACTCCTCCTCTTTCTTTGAAATTCCCCCTCTCTGTCCATGTTTCTGTCCTCTCTTGCACTGGAATGGAGGGGGCAGCAGCAGATGCCTTTGTCGAGATCACAGGGATTCACATATGTTAAATGCTCACTCCATGTTGAATAAAAGAACGAATGGATTCCACAATAGGTCCAGCGAGGGACCTGTTCTATTAGGCTTTGCTCTGTGAAGGATCCACATGTTCTTCAAGTTTCTCATATTTGAAAGATTGAAAAGATTTCTAAACACACACAATTGGTTCTCTAGCAAAGGAATTTTAGCTTCCATGCAAGCAGTGGAGTCCGGAGTGGTATATCTTTGCATTGCACCTACTTGATCTATTTTTCCATCAAGGGCTCATAAGCACCACAACAGCAATGACCTTTTCCTTACTCCTGTGTTTAACCCCCAGTGGTCCTCATTATATTGCTCTGTACAACAAATGCTGATGTCCAGCTCTTTCTGCTCCTTCCATCCCCAGATAATTTAGAGTTGACACTAATAAAATGTTTTGCAACTTACCGCATGAAGTCATTAAAGATCCTCTGTCAGGTAATTGATAAAAGAACAGTCTAGCCTGTCTTTCACATTCACTGACTCAAAGTTCATGCAAACTGCACTTGTACAAATCATACCTATGCCACCTTTGGCCTGCTGATTTGAGATTATCATCCATTATCCATCAGGGATGAAAGGTGATGTTGATCCCTGGCCTTCTATGCTGACTGACAGTTGGGCTGCTAGGGGAATTTCCAGGCCCCCACCACTGCTAGGATTCTGGAATGTTGTAACGTCAGAGGAAAGGATCTTGATGGAGAGGTCCCCATGCCCAGCACTAAGTGGAAGCTCCTAGTTTTCATATCATGGCTGGGGCCATAATTGTGCCTCAATATCTACATCTTCTATCTAGGTCTTCTGAGCAAAGCTGAGGGACGTGATCTCCAAGGCAGGTATCTCCTTACTCAGCCAACTCCCCCTTCCCCTCCAATTCCTCTTGGCCTCTTGCATGACCTTCTCTCTTCATGCAAAATTAGTATAGGTGGTGTGTGAGGCAGAGGACGATTTCTGGCAAGCAACTGGATAGGTACCTTACCAGGGAAAGTTTGTTTGTTTGTTTGTTCTTTAAACCTCGAGCACAGGTTTAAAAATCGGAAGCTGCTTTTAATTTATGAAAATGCATTGGTTGAATTTGGCTCACTAATATAAAATCATGGCTTACATGTCTAATAAATTTTCTCTTGACATCAGCCAGTTAACCTGAATATAATTTAATAATTTGTTAGCTAACTTTCTTTTATTGTTAATGCCAATTAGCACTTGGCTTTTTAGCCATAATAAATTTATAATATCTGCATTATTCTTGAGAGTGGTATTTATAAGATGAAATAAGAATACACACTCACCACCATTGCCTTTAAACCCACAATTATATGTAGTCTAAACACACCACTGAGCAATGTGCTCAGAGATCATTAAATCCCAACTCTCCATCAGACAAGCCAGAAGTTTCCAAGGTCAACAGGGTCCTGCATATGTCAGATCTGCAATCACACCATGGCGAAGGTGAGGCAGACGATCAGGTAGACCAGAAGGTTTCCATTTAACACCCACTTAGTACACCTGAATAGTTGGAACAGATTTTTGAACTTCCTCCCATGGGCACATAGAGCTATAAATATGTCCTCTCATTTTACTCACAGGAGCCTCAAGAGGTTGATATTCATCTGTCCCAAATAAACTCTTGCAGGATTCCCTTTAGATTTTTTATTACCACTCCAGAAAAATGTGCATATAATTCAGTGACAGCCTAACCTTTGTTTGGCTGAACATTATTAAATATACAACAATTATCACATACAGTATATTCTACGTGCATACAAGCCCCTTCAGGATAATGCATATTCTCAACCTCTATGGAAAAAAGTATGAATTATTAACATTCACTCTTCAAGCTCTGTAAAACTAACTCTTAGATTGTGGCACTGAACACTCACTGCTCTGGCACTTACACAGGCTGGCTGGAGAATTCATGCACTGTAGTGTTTGACACACTCATTCTCTCAGGTGAAATACTGCAGGCAAAACTGCATAATTTATTAGGCTTCTATAGCAGGGCTGAATAATTAGATCATCTCTTTGTATAAGGCTACATTTTATGATGATTTTTTTAAACCCTATAATCCAAATTGGGGTTGGATTGGGATGTGGGGAGGGATTGGAAAGTAAAATAATTGGAAAATGCTTTATGTGAAATAACAGCTATATCATTCTATGCCACCAAAAGTATGACTCCATCCTCAAAAGGTTTGCAAGCCATCTATATTATTAGCTGACAAGCACCTCAGATGTCCTAATAATAGAAAAATGATCA
>NW_012142857.1:1434762-1435984 GCF_000956105.1 Propithecus coquereli | reverse complement strand
AAATAAATAAATGGGGAGAAGAGACAAATCTTCCACTCAGAACAATTCCAATTAATTTATGTAGACACTCAGCTCTCAAGAAGGTACAATGTGAGTCCTAAGTGTGGGCTGCTCACTGTGAATCCCTTCCAAAGAGTGTGCACAGCATGGACATTGGAGGTACCAGACAAACACTACCTCGAACATCAAAAATCATGATGTCATCTTTTTGCATCCTTCGTGTACCCTTGATATGGAGTGATAAGAATAGCACTTTCCTTCTGTGGGATTCTACTAACTAACTGACTCCACTCTAATCATAATTACAACATCAGACAAATCTACAAAACACCTGAGCCATAGTCACAAAACTGTCAAGGTCATTAAAAAATGACAAGTCTGAGAAACTGTCACAGCCAGAGGTTCCTAAAGAGACATAAGGACTAAATGCAATGTAGTACACCCTGGATGAGCTTCTAGAGAAAAAAAGATAAAAACTAAGGAAATCTGGATAAAAGTCTAATAATGGAATAAGATTGGTTCATTAATTGTGACTAATATATCATACTGATGGAAGTTGTTAATAATAGGGAAAAAAATGAGTATAGGGTATATGGGAAGTTTATCTTTGCAATATTTCCATAAATCTAAGCCTATTCTTTCAAAAGTTTATTTTCCAAAAAATAAAATCTACCCAGGCAAAACCTAAGTGCACGGACAAAATGGCATTCAACAAATGTTTGTGGAATGTGTGAAAATAAAATTTGTTCCTTAGTCTCTGTGAGTTTATCCTAGTGTATCATTTTCCACCCAAGAGTTCTTCCTTTATTCAATAGCAAAAATGACTTTGGGGTAAAAATGGTATATGAAAAAAAACAAATTCTATAGTGGAAGAATCATAATTAATATCTTAGAATAAAAATAAATACTGACATTACTTATAATCACAGCAGAATTTTCAAACGATAGTACTCACAAGAGACTAAAGTTTATTTCTAAAATATTTTCAGATTTGTTTGTGAGGCCAAATTATGCATTAATGCATTGATAGAAGTAAGGTAGATATTCTCCATTATGAACATCAAAATCTTGAGGCAGAGACACATGTAGAATGTGTTTAAGGCACAGACGTGCTTAATAATCTTTATATTGGCAATAATTAGGTTGTGGCTAGGGCAAGCTGTTTCAGCTTTTTGGGGTTTGGTTTCATTGTCTGAAAAATGAAGGATACTCCCATGGTAGA
>NW_012142857.1:1418253-1433872 GCF_000956105.1 Propithecus coquereli | reverse complement strand
TATTTGTATATTAAAAAAAGAGACTGCACACATATAGCAAAGTATTCCTGCTTATTAATTAGGGGTAATGGAAACACAGGTATTATTAGATTTTTCTTTTCATGCCTTATTTTTTTCTATTTTTAGCAAAAAAAAATATTTAGATGAGTTTTTCCATCTATATCTCTGAATTACCCCACAGCACCCAGGTAGCTACAGACGGAACCAGTACCAGCAATAAGGTTTCCTAATTTCAAGTCCACAGTTCTTTCCATTACACCAATATTCTAGGTGTTCTAGTTGTAATCAACGTTAGCTGCTCCCTGGGGTCTTTAGAGATGACTTTTGAAAGTTTCCACAAGCTTTGGGTTTTCATCATTTTTCCTTCTACTCTCAATGCTTAGGTTGGCACCAATTTACCCTGGAGAGGTTCTTGTGAGCCTTAATTGAGAACCACAAAAGACAGCAAGATCTTTAAGTGAGTAGCTCTGAATAATTTCCCCAAGCAGATCACTCTGTGGAATTTCATTTTCAACATGAATGGTCACACTTCAAGCAATGAATGAGATGCATTGTTCAGGGGGAAATGACACATTCAATCCTGTAGTGCCGCTCAACAGTCCCAGGTCAACTTCGGAGTGCGTCAGCATTTTCGTTACAAACCCATCAGCGGGATGTAAGTGCCCAGAGGCTGCCTCTGAAATCAATTTGCTGAGTCACTGCTGAGAAGGGTTGGCTCAACAGAATCCACAAGATGTCACAAACATAAACATCGACCTCTTCCACAATGCCTTCCCTGACTAGACTGGTCCTCCCCCTGGCCTCTTTTTGACCCTGCATTTTTTCCTTGTTAATGGAGCCTGCTAGCTTGATTATTATTGGCTCATATGGATAGGCTCTTACTTCTCTTACGGGGTCACACGTTTTCTCTGCAATTGGACAAAATCTGAACATAGGTGGAAGGTCTTTCATTTATCACGCTGCTCCTTACAGAGCCAAGTGATTGTTGCACAACACGGGTTCTTGAGATAGAATAGCTGAATGAGAAAGGTCATCAATAATCTAAAGTAGGATTATGCATTACTCTCTTTTCATGGCCCTGGACTAATTACCAGATTAGAGACTTAGTTGGAATGTGTAATAGGCTATTTTTTCTGAAGTGTACACATGATGGAGTATACAATGTGGGCAGTACATCCAAATCTATGTCTAATGTGTTTTGACTATGAAACACCCCTACCTTTTTGTCTGGGTGTCTGAAGCCGGCACATCCTTCATAATTAGTCCAAGATTGGTCCAGGTCTACCTCAGAGAAGTCTTCCCATTGGCTCATCATCCCTTCTCTGTTGCCTCTGAACTCCTTTTGTGCTTATATTATGCTGCATGCAGCTTAACTCTTATTTATATGTTATCTTGGTCTGTGAGTTATTTCAAGGATATGAGTTCATTTTGCCAAATAAATGGAAGAGCCCCTTGAGAGTAGACCCTGGTTTCAGGTATGAAACATAGTTCGAAAAGTTTGCTGACAACTTACAATGTGTTGGAAAATTAACACTTTAACTGCCATGTGCGTTATATTTAACTCACACTAGTTTGAGCCCAGGGCCTCCTGAAGCATATGTAACTCACATGTCTCTTCATCTTGGGAGCTGTATGTACTATTTTTCAAGTTGCATATAACTCACTCACAGAAAACAATAAAAAATAACACATTTTTCATTAAACTAGAAAGGATCGTTTTGTTTTCAAAGTTTTTATTCTATTTTCAAAATAAAACACCATGGCCCCAAGGACAAATTTTTTTTTTTTCCTAGTGTGGCCATCAATGTGTTAACTCTGTGTTGATTGACTGCTGTTGAGAGAAGACACCAGCTTCACTCCTCTAGGTTGGGCTTCCTTCAAAGTCTCAGAGTTGGTGGATTGAGTTGGAACACAGAGCACTCTCAGATGGTCTATAATCACACTTTCCCATTGTTTTGCAAAGGTAGCAATCTGTTTTAAGAAATATTTTTTAATATTACCTTCAGGGTGGCAAACTCAAAGGAGATTTTGACTTAGAGGGAGAACCGAAGGATTCCCAGCAACAACTGTAAGCCTTAGCTCAGTAATTTCTTCCACCACTTTAGAGACTCGTAGCTTCACAGAGTGAAAGTCCTTTAACTTAGTAGCTTCAAAATTCCTTGACTGTGATCCTCAATAAGAAACATATTTAACATTGCAACCTAGTACATACATGTAATTAAACAAGAGAGAAAGAGAATGAGAATTAAAAAAAAAAATCTCAGGAAACTCTACTACATATGGTGCATTTAATATTATAGCTCCTTCCCTGTCTTATCTTACCCTGTCCTATCCCATGCTATCCTATCCTATCCTGTCCTAAATCACTGAAAAAGAGGTTGGATATGACCAGCTATATTGAATTTATGACTGTGATATAGAAATTACTTTTCCCACATTCCAGATAGAATTTCTTATTCCCATTATCTGCTTCAACCTTTCGAGTGAACTTCTAACCAGTAAGAAGTACTTCAGCATATTTGATAAGATCCTCTTTCTCTATAACTTCTACACCCAGATTTTTTAAAACTTTTCCTATTATCCTGGATTGTGGCTAAGGCCAAAGTCTCTCTTCACTGAAAAACATTGTATCCAGACACTCCCTTCAGGGCTATCTGAGAAACTACAGATGGTTCCTCCCTCACTAAGTTACTACGATCTCTCTTCTCCCTCTTCCCAGATCTAAATAAGAAGGGGCTAGAGTGACCAGTCTCAGTAAGGAGAGGACTGAAGGAAAAACAGACATTTGCCTTTAAGGACGTACAGTGTTAATAAAGGAAATTTCTCCTTGTTTTGCCCATTCACACCTGAAATCAGGTAAGAGAGATCTCTAAGAATATTATTCATAAAGATCTGGAATGTCTGCAAGACCTATGCAAGGGAGATGTTACAAGAAAAGAAAACTACAGACCAATATCCTTCATAAATAAAGATGCAAAAACTATAACACAAATTCAGAAAAGTAAAGCTCACAATGCATAAAAAAAGACAATACTTCATGATCAAGTAGGGTTTACCCTGAGAATTCAAGTTTAGTTTAACACTTGAAAATAATTGTAATTTACCATATTAAGAAAAACTAAAATCTAAACAAATAAACAAAAATAACCTGCATGATCATTTCAATAGTCTCAGAAAAATCATTTGACAAAATCCAACCTGGTAGCATCCAAACCTGATAACTCTCACAAACTAGAAAGAGAAGGGAACTTCTTCAACTTCACAAAGAAAATCTACAGCTAACCTTATACTTATTAGTAAAAGACTTAATGCTTTTCTCCTAAGATCAGGAACAGGTAAGGTTGTTCACTCTAATCACTTCTATTCAATATTGTACTGGAGATTCTAGTCAGTATAAGCCAGTAAGAAGAGAAAGGCATCCAGATCAAAAAGAAAGAATGGAAACTATCTTTATTCACTGATATGATCATTTATGGGGAAAATCTGATGGAATCTATAAAAAATGCTATTACGAGGGAGTTGAGCAAGGTTGCAGGACACAAAAATCAACATACAGAAATTAATTATATTTCTATATATTATCAAATAACAATTATAAATTAAAACTTAGAAAACACCATTTATGATATCATCAAAATATAAAATATTTAGGGAAAATTTGATAAAATATGTGCAAAATCTATAAACTGAAAACTATAAAATATTACTGTGAAAAATTGAAGACCTAAATAAATGGACAGAAATACCGTAGTCACGGAATAGAAGACTCAATCTTGTCAATATGTTAATCTCCCCAGATTACTCTCTAGTAATTCAGTGTTATTTCATTCAAAATTCCAGCAGATATATTTGTAGAAATTGGCAAACTGATTCTAAATCTTTTCTGGAAATATAAGGAATGTAAAAGAATCAAAATAACTTCAAAAAGAAGAACAAAGATGGATAGCTAACAATACCTGGTCTCAAGGCATATTATTATATAAAGCTACAGTAATTAAAACATTGTGCCATTGGCAGAAAGATAGACAAATATGTCAATGAACAGAATAGAGACTCCAGAAATAGATCACTACATATTTGGGTAACTTGTTTTCTATGAAGGTGCAAAATTCTTTGTAGAAAAATGATCTTTCTACAAAAGATGCTAGAACAATTGGATATGCACATGCCGAAAAGGTAAACTTGGATATATACTCACCCCATATGCAAACATTAACTTAAAGTAGAGCGTAAGATAAATATACTGACCCCTCAGTTCTTAGCTAGGAGGTCTTGGGCAAATTATTTTCCACTTCTGAGTGTTAGTTTTCTAATCTTTAAAACCTGAAAAATAACAATATCCTCACTTTTGGATGAGGAATTAAGTGATATCTCTCAGGGTATGTAATAGTGCCTTAGTGGGCATATACAAACTGAGCTGGTAGGGTGGACTTCCTTTGTGTCATGGGATTGGTAGGAAGGTGTCTGAGTCTCACTGAATGCAATGGGAAGACACTGGTCTGTGCATCAGGAGATGTGGATTCTGGTGAACTTTATGTCACTACCACAGCCCATTTCCATTACAAACCAAAAGGTAGACCAGTTGAACAATTTGGTCATGCTCAGAAGCAGAAATTCCAAAGGGAGTGATCTGAAATGCTGATTCTCAAACCCAGCTGCTTATACTAATAATCTGGGGTGTCTGGAAAAAATGCAGACTATTAGACCCATCCAGAGGTTCTATTTTATGCAGTCTAGCATGGAGGCAGGGAAACTGTATTTTTGATATCTACTTCAGGAGTCTACGGCAGGATTTGGAAATGTGTTCCCCTTTGAGGTCTGTCAGTTTTGACACAAAGTGCCAAGACATTTATTTGTCTGTCTCCAGAAAAAGAATTTGAGAACCTTTGTAGTCTGATTTGCTGCATCTCTAAGCATGGTCTAAAGGAAGAGTTTATAGAGAAAATTATTGTATAAACAGGAAAATGTTTAGCCTATGAAAGAAGAAAGGTCAACAAATGGTTCCCAAGTAATTATAAAAGCCACTTTGTATGCAAATAATGCTGCTAAACAGGGGATGTGCTAATTACAAATTATTCTTATCTCACCTGAAAAGCCTTTTCTTGTGTTCAAATGTGGATTATAGACCTGTGTTCTGCTGAGGACCCAGGCATCCACTGTACCCTGGGGAAAACGTGGCCATCATTTTGGACTTTGCACTTTTGGAGATCATCTGGGGCCAAGAGGTGACATTCTCCAAGGAACTCTGAAAGTCAGGGAATGGGGAGATTTCTAAATATAAACAAGGGACGGGACTGTCCACCTACACATCCTTGGCTCTTTGTTTCTTTGTCAGTTGTCATTTTGCCTCTATTGTCACTCCAGGCAAAGGTCCCCACACTTGGATTACTGGTTCTATTACCTCTCAGTGAGCACTTACTAAACACTAGGCACTGCTTTAGACATTTCACATGCTTTATCTTAACAAATACATAGAACATACATGATTACATGCCTTACAGATGTAGAAAGTCAGGCTCCAAAAGGTTAAATAATACAGCTAATGTCCCACAGCTACTGAGACAACTGAGGTCTAAGTATAAGACCCAGGGTCTTCATCACTCGTCGCTACTTCATCACACCTCTACAATAACTCCGTGTTATCTATTGATGACAGTTTCTCCATAGGCTAAATTCTCTCGCATTTGGCTGCCAGATTTATTTTCTATCAACAAAAAAGACAACACTTACTGGCATGTAGTAATGTGCCAGGGACACTTCCAAGTGCTTTTGTGCCTTATCTCATCTGATGCTCATAAAAACACTATAAAGCAGATTGTATTATTATTCTCATTCAACTGAAAACAAAAAACAAAACAAAACAAAAACTGACCCTCAGGGAGTTTTGCTGTCAGTATTGTAGAACTCATATTTCTTGAGTCTGGATTTGAACTCAAGTCTTCTGACTATAAAGCCTGAGAACATAACCCTTGAGCATAACCCTTCCAGCTCTCTACAATATTTGGCAGTATCTTTGATCACACACCACATCCAGTTTGTCCCTTACCAGTTTCTTGCTGGTTTCTATCTTGGAATTATAGGTAGGGTTTTGTCCCTACCTTATAGGTACAGAATCACAAACTCCAACCCTAGGAAAAGCATGTAAAGACCTAACACACTGCACTATATGTAACGGAGCTCGAAGAATATTTGTGGAATCATCTTATAGGGGCCTGTTGGCAGAGGTATTCCCACTTTTAGCTGCTCCTTGGCCTATTGCCAGATAGCTGATTCATTCCTCATTTCCAACCTTATTTTGACTTCTGACACCACGGGGTTTCCTGAACTCTCAATTATCCAAGTCACTTTCAATATTTGGCTCTTATTTGATCTCTACATTTTGGGAACTTCCCAGGTTCGGCTGTCCTGACATTCCATCCCAGGGAGGATTGGTTGGGTAAGGAAAGGAAGTTCCAAGTCCAGGGGATGAGGTAAACATTTAGTGTAGGACTTGACTGTAATTCAAGTTCTGGACAGTGTTTAGGAGCAGGAAATTCTGGGAGAAGGTGAAAGGAAAGATGTTCAGGCTGGAATTTGGGATCTGGGACGGCCTATGATGGATAATATTACTCTAAGTAGGCAGCATCTAGGGCCTTTGAATTCTAGGAACATGCTAGTTGATAGTCCTAGGGAACCCTGGCTTTTAGGTAGGTTACCAAATCAGGGAATTAGACATAAGAGGAAAAGATGACCTCCCAGTTACAAGACACAGGATATAAATAAAATAATGATCAATGGGCAGGATGAATTAGTGAATCATCATTTAGCAGGTATCCAAAGATTTTGTGAATTCTTACCTGCACTGACTCTCCATCTTCTACCATTTCCAATTCAAATATCTACATCTGATTTATAAGGTCCCTTAGATTATAACCACAACCCAATTATTTAATTTCCAACACCCTCTAAATTACACCTTCCCAACTGGGATAATTGATGATCCCAGGATATATAAGAATTCTGTGAACTCTGACCTAAGTCTCACCTTGTCCATGGAAACTGTTCTGAAGATTCACTTGGCATAAAAAGAAAGGACCCTGGGGTGAAGTGACTGTCTATAGCTGCAGTCCACAACCCCCTGGGCCTCAGACCAGTAAGGCCTGTTAGGGACTGGGCTGCAGATCTCCACCTCCTACCCCTTTTGTCCCCCATCCCCCATCCCCCATCTGTGGAAAAATTGTCTTCCATGAAACCGGTTCCTGGTGCCAAAAAGGTTGGGGACAGCTGGCCAATAGCATAGAGCTGTCTGATGAACAGGCAATGCCCTCTATTAGTACTGAGACGATGCTTCCTAAGTAGCTACAGAAGCCCTCAAGTCCCAACATAATGTAGAAAAAAATGGAGCTTACTCTCTTCAAAACTTTTTCAGAAATTTTACTAACTTTATAATACCCTCTGGCATAAAGTAATTCAAGCTCAGATCAAAAGAATAGATTTTCACAAAGATAAATATTTTCTACAGCATTCTCCAAGGATAGAACCCTCCTATCACCAAAACAACTAATTTTTTTATTAGAAGCAGAGATTGGAGAAGGTAGTAGTTATCAGAAGATGGGGAAGGAGTGATCTGAAAATTCTACCTTTGCCCCAAGTCATAGATTAATTTCCATGGAGTTATGGTCAGGTGGCTTCATCTTTTTCTTTGGGGCCCTTGGCAACCACCCATTGATTTCATGAAAGTTTTAGATGATCAGAGGATCTCCCACCACCATGGTTCCAAGACTATCTCCTTTGTAGCCTCCAGTAAACAACAATATTTATCTATCCTAAGATGATTATCCTGGGGAATTCAAATCTTAGTTCACAATTTTAGGTCCCCAGATTTCAATCTTTACTGTTATACAACTTAATTTAATTCTAATCATGAGTCCCATTCTGTTGGGGTTGGTGGCAGACACTTAACTTTGTTTGGTTTGGCATTCTTTCTACCCCTTTCTCAAAGGTTGTCTTTAAAATTGGGTTGCATACATATTCCCAAGCATTGGGAAGGTTTCATCTAAACTTTGAGGTTGTCTGTCTACCCAGTCAACCACAGAACTAACCCAAATCTCCTGTGGTCCTCTGTGATTGATCCATATAGGTCATTGCCTAGGCTTTTCGTGTTTCTGCCACAGTTACCAAAGTAGACTAAACATTTTAAGATAAAAGGGAATACAGAATACTCCTGGGTGGGGAGTTAACTTTTAGAACTATTCATGCTTTTTAAAAGAGGGATTCTTTGGGACAGCAGCCCAGGGAGTGGTGGGCAACAGTGATTTCTGAAAACAGTCTAAAGGCTTCTCCCAAGTGACTGCAGGAGATTGTACTGGCAGAGAAAGTAATTAAGGAGCCATTTGCATCAAGGAATCTCAGGGAAAAGTAAAAAGAGCCTTGGGGTTACGTGATGGCTATGATGGTTCAGCTAGAGGGGATTGTTACAGTCATGAGAGGATCTTTTTTAGATCTTCATCATGAGAACCTGGTAGAGTTCCTGGATGGAAAGTTCACAAAAGTTTGGAAGCTCTCCCTAAGACTGCAGTCCCTAGGTGTTTCTTAATCTCACAGTAGTTTACACACAATCTTCAACAATTCACCACAATTACCAGGTAAGCATTCCTACCAGTTTATGACTATAGTGGCATCTGCTCTAGTAAGGCAGATCTTAACTATGATTCTCTAGATGCTCTTGTCTCTCCAGATATTGGGGTGACAATTTGCCCTGCAACTTTAGTTCTCTGATGGGTCCAAGAAAAGACCTTGATATTCAATTTTTCCAACTTTTCTTTTAAGGAAGGGAGTGAGGACTTCCTAGCTCTTTACACATACCAGCTAAAACTGGAAGTCCCTAAAGGTTTTCCCCTGTTTTCTTCTATGAGTTTTATAGTTTTGGGTTTTACATTTAAGTCTATGATCCATTTTGAGTTAATTTTTATAGATAGTGTGTGTGAGGTAGTGATTGATTCTTTTTTTTGCATATAGAGATCCAATTGTTCCAGCACCATATATTGGGGAAGAAAAAAAAAAACCCAAAAACCATCCTTTCTCCATCTAGTTGTCTTTTCACCTTTGTCCAAAATCGGTTGTCCACATACAATTGGTCCTCTGTGTTGTTCTGTGGACCTATGCCTCTTTTAAAACCAATACTATATAATCTTGATTACTGCAGATTTATAATAAGTATTGAAATCACATAGTATTTGTCCTTCAATTTTGTTCTCTCTCAAAGCTGTTTTGAATTCTAAGTGCTTTGCATTTTCATAGGAATTTTAGAATCATCTTGTGAATTCCCACAAAAAAACAAGCCTGCAGGTATTTTGATTGAGATTGTATTGAATTTAGAGACTAATATAGAGAGATTTGACATCTTAACAATAAGGACTCTTCCATATGAACAATGTATGCTATTCCATTGATTTAGATCTTTATTTTCTCATAGCAACATTTTGCAGTCTTCTTTGTATTGGTCTTATTCTTTGATCAGACTTATGCCTAAGTATTTCATACATTTTGACACTATTGTAAGTGGCATTACTTTTTAAAATTTTAACTTATCATTATTTGTTGTTCATATGTAGAAGCACAGTTGATTTTTGTATATTGATTTTTTTATCCTGATAGCTCATTAAATTTAATTAGTTCTAGAAGCTTCTTTGTAGATTTCATCAGATTTTTTAAGTGCATAATTATGTTATCTGTAAGCATAAATAGTTTTATTTCTTCCTTTCAGATTCAGATGCATTTTATTCTTGTCATATTTCAGTGGCTGGAACCTCTAGTACAATGTTGAACAGAAGTGATAAGGGCAGATATCTTTGTCTTCTTCCTCACCTTGAAGAGATGGCATCCTGTGCTCCACCATTAAGGCTGGTGTTAGCTGTAGGTTTATTGTAGATACCCTTTATCAGATTGCAGATATTTCCTTCTATTCAGCCCGATTCTGGGGCAAAGTCAACTTATCGTCATACCAGAGTCCTCTGAGGTAAACATGCCTGTGTAGACTCTGGCCAGCCTCAGGTGGCCACAGTTTGAGAGTACAGCACTGTGTGCTTTTTGTTTTATGCTCTAGGCCTCCCCTGTTGATCTTGAAGCATGAGATGCCATTAACCTCATTGATGTGTGAACAGCCCAGAAATTTACGAAAAAACATCCCCATGCCAAACAATTCTTTGACCAATGAGGAAAGTGGCACATCAGTTCCTCTTTCTCCCTCCTCTAGGAAAGACTGGCTTGAGATACAAATGTTTCTGCAGCCACTAGGTGGATCAAGCCTGAAACAAAGTGAAACCATCAAGGACGCATGATTCCAAGCAGAGGCCTGCTTAGTGATTGGCTCTCACTTTGTTGTTATTTCACTCTCCTTTTCCCTCACTCCTGCTTCCCTTGAATTACACTTTCTAATAAAATAGCATAAAATCCTCTGCTCTCCAGGGCATCCAAGCTAAGAAGGTCTGCAGATGTGAAGATTGGACCTAGTATGTTTATTTTCCCAACATGTGAGAAATTTGTTGAAGAATGAAGCCAACCCATAGAGATAGGTGAAGCTAAAATGGTCACAAAGAAAAGGAACTGAGCCTGCTAGACTAAGTCAAAGCTCTGAAACCTACTCTACCTCTGGATTCTGGTTCTGTGAAACAGTACAATTTCTTATTGTTTAAACAACTTATAAAGTTGGATTTCTGTTAATTGCAGCTGAGAGTATATTACTTATGCTTTGTTTAATATTCTAATTATTATGATTTCTTCCATTACTTTTACATTGAAAAGTGGTTTTCCATTGCTAGATTAAATAAATATCTACCTATGTTTTTTCTTGGCTTCCCAGTGTTTAAATTGAGATGCTTCATCCATGTGGAATCATTTTGTGTGCATGGTGTGAGGTAAGGATCTAACTTTATCCCATTTCTAAATAATCAAATACTGTGTCAGTACAAGCCATTCCTTCATCTTTTATTTCTCCCCTGATTTGTGATGATGTTTTTATAGAAGCTTCTCTACTTATTAACTTAAATAGGAATCAAGATAAGTTCTAGAGCAAGAGTGTGTTAACTAAACTTGCCACCAAGAGGTGACATTAGTGGACACTTGTAGTCATTTTAATTCATTTACTATATGTACTTGCATTTTTCATTGCTAAATTTGAGTTATTTTACTAATACCATTAACCTCATCATATCAAATAAATGCAACAGCAACGTGAATATATAATAGTAAAATAATGACAGAAAAAAAGGAGAGATCGTTTTTAAGCAAAGTTTTAAAAATAGAACATTATCAATAACTGAAACTAGTCAGAAACTGGTAAATACTGCACAAATGTGTGGGATGAATAGTCCCACAGTTAGAAATGACTCTGATGGACAAAATCAAATTGTGCAACTAGGAAAGTGCTAGACTCCCCTGCAATATACAGTAATTCACACTAGCAATGATAGGTAATGGGAAATTTTTAAGTGTGGGCTAAAGAAACATTATCAACATCAGAAACCCACTTGTTAAATGTTCTGAGACGATAGGAGTTTGAGAACATAAAAGCTGTATGTAATGTGAGTAGGCTGCTATCCATCCCAGTTCAAGGCCCATTCAAATCAGCACATCAACATGAGTAGTGAGATGAGAAGTGGGGTTATTTCAACCGCTGAGGGTCTCTGAGCTTATACAGAGATCTTCAAGGAGGGCACTGCCTACCCAGAGAGGCATTACCAGCCTCCATGAAACTGACATGGTTTCCAAAAAGATGAGCCATTGCGTAAGGATGAGCAAAAAGCTGAAGGGTGTGCCTGGATTTACAGCATTGAAAGACCACCTCTCCATCTGATTTGGTGGGAATGCACTGGGGGAAGCCAGCGTAAACATTACCCTCATAATCACTTGGGTTTATGAACAGATGGACCCAGGAGCTACATTTCCAACTCTAACTGTTCATAATTCTAATCTATACCAGTCTCTGCTTTTGGCCATTTATACTGTTCTAGTCACCAATCTGTCAAGTCTAGCACCAATACTGTACTGTTTTAATTATTCTCTCATGATTTTTATTTAAAAAAAATTTCTTAGCAATCTGTAGCCTTTATTCTTCCAGATAAATTCTAGAATCATTTCATGTTGAATTAACCTATAAATTATAATGAGAACTGTCATATTTATATTATTTCCCTATGTACAAACATAGCATACTTCTTATGTATTAAGCCATATTTTATGCTGTTCAGTCAAGTTTTGTGATTTTCTTCATATGACTACAGCATATTTTATACTCAGCTACTTTATACATTTTTTTGTTGTTGCTTTATATATTTTTGTATTTATTTTTTTTAAAGGACTTGTTTTTTATAATATTTTCTATCTGATCCTTCTTGGAATATAGGAAAGCTTCTGATATTTACATATCTTCTCTATGTTATAAAATACTCTTGCTGGCCTTAGTAGTTTTAAAAATCAACCTTTTTACTAAATACTTTCCATCTTTTTCTATGCCCTGGTAAAACATGAGAATTATTTATCTTTTCAAAGTTTGAAATAACATTTTCAAATCAGCTGGGATCTTTGGGAAATTTTTTTTTCAATTATTTTTCTTTTCTTTAAATCCATGTTGAAAGGTACGTGTTTCAAAAAAAAAACTACCCAATTTTTTTTTTTGAATTTATCACTATAGGGTTTTATACAGTATTATGTTACTTTAAAAGCACTGTGTATCTATGTTTATATTACCTTTTTAATTTCTTATGCTGCCTTTTTTTGAGTAGATTTTCCAAAGGTCATTTATTTTACTGTGATTTTCTTTACTAATGTACCAAATATTATTTTTAACTCTGTTTCTCTAATTTTTCTATTTCATAATTCATTAATTTTTATTTCGTATATATTATTTTATTTCCCTCTTTTTAGGTTAATGTGTTAATCCTCTAAAGCTGATTGATGTGGCTGCTTAATTTATTACTTTCATTTCATATTGCTTAATAAAAAATATATAATAGTGTGAATTTACCAATGATTCTTTTGGCCAAAAACTATACATTTTGGTAAATACTAGTCTCATTTCAGGGTACTTTCTAACCAGTTGGTAATTACATTTTTTATTTCCTCTTGAACTCAAGCATTTTTTCGAAAATTTGCATGGGTTAAAAAAATAAACTTTTGTTTAATACATATTAGTGCAACTTCATTAATTATTATATTCCAATTGTCTTAATTAATCTACTTAATACATTAAAGGGTCCACAGATATATAAACACATCCTGTTTTTCTACGAATTCCTTTTTATACTTTGTATCGGTTTTAAATGTATCTTGATGTTATTAACTGATATATAAATCTGTTTCCAATGACATCTTTTATTAATTAAAAATGATCCATTGTCTTATTTTGTGCAATTTTTATTTTTATTTTACTTTGTCTGAAATTAATATCGTCATTTGTTCTTTTCTTACACTTGAATGTGCTTGATACTTTCCATATTTATCTTGAAATTTTACAAACAGAGAGGGAATCTTATAAAAGAGGTTTTGGAAGAATCTATATCCATTCTCGCCTGCCATCTTTTTTTGGTCCTCTGAGGAGTCACAGTGCCTGCCCCACCCACAACCCCCTCTGAGACTTTGTAGCTCTGCCACCCTGAGCAGAGGTAATAGGACCAGGAAGGGGCACCTGATCCAAAGAAAGGCTATGAAATGGCTGGACCCAAGAACTCAGTAGGTCACCCCATAATAGTGATGACTGCGCAACCCAAAACTCCCTCACCTGACAGGAGTTTGAAAGCAAAACAGAGAGAGCCAGCAGGCAAGAGAGAGGTACAAAGCCCTGGAGACACACCCACTGTGTGTACACATCCTAAGGAAGAGAGGAGGGAATAAGAGAGCAGTCGGTTGGTGGCGTCTGGGGCATCAGATGCTGAGGGGAGCACAGTGATGGTCTGCAGGGGCGAACTGGCATGGCAGCCAGTGCCACCTGAGTCTGGGACCAGAGCACAGCGGTTTACAGCTGTGGCACTCCAGGTCTCCTTCAAGTCAGCTGGGGTGGTGTCCTGTGCCCCCTACTTCCGTGGGTCCCTTTCTTACCCTGTAGAACCCAAGAGTGTCTCTGAATTTGTAACCAAAGGGCCCCAAATAACACATTGCTTCCCATTTTCTACTTGTTACACTTCTGGGCTCTTTCCTTTATTTTCTATGTTTTACTATGCAAAACATACACTGTTTGATTTTATATGCCCCAGAGACTTGAGAGGATTATATCCAATTTTGAATTCTTTTAGGGAATTTCCTTCAGTTTTTCAAAAATATCATTTTACTCAGTCTTAGCTGATATTTCTATAACTATTAACTTCAAAAACGGAATGAAATATCTTCAGTCTTATCTGTACAAGGGAAGGGATTTGGTGTGGTTTTAGTGCCCTTCCTTGACACTCATTCTTCCTTTAAAATGTAAACTGAGATTTTTACACAGCCTGTTAAAAAATTACTATTCTTTTTGTAATACATTGTTCATCTTTCAAAATTTTTATATTTAATAAAAAAATTAACACAAAAGACCTGAATATTTGAAGATATAGATTGTGATTTCTACGGTTACATCATAGTGTCCTCCATCAATTTTAAGCAAGGCTCAGGAATTTAACACATTGGCTGACTTAATAATTACATCTCTTAATAATCATTTGTCCTGAAAATTTCCCATAGTTAAAACGATAAAATATTTTCCCAATCAAAACTGGGAGCACATAGTTAGCCTACACTCTGACAGACTGATAATGGAGATGAATATGCAAAAGAAAGACCATTCTGAAAAATGTAAAATTAGTTTTTCCCTATTTAGGTACCACGCTAACTATTTATCTGATTCAATGTCTTATGAATTAAGGTTTTCTTCTGAAAGTCTCTGAAGGGGAATCATGTACCTAGTTATTTAACTCCACCAATGGGTCATAAAATTCTGTTCTATTTTTCATGTTTCTACTACAGCCTTATATGTATGTTAGTGGCCGTTCACCTAAGACACAGTTATTGAGTACCTATTATAAAAATGAATTGACCTAAATCCCTCTGCTCAAAAATCTAAGTAGCTAGTAATTAATTAATAATTGTAACTCAATGTTAAAGGGTCTCTGAGATCTTATCTCAAAGTAAATAAAGCAAACGAAGCAAAAGAAACTAAGAAAACAGAAAGGAGAATTCTTCTTTGCAAATACTCAAAGCAGAAGTAATCCCTGTGATATGTCTTGTAGAGTTATTGATAGATTTATCACTATCTTTAATATCCAAATGAATGTTAATTCCTTTTCAAAAAATAAAAGGTCTACATGTTGAACAAAAATAAGATTAGAAAACACATATGAATTATCAATGTATAATTTTTTATCCCTATTTCCAGGCAATGTTTGATATATGGTTATAAATTACCATGATCATCACATCATCATCATTAAAAATACAAATATTTCTTGTAATAACCCTCTAGGTAGATTCTATAACTCTCAGGTATAAAAGGACAAAAAAATTGTGAGTAGCAATATCTATAATGTTTTTGATTTTTAAAAATATGATCTACCTCAAATAATGGGCATTACATATTAATAAACATTGAGGGAATGGTTATGGATGGAAATAA
>NW_012142857.1:1409667-1418203 GCF_000956105.1 Propithecus coquereli | reverse complement strand
CAGCATAACTCCCAGGAACTACCTTGTGTTTTTTTTTTTGCTTTTATTTATTTATTTTTCTTTTTCAAAGAGTGCATTGATAAACTGCCGGGGCCAGAAGGTGGGACTCCAAAGGCATGTTCCCATGGCAAGGGAAGCTGGTTAGGCTGTTGCGCGTGAGGCCAGGGTGGGACAAGAGAAGAGAGGGGCAAGGCAAGGAGAGCAAGGCACCACAACAGAAGCCCACATCATGCTCCCAAAGGCCCCTTTTGACCTTTCTCAAGTCTCTGACTCGTGGATGCGAACACAAGACGTGGTGTTACGCTACCGTAAGTGGCTCTGCTGAAACTGATGAATGGGCTGAATCAGCCACTCGGGGTTGTTGAGGGTGGAACAGACAGTGTTTAGGAGGGGAGAGGAAGTAAGCTAGGAGGCTAAAGAGGAAGTAAGCTCCCTGGGAATTTTCACAAATCACTTGAGATGATTTCAATCTGTCTCAGGCAAGAGAATTTTTTTTTTATTTCAGCGCATTACGGGGTACATATGTTTAGGTTACATATATTGTCTTTGCCCCGCCTGAGTCAGAGCTTCAAGCATTTCCATGCCCCAGACGGTGCGCACCGCACCCATTAGGTGTGAATATACCCATCCCCACCTTCCCCTCCCATCTGCCTGACACCCGATATATGTTACTAATTTATGTGCACATAAATGTTGCTCAATTAATATCAATTTGATAGTGAGTATATGTGGTGCTTGTTTTTCCATTCTTGTGATATGCCACTTAGTAGAATGGGTTCCAGTTCCATTCAGGATAATACAAGAGGTGCTAGATCACCACTGTTTTTTGTGGCCAAGCGGTACTCCATGGTACACATATACCACATTTTATTAATCCAATCATGTATTGATGGGCACTTGGGTTGTTTCCACATCCACAATTGTGAATTGTGCTGCTATAAACATTCAAGTGCAGATGTCTTTTTTTCCTGTGGGTAGACGCCCAGTAGTGGGATTGCTGGATCAAATTGTAGTTCTACTTTTAGCTCTTTGAGGTATCTTCATATTACTTTCCACATAGGTTGTACTAGTCTCCAGTCCCACCAGCAGCGTATTAGTGTTCCTATCTCTCCGCATCCACACCAACATTTATTGTTTGGGGACTTTTTGGTAAAAACCATTCTCACCGGAGTTAAGTGATATCTCATTGTGGTTTTGATTTGCATTTCCCTGATGATTACAGATGTTGAGCATTTTTTCAGATGTTTGTTGGCCATCAGTCTGACTTTTTTTTTTAGTCTGTCTTCTTTTGAAAGTTTCTGTTCATGTCCTTTACCCACTTTTTAATGGGGTGGTTTGATTTTTTCTTGCTGATTTTCCTGAATTTTGTATAGATTCTAGCTATCAGCCCTTTATTGCATGTGTAGCATGCAAATATTTTCTCCCATCCTGTAGGTTGTCTGTTTGCTCTCGTGACAGTTTCCTCGGCTGTGCGGAAGCTTTTTAATTTGATCAGATCCCATTTATTTATTTTTGCTGTTGCTGTGATTGCCTTTGGGGTCTTCTTCATAAATTCTTTCCCTAGGCCATTGTCTATAAGAATTTTTCCAACATTTTCTTCTAGAATTCTTATAGTTTCATGCCTTGTGTTTAAGTCTGTCATCAATTTACCAGACTTCAAGCTATACTACAAGTGTATAGTAACTAAAACAGCATGGTACTGGCATAAGAACAGAGACATAGACCAATCGAACAGAATTGAAAACCCAGATATAAAACCATCCTCATATAGCCATCTAATCTTTGACAAAGCAGACAAAAACACACATGGATGAAAAGAATCGTTATTCAATAAATGGCTTTGGGAAAATTGGATGGCCTCATGTAGAAGACTGAAACAGGACCTGCACCTGTCACTTCTCACAAAAATCAGGCAAAAGAATTGAAGATTAAAGACAGTTTACCTGGATCTGTCAGAGACAGGGAGGCTCCAGTTGTCATTTCCAGCAACTGTCCATTTTACAAATTTCTCTGCATGTAAACTTGCAGAGGTATTCTGATGATCAGTTTTACTGGGAAGGTGATTAATGCCTTCCATCTACATGATCTCACATTTTCTTCAGCTCAAAAATATTTTTCTTAATTAATCGTGATAATTAGGGTCACAGGTACTGGAGTCAAATAGCCAAGGAATGCATCAAGGCTCTCTCATGTGTGAGCTTCAGAATATTTGCAAATTATTTCACCTCTCTGTGCCTTGGTTTTTTCTCGTTTGCAAAATACAGATAAACTTTGTACCTGCTTATCCTGTTTCATGCAGCAGTAATGATGTGCTGATGATGTAAAGATGCTTTAGCACATATCTGGGCACAAAAGGGTTTGATACAAGTTAGCTGTTATTATTGTTGCATATTTGACTATCAATTCTATTTTAATCCAGCTTCTTCCTCAAGAATGCTTATATTCTTTGGTTATTTCTTTATTCAAAGACTTTTATAATCCTCCTCTTTTTTTCATGATTTACTTTGCTTTTGCTTCATATTAATGTAGAACTACTCAGGTTTGTCCTCTACATCACTGGTTTAAATTTCTATTGCCTTTCTTGTTCTTCAGTGCCAGTAATGTGTACTTTCATTCTGCTACTGTTTTCTTGCAGTTGTTTTTTTATCTTACCCACCTTTCATCTTGTCAACTCATGATTTTATCTCATTACTCTCCCTCTGAATGACTGTCAGTTATCCTTTAATGGAGACTGGCCCCTAGTGCTTCTTATTAAGAATGCAAAACTAGTTTCAAATTTTCTTTTGGTTTACATATTAAATGATTTTTTCATAGCTGTTCACTTTTATTATATTTTGATATGCAGTTTTGAAATTTCTTTAAATGTTTTGTTTACGTATTTATGAATCCCAAGAATAAATGAATTTCTTCTTCTTCTTGAAAGAGAAGGTCTGGAACCCAATCCTCTGCTTGTCCACAGATAGTCTGTGTTGTTTGCCTGCGGCTCTTCTCTCTGACTTCTTAGGTGTGGCTCAAATTTCTGTCTTGGGTTTGTAGATGCATATTGGGCTACATCTCTCAGAGTCTGGAAGAATTTTTTCTCTGATACACTGCTTCTTCATCACCTATAATTTGGGATTTGATAATATAAATAGATGAAATACATGAGAAACCAGAGCCTATCTTGATACCAGTGCCCTCACTCTGCTTTCATCTACAAAACTTTACTTTGGGTTATCCCCTTTCATTTATTCATTCATGCCAACAAACATTTAATAACTATGAATTGCATGTCTACTATATGCTAAGCACTGGTATAAACTACTAACAAAATATACTTGATATTATCCCTCAAGAAGTGCCTACAAATAATCTCACAGATATATAATTATGAATTATTGAATGCTATGAGGAGAAAGAGTACTAGTGTGAACATAAATTCCAGAACAGAGACAAATCCAGTCTTGGGAGTGATCGAGGATATCTTCTTTGGCACTGACATTTATGCTGGTAATTGAAGGGTGAATGGGAGCTGTTCAAAGAATGGGAGGGATAGCTTTCTAGATGGGGAAACAGCACATGCAAATACACTTGGGTAGGACTCAAAGAAAATCTGTGGCTGGATCACGAAGTGCAAGAGGGAGTTTGGAATGCAATGCAGTAGAAAAGTAGCTTGGAGCCAGCTCAGGTAGGGCCCCCCACCCAAGGTCTTATTTAGGACATTAATCTTTATTCTAAAAGCAATGTAATGACATTATCCAGGTTTTAAGTAGTGTAGTGATATGCAAGAATTGGTCTTTAGAAGATCTTCCTGGTTGGAGAATAGAGAATTAATTAGAGGGCCAATTATGACACAGTGAAACCAGCTAGGGTCTGGTGGCTTGGGTAAGAGAGGATGGTAGCTTCTACCAGGGTAGTTTGGGTAGGGATGGTAGGACATGGGTAGATTGGAGAGATATATAGAGAGCAAACATAACCGAATATGGTGGAAGAATGGAATAGCCGGAGAAAGAGGGGTCAGTGACTCCCCTTAAGTCCTGGTTTGTGTAACTTGAGTGTTTTTCATTGAAATAAGTTTTAAAAATAGTTTTGGAAAGAAAAAGCATGAGGTTATTTTTGGAAATGTTGCAATTAGAGGAGTCATGAAGACGTCCAAGTAGAAATGTCAAAAGGCAGTTATAATACAGATCTGGAGCTCAAAATAAAGGTTTAGGCTTAATTTGGGAGATTTGTGAGTTTCTGACAAATAGATCCATGCTTTGGGTGTCCAGGAGAGCTCTAAGAAAGAGAAATTAACTTGTGTAGAGAAGTGGTTAGGACTGAGCCTTGTGAAACTCCACATTCACTGGCTAAGGGAGCAGAGTGCGCTGGTGAAGCAGACCAAGTGGGAGAGGTCCCCCACAGAGAAAGAAAATCAGGACAGTGTGTGTGAAAGCAGCCAAAGGAAAGGAGGGTTTCCACAAGGAGGAATGGGAAGCAATGTCAAATAAGAAATTTCATCACCCTTAGCCTTTCTTTCCTATTTTTCTAGCAGGATTATAACAATGTTATTCCGGGGGTTTCCATCTGTGAGTGAATATAGAAATGGAAGTACGCATTGGGAAGGGTGGGAAGTGAAGAAAAAAAAATCCGTGCTAGACAATTATTACCAATTTTGTGGAAGTTTCTGTATGGTTCAAATTTTGTTTGTCAACCAGGGAAGGGCCGTGGGATGGGGACAGAAGGATTACGTGGACTCAGGAGTTAGACTGCCTAGATTCAAACCCCACCTCAGCTCCTTCACTAGCAAAGGAGACTTGAGCAAGTTTTCTGTGCACACTTTCTTCATCTATCAAATGGGAATAAAAATATTACATTTCACACGTTGTGGTTTTGAGGAATCAGTGAATCAACGTTTGCAAAGTATTTCTGACAGTACCTGGTGCTTAAGAACATCAATATTAGCTATGATGATGACCTCAAGTGGGCAAGCTCATTCTCTGCCCAGGAGCTAGCAGAGTGGAAAGCCAGTGTAGACATCAGTGCAGCCTCCCTGGAAGTCTTCTCATTGGTACTATTTTACCTGGTTGCCAAGATATATTATCGATCCTGTTCTTCACCTGAGTTTTACAAGGAGGAAATAGAAGGTTGTTAGCCAGAGAACTAAGTGCATGCTATAGTTTTAAAATTGTATTTATTTGACCAGATACTCGAAGAAGCAATCAGCCCCTCATAATAGACAGAGCTACTTGTCACATAGACTGCTAATTAAGGGCTCAGCAGGCCGGTAAGACCCTTATGTTTTACTCCCCTGAACAAATAATGTGACCCCTTTCAAAAGTACACTGTCAGCACCCTTCAGAGCAGGCTCGGCAAGGTTGCTGACCCCGTGGCCCAACCATAAGTCAACACTGCAGAATATTCCGCCACGTAGTGACCCATCGTAATGAACAGCTTGCCATGTGACTTGCTGAACCTGAGTCTTACTCCTTCCTGCCTGTCACCTTAGAAAACAGCTTATTCAAGAGCTTAAGCTTGTGGTCCTATTTTCCATGGAACACGATCCATTCGTAAGTCACAAAAGTTAAACTGTATACAGAGTGAAGGGACTCAGTTTCCCTTTCCCACCTGCCCAGTTGTCACGCAGTCACACGAAGGCCTCGGCACTGCCACATGTGACTGAAGCTATCAGCTTCTCCTGCAACTTTCAGAGATTTTTTTAATTGCTCCCTCACCCCCATTTTTCAAATCACAAAATGTACTATATTATGACACTGACATTTTCCACCTTTCTTTTTTTAAAAAATGTAATATATCTTGGGGATCTTTCTATATTAGTATATAGAGAGCTCCCTTCTTTTTTTAAAAGATGCATAGTATTTAATTGTGTGGATATAAGATGATTTATTTTAAAGGCCCTCATGACAGACTTCTGGTTTGCTTCCAATCTTTTTCTATTACAAACAAGGCTGCAATTAACAACCTTGTAGATATATCATTTTGCACCTGTGCAAGTCATATCTGCGGAATAAATTCCCAGAAGTGGGATTACCAGGTCAAAGGGTATTTGCATTTGTAATTTTGACAGATATCACCAAATTGCCCTCCATAGGGGTTGTGCTCATTGAAATTTCCACCAGCAATGTAGAAAAAGGGCCTGTTTCCCCACAACCTTGACAACAGAGTTTGCTTTTGATCTTGTGGATTTTTGCCAATCTGATAAGTAAAAAAAAAAAAAAAATGGGATTGCAGTACAATTTCCATTTCTCTTATTATGTATGAGCTTGCGCATCTTTTAATTTAAGAGCCTTTTGCATTTCCTTTTCTGTTACTGTCTGTTCATATGCATGATCCATCCATCTATTGGGTTGTTCCTTTCCTCAGCTATTTTAAACATGGCTGGCCCTGCCTCTGCCTAATTTTTAATATACCACCCTGGGACCCAGTTGTTGTGTTTGGACAGGACCATTTCTTGCCTGAATTCTCTACAAACACGTAAGTGTGTGTGTGCGGAGAAGGGGACACATGAGACTATTATTAGAAGGGGAACGAAGCAGGGAGGGATGGAAATTTAGGACTGACATTCAAACTCTGCCTTTTTTTTTTTTTTTTTAAGTAGTGGTTCTGGTAGACTCTCTCCACTTTAGCAGGGTTTCATTTCTTCCCAGTTCTGAAAGAAATGTGCAAATTAGAGAATACGTATAACCTCTCTAGGGTGGCTCCCCGGAAAAATTACTCTCAAGACAGTAGTTAGGAAAATGGTGAAGCAAAACATAGGATTTGGGGGCAATTGTCAAGGAGGAATTACACTTACAGCCACCTGCCAGTCACCTGGAAATCCATTGGCAAAGAGGAAATGTGGCCAGGACTCTGTTATCTCTAGGGGGAAGGAAGGGAAAGTGTCATTCTTAATAGAGATGCTGACATGGTGGGAGAGATCTGCTGTGACATGCTCCCTGCCAGGAAGGAAGCTCATTCCCTAAGTGTACGTATCTGATCTACCCCATGCTTTAAAAATAGAAAGAGTGAGCCCAGTCCAGGGGCTGCTCCGAGCTGGGAAGCAAGCATAATTAAATGCAAAAATTGACCTGGTAACACACACTCTCATAATGGCTTACTTCATAAATACTCTTTAAGGTGAAACTCAGAAAATGGTTTGAAATATGACCACCAACCCGATCAAAATAGAACCAAGAGAATTTGATTTTTATCTATGCCTTGTCACTTATTAGCTATGTGTCCTGAGACAAATTGTTGAACTACTGCTGGGCTCAGTTTCCTCTTCTGTAAAATGGAGGGGTGGGTTGTGGCATCTCAGAATCCTTTTTGGGCTTCACATGCTAGGATTCTCTGCAACACCACAGGGCCAGAATGCAAACAAATAGCACCACACATTTAGTTTCAAGCATCTAAAGAAAATTTATACTTAAAAGGTAGTTACCACTAATGGAAAAATAATTGAAAATTTTGTGTGGTCCTCTATTCATGCTTTAAGTGGCAGGTCAAGTTCTAAACCTTCCCCATTGCCACTGATAAAGTCATTGGCCTCTTTCCCAGGCTTCCAGCTCCCAAAAACCTGCGCTCACAGCACATCTGGCCTTTCTTAGGGTATTTTACTGAGTCATCATTCCATTTCCACCCATTAAGTTATGCCTTGATTTCTCTTTTCATTTCTATAGACACTTTCTCAGGAAATCTGCTTTGCTCTTGACACTTCAGCTCTCACTTGCATGCTAATGAAAGGAAAAACACAGTTAAATTTTCATTGGCCTTCCATGTTTGAGCAGGTACTATTATTAGGCATCCTATTTAACACCTCATTATTGTTGTTATTGTCTTTGCTTCTAGATTTAAATGACCACTTATGGGTTTTCCTTTTGTATAATACTTCCTATGTCTGATCATGGACTCTTAGAGATGGAGGAACCTTTAAAAATATCATCCAGCTCCATCTCCCATCTACTATTTCAAAATTCCTCATGCAACATCCCTGCCAAAGGATCATCAAGTTGCTCAACACTCCTGCTAACAAGGAACTCAGTACCTCACAGGCAACTGATCACATAGGCATCTCAACAATGGAAGTATGTGACTTCCCATTTTAGCCTCTTTGAAGGAGTGTGACATCCATCCATTGCTCTTTATGCCTTAGGTCATCCTAAATCAGGAGGAAGCACTGGGAGTTGATAGTGTCAATTTAGTCAATATTTTATAAAAAAGTGCCGAATACCAGCTGTAACGTTTAGTAGCTGTTTTGTGTTGGGGACACAATTCCAATGATTACATTTTTTAAGTCATTTCCATAAGGGTTGAGACAACCTATGGACAAGTAAGGATGGGGAGACTAGAGAACTAGGATTTTGTCACAGCTTTACTCATAAGTGCTAATTTTAGAGAAAGTCACTTCTCTTTCTGGTTCTCAGTTTCCTAATAGTGTATAAAACAAAGACAAAAGAATATATCATTTTTAAGCACAACCCCTCCCCAGCTATAACTTTTAATGAGACCATGACAATGCTTTATAAAACACTGATAAATAAGTGAAATAAATTAATGATTAAATGAATTTCTATGATCA
>NW_012142857.1:1391997-1409605 GCF_000956105.1 Propithecus coquereli | reverse complement strand
TATATATATGCAAGGTAGATAACCATCCATAAGACTTGGGCTCAGGTTTGCCATAAAATGTCCAGTTACTACCAACATTGAGAAACATTCAGATAAAACATAATTTTGACATCCTTGGTGACTTCTGAGAGATGACTTTTCAACTTAGACCCTTCATTATTTTACTGCATTAATGATGCTGGCTCCTAATTAACCTCATTACACCTAGAAAGGGAACACTGCATTAATCTTATGAATTATTAGGCTCTTTTCAATAAATTGTGTTGATGATGACTGAATGTATCAGTTGGCTTAGGAAAGCAAGCAGGTCACAGGAGCCCAGTCCCTCGTGCCAGTTTAGTGTAACAGCCCCAGAGGAGAGTGCAAGACAAGGGTTAGGGAGGGGTGAAGCAACTAAGGGAATAATCCTTTGAGTAAAGTCAAATCTTATTTACATGCTCGATCCAGGCCAGTCACTGCTTACGACATTGATACACATGGAAGATTATTTTCTGGCACAAATCCGTGTGTGGAGAATTTAGTTGTCTGTGGAAAATAACAACTACCAGGACTCTGAAGGGAAACTGCCTCCCTAAACATTGAAGGATTTGCCCCACTGAAAGCTCATGAAAAAAGCGGGGCCTTAGGGAAATCGGAACACCCAAGAAAGGTTTCCAAAGCTGTTCGAGGCTATTGGAGTGATTCATGGTGGAATTTAGCAAAAAATTTCATTACTTAGCTTTCACCACCGTGTCCCAGCAGATTGTTGGCTTGGCCCATTGTTCATTTGGGACTACTAGTTTAAGAAATAAGAGAACTGTAAGTAGCATGGTGAAGTGGAAGAGCTTTGACCTGAGAATTAGGAATATAGACTTCTGGTCCCAGATCTGTTACTCTGGGCTGCGCTTTCTTCATCTGTAAATGAGGGGAGAGATGACTGCTAAGATTTCTTCCCACATTAATTGTCCATGAACTTTTATTTATGAGACATGAAGATCATATCTACCTAACTTTCATATCTTCAACCCACAGATCATTGGACCTATCAGTTTTAAATTTCCATGTAATTAGACTGGTGAATTCCCGCTGGTTCACTTTTCTTTTACATAAGCTCTCCATTCCAGATTGCCTGTTTTACTCACTCTCCCTTTTGAACATTATGTACTTTCCTCTTTCCTCTAAAGATTCCATTTTTTTCTACAGGCCTTCACATCCATGAATCTAGGGGATAAGGTAGACTTTTGTCTTTGAAGTCTCCCCTGACTAGAGTTGCCAGATAAAATGCAGGGCATCCCCTTAAATTTGAATTTCAGATAAACAATAATGTTTTAGTATAAGTATGTCACGGACATGTGTGTGCTAACAATTATTTGTTGTTTATCTGAAATTCAGCTTTAACTGAGCATCCTGTTTTTTGATTTGCTAATTTCAACAACCTTGTCTTTGAGTAGAGTTCTCTCCCCCATTTCCAAAGTCTCATGGATCTCTGTTTGAGTCATTCTATGTGCACTGACATTAGCATTCATCATTTGAGTCTGTGTCCATCTGATTTTCCTAACTAGATTATAAATCCAATGAGAGACACAACTGAATGTTACACATTTTGCATCTCCTCCTACCCCCAATGGTGCTTTTCATCATTTTGTAATTGGTAGATTCCTTTAAGACTGCTTCACAACTCATATACTTGCTCCCAATGATTAAAACATAGACTGCCTCTTCCCCAAGCAGACTGAGATAACATACTCATGTCACATGTGCCCAGACCCACAAGACAATAGGATGAGACTCAATGAAAATTAACACTGAGATCCATAGCAGTTGATCAGTGTTACCAGTGACCATAAAAAATATAAACTAGTCTAATTATTTCTAGTGAATTTGAAAGTACTATAATGTCACTTGTGGGGCTGAATTGTTGGCTTGGCAATTTTGTCCTAGCTATCCTTCAACCTACAATCTCCTTCATGCAGGGCACTGAACCAATTCCTCATGTATCTGGAAAGTCTGATAAGGCACGGAGTTCCTTTTGTTTCCATTCAGTGTTGTGTATCTCTGACCCCAGAAAACCAAGGGCACCAACCTACCTCTCTCCTCAAAATAAAGTCCTTTATTTTAACTTCCTTTCCATGCTGAGTATATATTTTTCTTTCAAGTCTTACCACCTTCTGCAGATTATTTGTCATTTCCCAAACACACCTGGAGCATGTGCTTACCCTTCTGCCTCTGTCTCTGACGTTCCTCATCTCTGCCGCTCCAAACCGCTCCAAATCCTACCACTCATAGTCACTGGTCTGTGAAATTGTGGAGTAAAAGGCACCCTAGAAATCTGCTCTGACACTTTCACTTTAAATGAGAAGAAAAAATGAACCTGAGATCTGTTCAATAATACTCTGCAGCAGAGTGACACAGCCATGACTCAGAAATGTCCCCAACGTCTTTTATTTGTTCCCTTTCCACATTTCCACTTCAAGAATCACCTTTGGCTACCACCTCTTTTGGAAAGACTTTTCTCATCTTTGCAGCCAGAAATTTTTTCTCTGTCTCCTTTAACCCCAAGTGGTATTTTGTTCGTAGCTCTCTTGAGGCACTCAGTCCTTTTTAGGTTGTGTTTTTGTTGTTGGCAAGGTTCCAAGAGAAAACTATTCCCTGTGCTGAGAGCGAGGAGAAAGGGTGGCCCCTGGAGTCCTGTTTTCCTGGTGGCCTGATGGTTCAGTTGGGAAGAATAATGAGTGGATGGTGTTGCCCAGTAGCTGAATCTCATATGACTGCCTTAATACTCTGGGCAGTGTTCAAGATGGAGAAGCGACTCTGGGAAAAGGGAGCAGGATGCCTGGAGTATTCCAGAGTCACAGTGTATGATGTGTGGTGGGGAAGAAATGGTCTTAAGTAGAACTTCATCATGTTTTATTGTATGCAACCTAAGCCCAGGATAACGTCATAAATTGATTAAGAGAGATACGTGAAATAAGCATCATTGTGCCATGGGCACTCCAAAAAACTAATGTAACTGTGACTCTGTTATTAGAGACTTATCCAAAGCCCTGGATTCTCCAGCGGGAGAATCTTAGAAGAGGAATCAGTTGGCAAGGGGTGGGAGAATGCAAGTGAGAGCTGGGGGTGTCAGTGTCAGCATCTGACCAACTGCAGAGAGGTCCTGTAAGTGTGCACATGGCAGCCTCAGGTCTCCATGTCAGAGTGAACTGGTTCATCAAATGCTTCAACAAAAACTCCATATGACAGCGGGTTATACTTGATTAAATTTACGGAAAAATTGTAATTCATGTGGTAAGTTTAGCATCAACAATCCATCTTGTGGCAAATAATTGACTTTAAAGGACGTGGCTTTTTATCAATACCATTTTCTTTCAAAACTCTTTTGTTCCCCCAAAATGTTGAAATAAGAGGAATATAGTAGGTAAAGACTACAACCACACATGGTTCATTTCTCTGCGAGTCAAACTTTCAAACCCCTGCCCTCACTGGTTATATATGCAGTCAACAGACATTCATGGGTGCTTCCTGGGGAGCAGAGCTGGGCCCCACACACAGCAGTAGATGTAACAGGCAAGACCTCTGTCCTCATTGAACTTGGTCTCGTGATCCAAGGCCATAAAAACACCTGTTATATGCACTTTGGCACAGAAATTAAAATATCTAATAAGTTTTAATACGTTTGGAGCAGCAGGTTTTATGCTGAAAACCCATTTTTTCATTTTTAGGACTGTTTCATCATCAGATGTGAGCATCATGTTCAAGGCACTGACTGCCTCATAAAAAGGGAGTTCTTTTTTCCATTAAAACAATGCTCTGATTTGAATGCTTCATCAAAAGAGGAGGAGGATTTCCCAGGATCAGCCATATTCCAAACACTTAGATCACAATATGGTAAATTTTCAAAAGGAAATCACTTTTGCCAAGATTTAAGGGCTCATATATGTAAATTCTATACTTCAAATATAAGTACATCTCAGAATATTATTAAAAGCTATCCTTTAGGGGGTGTTTCTAATATGCCTGATACGGTTCTAACCCTTTTTGTTTGTGGTTGAATTTAATCTACACACAACTCTTATTATTTTTATTTTGCAGATGAGGAAACGGAGCCACTCAGTTTTTTACATAGACATAAACTAGTATGTGGTTCAGCCAATATTCAAATACAAATGTGTGGCTCCAAAGCCCACCTGCTATTGGTTATGCAAACCAGTAAGTAGTCTGCCCTCACCATAAATGTAAATTTCAGGCTACAAATCATATTAATTTCTTCCCCCCTCTGGAAAAATCTAGGAAACAAATTAAAAACTTAAAAGTGGTCATCTAAAGCAACTCATCTTTTTGCCAATTATGTGCTACCTTAAAACAAAGTTGCAAGAAATGAGAAAGATAAGGCTTGACCAGGATAACACTGTCACAAATCTTATGAGTACAAAAGAGAACTATTCAGTGTCACTAGCATGAAGTTGTAGATCCAGGGCAACATCAAGACACCAAGCTGTTCAAAAGCTGGCTCTTTGTTGAGTTAGCTGTGCTGAGTAGAGGTGGACCTACAGAGAGGCCCTAACCAAGCTCACACTTAAATTATACAAATGGTAAAACAGCACACAGCACAAAGAATATATGAGCTTAAGTCATGTCATGACTTATAGCAACAGAACTTCACTGGGAAATGACAAATGTTTATGTCTCCAGTATTGTCTCAATTGGTTTCTCATGCAGAGAACTCAAATAACATCCTATCGGGTATTAAACTAGACAACAACTGAGGACACGGACCAACTGGGTAGCACAGTTGCTGCCAGCAGGTAGATAGATTACCTGGGACACCTTGAATGAAAGGTAAGACTTGGGAGTTCCCAAGCCAGAAACCACTCCTCGATTGTTCACTCACAGACCGGTATATTCTGGGAAACAGGGATAACAGATTAATTTATAAATATGTCTTACCACCTCTATAAAAGTGTTGATAAGGGAGACTACACAACTCAAGCCAGTTTGTAGCCACAATGGTTGGCACAGTCTGAGTGCAATCAAAGTTTTGCCTGTGACTTCCCGTTCGAATTCATGGAAGGAAAACATTAGCTCCCAAATGCTTGGTTTACCTTCTTTGTGGTTGTGGTCTGCTGTTAAGACACGTGCTGCACGGCTTGGGGTGGGGATGTGATATCCAGGACGGCCCTGAGGCTTAGTGTTGACTCCACTGCACATAAAAATCAACAAGAATACTGATAGCACTCAATGGTATATTATATGGTGTGCCATAAAAAAGAAACTGTCAATGTGTTTGAAAGTCATTCCATCCCATAATGTTAAAATAAAATCTATCAAGTGGCCTATGGAAGCAAGAACCTCTCTTTGCGGGACAGTGGGGAGAAAAGGTAAGGATGTTCTCTGTGCCATCGTCCCAAAGCAGGACCAGATGTGGCTAGCTGAATTTTTCCTCGCTGACCATAACATCCCCCTAGGACCCCTGATGGGCAGCCCCAAGTCCTAGTGCACCACACCAAGGGGGTTATGAGGCCAGATCAGAGAGCGGCCTACCCTCATGGAGTCAGCCAGGCTGGTCCTGCCCTCTGTGGGCCTCTCGCCAAACCAGCTCAGAGACAGGGCCGGGGCCTGAGACCTCAGAGAGCAGGACAAGCAACCACATCTAGTCCAGGGGGAACCGGAGTAACATTTAACTGTCGCGTATTGCAAATGAGTCTCCAGACTGGGTGTCCTGCAATGCGTGGGCTCCTTCATTCTTCCCATTGTTGTGGGACATCAGTATTGTTATCCTTGCAGTGACTGTGGCACAAATGGGGCTTATGTGAACTGCGGATGCCAGGAGCCTAGTGAGTCGTGAGACTGGAATTTGGCCTCAGTCTGTGGATATCAGAGCAGATCAGAGTCTCTACCGGGTCGAGCCATTTAAACTCAAGAAGTGAATCTGAGTCGGGGCCGAGAAAGACCCTGGGGACAATGTGTCTATGCTGAGCAGTGGTTGTTATAGTATATCACATTTTGGAATACAGTTTACAAAATACAAAGAAAATAATTATAAAATAAAACCTGACCGTGTGCTGTGAGTCAGATCATAAATTCTATCACTTTCGTATTTAGGAGAACCTGCTCTTCAGACATGAGTATTCTAACAGAAACTTGACCTTCTGCAGAGCAGGTTTCAATAACGATAAAAGGGTCCACCCACGCCAGAGCTATCACACCAAATCCCCTCTTATATTAGATTGTGCAGTGTTTCGAACTTCTTAGGCAAGCCCATAAAGACCTCCCCAAACATATATTCTCTCCTGCTTGAAGAAACTAATGGAGTTAGTCTGACAATTCATTTACCTTGACTTCCAGGGTAATGTTTAGATGCTTTCTAGGCATATGTATCATCAAATGGTCTGTAGTCCAAAAGACATTTTTCCAGCTGACCCAGATGATGACTCTAGACAGAAACTGCTCAACACACTTTGTGGTTTCAAGAATTTGGAGGACTGCGTTCTCAGGAGCAAAGCCTGTGATTGTCTATTTTACCTTCCATGCAACTCATTGAAGAAGGTTAGTTTCCTACTCAAATTCCCAGATGTGACTCAGTCCTACTTCATCTCCGGAATCTTCCTTAAAATACAGCAAATGCAGAATGAGAAACAGCTCGACTCAGAAAAGAATGATGAGCCAATGTTGCAGTAAGCCTGCTGGCAAGCCTTCTGTAAGACCTTCAACTTTTCCTTTCAGTCAAATGGTTCCCATTTTATTATAATTCTCTCTCCTCCTTTTTACAAAAATGTATCACCAGCTGGCTTGGCATAAAATATTAATCCTTCAGACGCAGGCTGCCCTGTCACACCTTCCACATGCTCCATTTACACTTTGCGTCTGCTTGGTCCCCCTCTGGCTTTGGGACATACCCCTGTGTGCTCATGCTCACACTGAGCAGGGTTAGGAAGTGAGAGAAGGGGCAATCTTCTTGGTCCTCAGTTTCCGACTTCCCACAGGAGTGACCAGGTGAGGGTGTGGGTCAGCGATGGGGGAAAGGGCTGAGTGTGCAATGTGCAGGCTGGACAGACCCCCAAAACCCTCTATTCAACCCCATTTCCTAAGGAAAGCAGATCATTGGTCATGCCCACTGGAGTATCAGTAGTTTGCATCAGAGAGTTAGGCAAGATTATTCTGTAAATAACAGGACTGAGAAAGTTTGTTTATAAGACTGTATAATAGGCAAAAAGAATTGTTAAAAATGAACTGTTAATGAAAGGTATACGTTTCATTACAAAATAACTGAAGCTTATCGATAATTAGCTATAAATACTGTCCAGTGGGATTCTAATATCACCTCCCAGTTTTGCTCCATGAAAGACATATTGGCCACTTTTTCCTAAGGTCACCAACAACATTATCCTCTGCTCTGGTACACACTGCAGTGTCCCTTCTCATCCATCCCACATCTGCTGACTTGTCATAGCCTTTCTTCATGGGACTGACTGTTTTCCGTTCCAGGGCTCTTCTTAATAATTTTTGTTCTTTCCACCTGCAGATGCCCAAACTTCGATGTGAGCCCGTGCTTCTGGAGAGAGCCCTGACTTCCCTTCCTAGGTTGTATGAAATGTTAGCTGCCTGCTTTTCTTGTCAATTTTAGAAATGTCTTTGATGTGTCTGCAGTTCTGGCTCCAGCCTCAGCATCCTGCTCTGCCTGTATTCTCTCTGCTGAGCACTCTCTCTCTCTCTGTCTCTCTCTCTCACTTTCTCTCTCTCTCTCCCCCATCCCCACCCCCACCCCCAACCCTTTGCTGTGGAGAAGGCAGGGAATCCAGGTCTTGATTTGGAACAGGGTTCGACCCATCAGGCATCCTCCCGGAAGCCACTGATGGAGCAAACATCTCCATCCTATCGTATCCATAGCATGAGCTGAATATCAAAGGAATTGTGAGATTTCCTGAAGCCACATATTAGTGTTATTAACGACTTCCTTCAATATTATATTGTGTGAAAACATTTTAGCATTTTCTAATTACTTCCACACATATTATTTCATGACTTTAAATTAAAATACTGACGTAGCCAGGACCAGTATGCTTCTCTTTTTGTAAATAGGAAAACTAAGTCTCAGAGAGGTGCATTACACATTCAAGTTCAAAACCGGTGTCAGCAAAACAAGAATTATTGTCTCTTAAAACTTAGTTCATGATTCTTCTTGCCAGATGTGCTTGTGGAAGACTATTGTGTGACATGATTTCTGGCAAATAAAATCAGTCTGCCCAGGGGAAACAGGCTATCTAAAGGAGTCCCACTGAGAATCATTTTGTGAAGTTAAATATTCTCTAATGCATCCATTTTACAAACCTGGATTTTCAAGTGACACATATCTGCTCGAAGTGGGGTACCCGTGAGCCTGTGCATTTCAGCCATTGAATCAGCCTCTGTGCTTCTCCTGACCGGAGGGAGCTGCAGCTGAGTCTATGATGTGCATAGACGGCAGTGGTAGAGGCGCAGAAGGAGCCTCAGACAGACGCTTGTGCAAGTCTAGCCCCTGGCTTTGGCCACTGGTCAGCTGTTTTCCATCATCTTCCCAGGAAACTATTCCTACCAGGACTGGAGGGTGGAATAGCTGGGCCCAGGCCAGCACACTGCGTCTGCCAGTTACCCCTGTGCCAGACCCTGTCTCACCTCTGTCTCCTGACCTGCTGCTGCCACACTCCCAACCCGAGTTGAGGGTTTTGCTGTTAATATGGCCACTGGATCATACCTTTCCCATCTACGTTTGTGTCTTCCCCTTTCTCCCAACCCTGTTCCTCCTGATCTTGCTACATGCAGGGTCCCCAGCTCAAATAGATCAGTGGTTCTCAGCCCTGGCTCTATGTTAGAACAACCTGGGGAGTTCTAACAAATTTTCCAATGCCAGAGCCCTACCACCAAAATTGTGATTTAATTAGTATGTTGTAGGGCCTGAATGGGATATTTTTTGTGGTTTGTTTGTTGTTTTTTCCCTTGATTTGTCAGCTACGGAGGTGACTTGAACATGCAATGAAATGGAGAACCTATGATCTACTTGATGGCCTGATCGTGCCTCTGGTCCTGGTTACTGGACAGACCTTGTTATGGGTTGAATTGTATCTCCCAAAATTCATATGCTGAAGTTCTAATTCCCTCAGAAAGTGACGTTATTTGGAGATAAGATTTTTACAGAGATCATCAAGTTAAAATGAAGTCATTAGGTTGGACCTTAACCTAGTATGACTGGTGTTCTTATAAACAGGGAAAATTTGAAGACAGACACGTATGCAGAGATGCCATGTGAACATGAAGACAGCCATCTACAAGCCAAGGAGAAAAGCCTGGAGTGATCCTTCCATCATAGCCCTCAGGAAGAACTAACTTTACCCACACCTTGATTTCAAACCTCTAGCCTCCAGAACTGAGACAATAGCTTTCTGTTGTTGAAGCCACCCAGTTTGTGGCACTCTGTTACAAGACCTCTAGAAAACTAATATATCCCTCAAGACCTCATTGTAGTTGCCCTGATGCCGGACCATAGCTGGGGTGAACAACTCGCCCCAGTCTGCCCAGGATTTCCCCAGTTCTAGTAGTAAAAGTTCCTTCATCCCAGGAGCCTATTCCATTCCAGCCAAACCAGGACAGTGTGTCACCCTAAGCATAGCACGATGCTTATGTGCATGGGCTCAAGAGCCAGGCAACCTGGCTTTAAAACACATCTCCGCTCATGCTCAGCTATGTCTCATTGAGTCTCAGTTCCCTTAGCTGCAAAAAGCCCTACCTTATAGGGACAATGTGTGGATAACCTGGGCTAGTACATGTAAAACTCCTAGAACATTTCCTGGCACAAAGTGAGCACTCAACAAGTATTAACTTAATTAATCTTTTCATGCACAATTCACACCAGAAAATAGTCATATAAAGATATTTGCTTTCCTGACAGTAAGGTAGTTAAAAGGCCTTGCTTCAAGGGCTGAATGTATCAAAGCCTTTTGCCTGCCATTCATTCATTCCAATCCTGGTTTTTCTTTGTTACTGCCTGTGATGTGGCCTTGGCATTTCTTAGCAGTGCTGCTCTTATACATGGCACACTTACCACAGGGCTCCATAAATCAAAACAAGCAAAAAATGATATTGTCTTAACCATTCTGTGTGTTGATTTCCCATCTCCTTGCAGTGCTATGAAAGGCACCACCGATGGACAACAGGTAAAAGGCACGATCTGGTTCAGTGGTGAAACTTCTAATGAGTCAGAACTAAAAAAGGTTCATTCCAGAAAGAAGACAGGCTGCAAATGAGGATGTGTCAGTTCTCTGAGGATGAATGGAGGTCAGGAAAAGAATTAGCAAAGGGATGCTACTGAAGCCTGACCATGCCCAAAGCAAAGGCATCACCGGGCAGCTAAGGGGGGTTAGGATTAGTTCAGACAGAGAGAACAGCATCAGTAAAGGCAAAATGTGAAACTATCTGGCATGTTAGGAGACTAGAAGTAGTTTGGTAATTCTAGAATGTAGGAAGATGTAGAGACCCAGTAATAGATGGATTTAACTCATCCTATTTTTTCCCCCATTTGGCAGAAGACTAAGTCACATAATGAACACTATGTAAGCCTTGCCTCCAAAACCAGATTTTTAATTCACTGAGATAGTTCAGTAATTTTTGTATCTGCCTAGTAAAACTTTGAGCATAAATTACTGATAAAAGTAGTTAATTGTGTCAATAACCCTTTGCAGGATAGATGAATGGATGTTGTACACACGTATATACACATTAATTAATTCTTAAATTTATTTTATTTGGAATCTGTGCATTACAGTGTAGAATTTATTGTGCTCAACCCTAGAGCTACGCTGTCCACCCTTGGGCCTCTTTGAAATAAGAATCTGTCCAAACCTGCTGCTCTCTACTCCAGCCACAACTCCAAATTGACTTCTGTGAGCCCTGGTAGAATATGGAACTAGGGCTAAGGGAAACTGGGTCTTATTTAGAATAAAGGTTGCCCTGTGTTCACATCTAGGGCCATTCTTATCATCCTCCTTATTCTAGTTGTCGCTATATTGCTTTTTTTTTTTTTTAATTTCACTTTCATTTCTGGCAACTTTTGACCGTCTTTGCTTCCTCTTTTCTGGATGCTGACCTGAACTTAGGGCTTTTCTGGATGTGTAGTTACTGCCAAATCCTTTCTATGCAAAAGGTGTCAGGGATTCTCAACCCTGCCCCTGCATGAGAATCACATGTGAAGTCAGGGGCATAGCCCAACAGCACCCAGGTAAGAAGCCATCTCCCGCCTTGCCCTTCTGGTCAACCCAAAAAAAAAAAAAAAAAAAAGGAAAAAGAAAGAAAGAAAAAACCAAACAAACAAAAAAACAACCCAGCAAACAAGAACAGGAGAAAACTCATAAATGATTCTCCTGCATGGGCAAGGATGAGAAGCATTTAATTAAACATTAAATTGTGGTTTCCTTAAGCCTGCCCCTTTCTATTGCTACATAAGTCCCAAATTATATTTGCCCATCACAGTGTAGCAAAGAGAAAGAGGAGGACATATGTCCCCAGATACCAGTTTATGGGACCACTACAAAGACTAAAGTCTTTGCAAGTTTTAGTGCAGAGACAACATCTGTAGGGAGAGAGGATGCCGACATCTTATGTTTCCATCTGTCCCCACTGATTACATCTCTGATGATCATTAGGTGGTTTGGGGTGAGAGTTAAAACATAACCCTAATTATAACATAAAACCTGTTTGGAAATTCAGCTAAAATGATTAGTATTGTGAATCGTTGTAATGTCATGGAACATGAACATTCTTGGAAATCAGGTGCTTTACATTAAATCTTGAGATTCAAAGCTGTAAACTTTCAGAAAAAAACAAAAACTAGGGTTTATCATCACGGTGCCTTCAGTGGGGAACCTGATCCAAGCACAAGAGGCCACAGTGACCTTGCGCTTTGGCCCACGTCTCCACCAAGCACAGATAATCTCTTCTGCTGCCACTTTCCTTCAGTGTGGCTCTTTAATCTCTGAAGTGTGCTGACATTCTTCATTATCCCAGACACCAACACTATTCGATTGGTTTCTACAGGGATGTCCGTTTTGTGAAGCTGAATGTAAATAAAAGACCTTGGTGTAAGTAGTGCACTTATCAAGCCAAGACTTTACCACGTTATTCATTAGGCAAATAAATTAATGTCAGGCCTCCTTATCTACTGAGCCATCAAGGGACAGACCAGCTCCTTGACAGGATTCTTTTATGAACAGTTATTTGTGTGAGAGAGAAAATCTCAGTGAAAGCCTGAAGGGAAGTGCCAAGGAATTAGAGTATTTTCTGCAGAGCAGCTGCAGTGTGAACAGGGAATGGGGGGCTGTATTGTGAGATCTAACATTTCATGTGCTGCCTGGACGTCTTTGAGCCTCCCAGGACCACAGTGCCCTAACTGTGAATTCCCCTGCTCTCTCTAGATGTGTCTCCCACCCAGCAGATAGGCTTCCCACCTGGCTAGTTCTACTAGCAGCCAGGCCAGCTGCACCCCTACCAGCTCCCAACCTAATGGGGTGTACCTCCCTGCCAGTCTGCAGAATTATTCAAACAAGCCAGTCATATGGTCCTGTGGGAACCATGGGCCACCTTGCCTTCTTGTTCCTACAAAGCCTACCTCCTGCAGTCTCTGCTTGATGAGTCTATCCTGAGTGCAACCCCAGGTGGCCCTACGTGGTGTGTGGTGTCCTCTCTCCTCCCTCATCTGCTGGACTGTGAGAATATATGACTAATAACTGCTGTCAATCTCCTCTGTATCGCGTCAAAGTGTCAGGTGTTCAGCCGTCTAGTATTATTTAGGGTAGAGGCTCTTTCCGTCATTAAAGGGCTGAATAGGAAATCATCAAAGCAGAGGCCCATCTCTTTCCAGCTGCGGGAGCACTTCAGCTTTGGTGATCACAAAATAGGCAGTCAGGGCCCTGATCTCCAGTGCAATATTCCAATTAGGTATGTAACATAAACCCTCTTGGCCTCAGTTTTCCTGTCTTGAAAATAGACATAATAACATTGGTCTCTATTTGCTTGATAAATTTTTGTTACATCTAATAATGGTGCTTTAGAACATTAGAGACACTAAAAATCTGTACAGCTATTCTATAATTACTGAATTCTGTTTTTAGAATAGTTTTCTTCACTTAGTCTAGGATAAAATGGGCAGCGACCTGGAGCATTCTTCCTCAATCTTCCTACGTCTTCCCCTAAAATGTTACCTGAAGAAGGAAGAAGGAGAGAAAGAGGGAAAAAAGGAAGAGGAAGAAGGGAAGGAGAGAGGACAGTGGAATCATTTGAATGCAGCACAAGTGACAGAATAGCAATTTTTCTTTGCAATATTCTAAGACAAATACTCCTAATTATACCACCACATCTCTGCACAGAGAACCCTGCACAAGGTGCAGGCACGGGAGAGAATAAGAGCCAAGAATTATACCTGTGCCTGCCTAAAAGGAATATTATAACATGACTTGGATGACAAACAGCTTTAAGTGTCTCATAAAACAACATACAACCAAGCAAAAATTGAAATATCTTTTTCTCTCCCCCTTTTCCAGATTCCTTTATCTCTCAAATTTCTACTGTTACATAAAAAGTCTTCCCCGAAGCTCCCTTCCTTAATGATTGCACAAACTGATAGAAGCCTGGGATTGACACAGACTTTAAAGGTCAGTTATGCCAACACAAATCTCCCTCTTTCAAATTGCATGACATGGAGATGTTAAAATAAAGGTGGTCTGGCGTGAGAATAAAACTGTATATTTGGGGGCATGGCAGTGGGGAGAAAGCATCATGGGATGGGTCCCTGGGGAGATTTGCCATATGAAGGAGGGGACAAAGAGGGCTTGAGGGAGAGGGAAGATCATTCTTAAAGTAAAGAGAGGAAGGGAAAGCATGGGACACTTGCCAAATGACAAGGTCATGAGGTCTGGAGGATGAAGTCCACGGGAAAGGGAGCCCATTTCCAGGTGGAATGGTGGCTGATCCTGGAATATTTTATTCGTTTTTGAAAAAGTTTGAAGTCATATTGAAGTGATGGAGAAGCGTTAAAAGATTTTAAATGGTCAATGTGTGTGTGCATGTGTTATCATCAGACCTGTACTTTAAAAAGCTCACTATGGCAGTAAGCAGAATGGAGACTGCACTAGCATATTGAAAGCTGGGGAAGACTATTGTGAGACTTCAAGTGAGAAATAAGGAGGAACCAATCTACAGCTGTAGCCACAATGAAGGGAAGAAATGGATTTGGTTTACGTACCCTCTGTAAAAGTAGAATTCAGTGTATAGAGTCTATAGGGCAAAGGGCTCCAGCTCTTCCACTTTGTAGCTGGGTGACCTAGGACAAGTTCTTCTCTTTCTCTAGGACTCTTTTTTCTCCTCTATAAAATGAGAGGGTTGGATTAGACATACTGTGATTCCTTCCAGCTCTAAACACTCTCTAATACTATGATTCTGGAACAATTTGAATGGCATCCAAGGAAATTTGGTTAGAGAAATTCTCAAAAGCCCTCATTATAAAGTGGTCCCATAGATGAGAGTCCTAGGACAGTTATGGCAAGACTTAAGAAGACTATTACTAAACATAATAATAGTGTTTTGTTTTCACACAACACTTTCACACCTATAATCACCTATAATCTGTGTTAATCTTTACCCTATCATTGTGAAGCTAAGAGGTATAATAATCATTATCTGCATTTTTAAAGAGGAAGAATTGAGTCTCAAAAGTTCAAAAGACCTGCCCGAGGTCCCAAACAAGTCATGCTGGAGTCTGGACTGGCATCCAGTACCCCCGAGTCTATAACACAGAGCTGTTCACCTTACCTGGGGCTGTCTTCAGTCTAACCTGGACCTTCCAGGGACATGCCTAATGAGGACCTCATCTCATCCCCTCCTGTGAGCCCTGAGGTCAACAGTCACCAGGGTCAACTTCAGCTTGGTTTGTTAGGTTAGCAGGAATGACTCTGAGTATTTACAACCTGCTCATGATAGAGATATATTCCTTGGAAGAGGCTCCAAGTAGTTTCCTTTTGAGAAGAAGGGAGCCCTTAGGATGACTACATGCAAACAAAATCTGAAATTCTCTCATTTGCTATGTAAATTGCAAATCAAAATGCAACTTCTTGATATTTTTCCAAGGGGCTCAGAGAGCTTAACAGTTTATTTTCAAGTGGGACCTTGCCCAGGAAACAAGAGTTTGTAGGACAGCCAGTTGTGGGCACTCTTAGGAGGGCAAAGATCCTTCTTTGCCCTTTCTTCTGCTCCTCCATCACATTGATGAAAGGCCCCATTAGGGATCTGTGATGAAAGGAGAGAATAAATTCCTCATAGAATTCTTATTCCTTAACAGATAGTCAAGGTCATCACAGATTGTCTTCCTGCCCCACCGACTCAGCGCAAACAGTGGCACGCAATGGCTCCTTCCAGGCCCCCCGCCTGCACCCGCACAAACCCCGGCCCCTCCTCTTCCTGCCCCACCGACTCTGGCTCCAGCCGAATCTACCACTCACTCCCTTCCTCCATCCCTGTCTCATATCCCACATGGACTGATCGGAGATTAAGTGATTGTTATGGAAGAAAGAGGGAAGGAGAAGAGGTGTTCATGTATTCATGATATTTCATGACTACCTATGGGGTGCCAGACATTGTGTAGCTATTTCATACAGATATTATCTTTTTCATCCTCACTATAATCCTTTGAAATAAAGGACATTAGTACCATTTTAGAGATTAAATCAAAGAAGTGAAATATCTTACTTCAGTTCACATAGGTAAAAAAAAAAAAAAAAGTGAGAATTTGAACCCAGGAATGTATGACTCCAAATCCTTTCTAGCTCACCATACTACCTTCCAATTCCACTGGTCAGCTGAGTGCTGACCTTGAAAGTTTTTCTGAACAAATGACTTCAGTTTTGCACTGTATGGCTAAAATCTCAGCATCATAAAGGTAGTAAGATAAGAACGGAGTGAAGGTAAGGTAAGAATCTGACTAATATTCATACAGATTTGTCCATGTTCTTCAAACAACCTTATCTATATTCCCACCTGTTATGTCTGATGAGAAACCTGAGGCTGATAAAAGTTATGTGCAAAGAAGCCAGTAAATTTCAGAGTCAGGATTTGAACTCAAATATTCTGTCTCCCATGCAGGGACAGGTTGCACTTCATCATGCTCTTATCTCACATAACTCTTTATCTACCCACAGTCAAGAGACAGTGATGGTGGCAAATACCTGCTTTTTCAACATTTTAATGGTTCCAGTAATACTGCTATTTTGTTTTATTATGACCTTTATAAGCAGTGTCCTTGAAGTTCCCCATGATAAACATAACAACTCCACAGACCAAGCAGCAAAAGTGCAGTGATTGGCAGTTTTACCAGTTTTCTTCTTGTTCCAAAACTGTTCAAATATTATAGGATTAAGAAATGTGTTTTTAGGGTGCTTTGGTCCAGAAAGTTCCAAAAGGAAATTATAAGACATGGTTTCCACACTTCAAGATTAAAAATACTCATCTTACTCACTTTAAAAGGAAGTGAGGAAATGGCAGAAGAAGCTGTAACTGATTCTTCATGAAAAAGACTCAATCCCTTGTAATTAATGGGAACCTCTAAAATCAGAAGCCAAGGCCATTAATCATTCAGCCAGCTCTTCATGAGGTTGGCATCAAGCACCCACCCACACACCTGTAATGACTCAATTCACAATGGGCAAACTAGAACTGCAGGAATGGTCCTCAGAACAACATTTTAAAACTACTGCCAGTGGAACATGAATGCTTTCATTAAATCAATGAATTTGTTCTCTTTCTAGCCCATAAATGCGGCTTAAAGAATGTTTTTAAGGCTGGGCTTGGGGGTGTCACAATTGTTTCCAGGACTAGAAGTGATAGACAGGGCAATTTTAATCTCAATGTATGGTAGGAATTGTTGGAGTATCTTGTCAGACAGTGAACTTGATTATGCCTGAGCGCCCAGGGGAGGCTGAGGAAAGAAGTTCAGGAGAAATAGTGCCTACATTGGATGAGAGAGAGAATTAGATTTCCTTCCAGTTCAAAAGTATTTGTGTTCTTTTCTCAGATATTTCTTGGAGTGATAAAATTAATTGAGAGACACAAATGGATCAAACTCCTCGAGGGAGTTCCAGGTGGATTCTAAGAGCACAATGCCTCTTCCTAGAGAAAATTTGCAGCAATAATGGTAGTTTCAAACTACATGACTTCCCAAGCCGTTTACCCAGCTAACCCTAGGTATTCTCTGCAGAAGTGACCACCAACCTTCTGGTGGAGGGGAAAATGTCTTCTATCTATTTCATCCTAATTCTCCTGAGTTCTTCATTAAATCTTAGTATGCTAGAGTTCGTTTAACTGAAATGTTTAATTACACGGATTGTACTATATTGACTGATCATTTGAATTTTACCAGAAAAGGGAAGAAAAACATTCTAGATGAAAACATTTTTTAAAACATAGGTCATCTGGAAGTCAGTACAGACTCAGTCTCTTCTATTTCCAATGGGCATTCATATAGAACATGAACCACAAAACAGGATTTGTGGTAGGTGCTTTACAGATGTTAACTCTGAAAACAGCATTACAAGACAGTTGTGGTTATTTTCATTTT
>NW_012142857.1:1386943-1388612 GCF_000956105.1 Propithecus coquereli | reverse complement strand
AAAATCCAGACATAGCAAGGGCAAAAAGCGTGTAAAACATTTTTGAGGAAATATTGGAGGAAAACTTTCCTGATCTTACTAGATATTTAGACATCGAGATACAAGAAGTTCAACAAACTCCTGGAAGAGTCATTCTAAACAAGGCATCACCAAGGAATATAGTCATCAGTCTGGTCATAGTCAAAGCAAAGGAGAAAATCATACCAGCTGTGGGACAAAAGCATCAAGTAACTTACAAAGAAAAACCCATCAAACTAACAGCAGACTTCTCAACAGAAACCCTAAAAGCCAGAAGGGATTGTCAGAGTCCCATCTTTAGGCTTCTTAAACAGAATTACTGTCAGTCAATAATTTTATGTCCTGTAAAACTAAGATTCATAAGTGAAGGAGTAACAAAATTGTTCCCAGACAAGCAAACACTAATAGAATATGTTACCACTAGATCTGTCTTACAAGAAATGTTCAAAAGTACTCTAAACACTGAAAAGTATGGTGAATACTCACCAGTGTAAAAATACTCAAAAGTAAAAATCCACAACTCTTATAAAATAGTAACACAAAGGAGAATAAATAGCACTGGGTAACAATCAACATCATGTCCAGAACACTATCTCACTAATCAATATTAATGTTGAATGCAAATGGTCTAAATGCCCCACTTAAAAGATACAGATTGGCTAAATTGATAAAAAAAAAAAAAAACCCAAATATACACTGTCTCCAAGGAACCCATTTAACTTGTAAAGAGTCAAGGTAAAGAGGTGGAATAAAATCTTCCACACAATGGAAACCAACAGCAAGCAGGAGTATCTATTCTCATATCAGATGAAACAGGCTTTAAATCAACAGCAGTTTAAAAAGACAAATATTATCATTATATAATGAAAAAGGGATAAATTCAACAAGAAGATATAATAACACTACATGTATATGCATCTAACATACGAGCTTCCATATTCATAAAACAAATACTTCTATACCAATGAAAAGAAATAAACAGCAATATAATAATAGCAGAGGACTTCCACACTCCACCGACAGAATTAAACAGACACTGAGGCAGAAAATCAACAAAGAAACAAGGGACTTATATGAGATTCTAAAACAAATGGACCTAACAGACATTTACAAAACATTCTACCCCCAAACTGCAGAATATACATTCTTCTCATCAGTACTTGGAACATTTTCCAAGATAGACCATATATTAGGCCACAAAACAAGTCCCAGAAAGTTTTTAAAAATTAAAATCATATCATGTATTTTCTCAGACACAGTGGGATAAAACTAGAAACCAGTTTCAAAAGGAACTCGCAAAACTACACAAATATATGGAAATTAAACAACCTGCTGCTAAACAATCTGTGAGTTAAGGACGACATCAAGGTGGAAATAAAATTATTTTGAATTGAATGACAATGGTAACACAAGCTACCAAGATCTCTGGATACCACACAAGTAGTGCTAAGACAGATGTTCAGAGCACTAAATACCTACATCAAAAAGACAGAAAGAACACAAAATAACAACCTAATGTCACCCCTGGGGAACTAGGAAATGAAGAACAAACCAAACCCGAAAGCTAGCAGAAGAAAAAAGATAACAAAGATCAGAGCAGAATTAAATGAAATAAAAAAAAAGATCGGTGAAATGAAAAGTTGGTTCTTTT
>NW_012142857.1:1383885-1386608 GCF_000956105.1 Propithecus coquereli | reverse complement strand
AACAGTTTCAGTAGGATGGATAGGTACAAGTTCTTCTTTGGAGGTCTGGTAGAATTCAGCTGTGAATAGTCTTGTCCTGGGCTTTTTTTTTTGTTAGGAGATTTTTTTTTTATTACTGATTCAATCTCACTACTCATTGTTGGTCTGTTAAAGATTTCTATTTCTTCCTGATTCAAGTTTGGGAGGCTGTGTGTTTCCAAAAACTTTTCCATTTCCTCTACATTTTCTAGTTTGTGTACGTAGATGTGTTCGTAGTAGTCTCAGATGATATTTTGTATTTCTGTAGTCTCAGTTGCAGTGTCTCCTTTTTCATTTCTGATTGAGCTTAAGTGAATCCTCTCCCTTGTTTTTTTGGTGAATCTAGCTAGGTGGCTAGTTCTTTTCAAAGAATCATTTCTGTGTTTTGTTAATTCTTTGCATCTTTTTGTTGTTTCAATTTCATTTAGTTCTGCTCTGATCTTTGTTATTTATTATCTTCTGCTACTTTGGGGTTTGGTTTGGTAGATCTACCATTCAATCCAGCAATCCCACTACTGAGGATCTACCCAAAGGGAAAGAAGTCTTTTTTATAAAAAAGACACCTGCACCTGTATGTTTATAGCAGCACAATTCACAATTGCAACGATATGGAACCAACCTAAGTGCCCACCAATCAATGACTGGATAAAGGAAATAAATATACATTTTCTTTATCCAGTCATCAATATATTACATCAAAAATCCATCAAAAAGAAAGAAATAATGTCTTTTGTAGCATCTTGGATGGACCTGGAGGCCATTATTCTAAGTGAAGTAACCCAGAAACAAAGAACCAAATACTGCATGTTCTCAGTTATAAGTGAGAGCTAAGCAATGGGTATGCATGGTCATAGTGAGTGACTTAATGGACATTGGAGACCCAGAAGGGTGAGGGTAAGAGGGGAATTATTTATTGGGTATAATGTACATTATTCAGGTGACAGGAATATTAAAAGTCTAGAGTACTAAGAAATTTAGCTGTGTAACAAAAAACCACTTGTACCCTCTAAATAATAATAGTAATAAAAGAATATTTGGATAGGCATAAGAAACAACAAGGATGTACCCACATTGAGAGAAGATCATGTGAAGAGGCAGGAAGACAACAGCCATCTGCGAGTCATGCAGAGAGGGAGCCTCAGAGGAAACAAACCCACCTGGCCCCCTTGATAGTGGACTTCTGGCCTCCACAACTATGAGAAAATAAATTTCTGTTGTTTAAGCCACCAAGTCTGTAGTATTTTGTTATGACAGACCTAGAAAACTAACAAGTCAACTTTATGAAAGTGGTTTTCTTTTTCAGGCAAAAATGGATTAGAGATGTAGCTGTTGCAACTACTCCCAAAATATGGAATATGTAGGTCTTTTACATTACTCTGATCAGTCTGGTCTTCTGATCTATCAGGACAGGGAGGCACAAGGCACAGACAACAGTAGAGTCGGGACCACTCCCAGTGGAATTCAGCCAGCAAAGAACTCACAATCCAATAAGATTTTAGCTGAAGGATATAAACAATTATAGTCAATATATTAAAGAACTATATTCTCTGTGTTTTGCTAATCATATTCAATATTGTTTATTAAAAAAACTCAGCATTACATGTGAAATCACACACATTCAAAAATATAAATACATATGTAAGTAAGGACAGATTCTGCCTACATCCTGGGAATCTCAATGACCCAAATAACTATGCTGTCCACTGGAAATTTCTGTGCTGATGAAAATGTTCTATGTCTGTGATGTCCTATATGATAACCACTAGCCACATATGGCCAATGAGTACTTGAAATTGTGGTTAGTGTTACTGAGAAACTGAATTTTCAACTTTAACTTATTTTAATTAAGTTAAATTTAAACAGCCATGTGTGGTTAGTAGCTATTGTCTTGGATAGCACAGTTCTTAATTACAGTAAAAAATTGAAGATTGCTTCTGTTTTGTTTGCAAAGAGACAACAAGTAAGGCTAAACACAATCCCAACCCACTCCACCCCCAAAAAAACAAACTCAATTAGTGTCCTATAATATTTTAGTACAGGCTCTATTTTGCTTTGCAAACAGTGATTTGATCTTTTTAAGAAATGAAAAGCAAAGAGGAGATTCAAAACCTAGACAATTTGTTTCAACATGTGGTTACAGGTCTAAAAGAACATAAAGAATGATAGAATATTAGAGTTATAGGAGATCTTAGAAACAGGTAGTCTTGAATTTCTGATTTTAAAGAAGTAGACTGGACACTTCGTGAAATCACTTCTTGCGCCAACCCATTGCATATGTAAGAAAGAATCAATTACTACAAAGCTATGCTTTGTAGTAAAAAAGAAGAAAAAAATCCCTAAAAGAGAGGCAGACTGATAGGAGAAGCCACTGCAATGATGATGATAATGAGGATAGACAAGCATTACTTTGCCACCCAACAGAGAAGCTCTCACAGAAAATGAGAATTTGTGTGGGAAAGTTATGTGGAAAAATTTTCTTGAAGATAAGCATTTAACCACTAACCACCAATAATCTGAGGAAAGCTAACCCATAAGAGGAAACTGAGATAAAAGGGTAATTTGAAAAGCTCTTAAAATAATACACTTACATATCTTTAGAGAGATAATGGAGAAAAATCATATTCCTGACAAAAAGCTATGGAACAAAGACAGGAGATTATGAAACAAGAGTAGGCATCTATGACAAAGAGCTAAAGTTTTTAAAA
>NW_012142857.1:1378744-1380370 GCF_000956105.1 Propithecus coquereli | reverse complement strand
GACCATTATCAAAAAGGCAAAAACAACAGACGCTGGCATGGATGAATTAAAAAGGGAACACTTATATGCTGTTAGGGGAATTGTAAATTAGCACAACTTCTATGGAAAATAGTATGGAGACTTCTCAAAGAGCTAAAAGTAGACTATTGGATCTAGCAACATCACTACTGGGGATCTACCCAAAGGAAAAGAAGTCATTTTATAAAAAAGACACCTGTACCTATATGTTTATCACAGCACAATTCACGATTCCAAAGATACGGAACCAACGTAAGTGCCCACCAATGGATGAGTAGATAACAAAAAGGTGGTATACATATATGTGTGTATATGTATATACATATACATATACATGTGTGTGGAATACTACTCAGCCATCAAAAAGGACTTGGATGGAACTAGAGGCCATTACTATAAGTGAAGAACCCAGGAACAAAAAACCAAATACCGCATGTTCTAAGTGGGAGCTAAGCAATGGGTATGCTTGGTCATATAGAGTGATTACATGGACATTGGAGACTCACAATGGGGACGGTGGGATGGCAATGTGGGATAAAAAATTACTTCTTGGGTACAATGTATGCTATTTATGTGACAGGTATATTAAAAGCCTAGACTTCTCCACAATGCAACTCAGCCATGTAACAAAAAACCACTTGTACCCCCTAAATCTATTTAAGGAAAAAGAAAAAAGAAAGAAAGATGAAACTTAGGGATGTTAGGTAACTTGCTAAAGTCCAGAGAGCAAATAAGTTATCAGAGGCAGGATGGACCTATAGCTACAGTAGATAGCTGTGCATTTAGCCATTGTGCACAGGTAGGCAGCAAGGGGCCAAGTAAGGCCTAATATTTAACCCACTCTCTGCTCAACAAGCCAACAATGTGCCCTGCCTGGGGGAAAGCATTTGTTTTTCTAATTTACCAAAGGCACACTTATGGGCTGGGCACTGAGAAAAACTCTTAGTCTGTCTGGGTCAAGGGCCCACACTTAACCTCTATGCTATACCACCCTTCCTTTAAAAGATGAAATAATGAAGCCAAGAGAAGCAAAGTGATTTTCTGAGGTTTACAGAGCTAGTGGAACCTGAGCTGGCATTTCTGTCACCCTACTTGAATTTTAGTCACTAAGATTTGATTATACATGGTTCATCATTATTCTATGATTGTCTCTTGTATATGTATTTTATATAGTAAACTGTGAAATCCTAGAGGTCAAGGACCATTTCTTATACTATTTCAGCACAATATACCATATAGTCAGGCCTAGAGAAGATTCCAATTGATGTTTCTTAACTTGAATAGAGTGCTTCTCAGAAGGAATTTGCCCAGTGCCCTAAAGGTACCTTTGCAATAGCACTTGCTCTTGAGAAAAGCACTTGGTCATATGGTCTTGAGAATACACGAATCTTTGCTCATCCCTCTGGGAGTAAGATGGTACCAGCTCCACCAAGAAGTAATTCTATCCTACTTGGGGTCTTCACTGCTATCATTGGCTTCCAAACAGAAGCAGCCTATCTTGAATACATTCTTTGGAAATTTTGTTTATCCCTTTCTATCTGTCCATGACCAATTACATCTTTAAGGCAGTATAAAAAGGTATGAGGAATCATTGTGGAATCAGGCCTT
>NW_012142857.1:1364679-1377773 GCF_000956105.1 Propithecus coquereli | reverse complement strand
GGCAAATATTAATATTTATTGATCATCTACTACTACATTGTGCTAAGTATTGGGGCATAAGACAAGGCCCCAGTCCTCAGTGGCCCCATGACTGAAATATGGAAAATATTATTACCCCTCTTTGAATATGAAAAGACATCCAGAGAGGTAAATGACTTCCAGTGTTAGTGTTGGAGCAGAAAAAAAGCCCACTATCTGAGAGATGTGACTTCCCTTCTATCCTCATTTCCGTCAAGACAGAAAAACCTCATGGCAACTCCTGCCTTGTTTATGCTGCTATTATAGTTTTTCCCAAGAATATTAAATATTCTTGGGAATATTTAATCACTCAATATTTAATTACTCATTTCCTATGTGAGAAATCATAGCAAGGACATTTATATTTGGACTTGGGAAAATAATTTTTTGTGTGATAAGGAAAGGAAGAAGCAGAACTCATCTCAAACTTTTTTTCTGCATGACTTTTTTTGATGTGAAAAATTACCTACTGAGGCAATTGTTCTTGATTTGTGCTTGTTTGCTATGATCCTGGTCCTCATCATTCCAGCCTGTATTCTCATAGCAGCTTCAGAACTGGTCTTGTCCCCATAATTTTTCATCCAAACCTAACCATCAAAGCATTAATATTCATAGAAAAGATTTTCTATTTAACTCACTCAAGAGACTTATTTTTTATAGAACAAAGTCCTCCTATAGGATGCAGGTCAAACTCCTTCAGGATCACTTCAATAATCAAGCCTAATCTCCCTATCAGATCAACAAATACTCATTGAGAATTTAGGTTTGGGATACAACAGTATAAAATCCAGAGTCTTTGGAAATCCTGGTTTGGCAGGGTAGGAGAGGAAACGGAAACCAATCAGTAAGCAAATAATCACAACACAGTCTGAAAATTCCCTAGTAGGAGCTACTAGTAGGCAGAGGGATAGCTCTTCAGAAGAACTGATTAACTCAGTCTGAAGATGTGTGAGCAAGAAAGGCCTGAAGGAAGAGATGCTTGAATTCTTCTCCAACAAGAGTCTTCCTTTTCAGCCAAACAAGTCTTCTTACTATCAAAATAGGCCAACCACATACATTTATGCCTCCTATTTTGGCTTAATTTAATGATTTTTATTTATCGAGGATTTACTATGTTCTAGACAATGTGTTAAGGGTACAGTTTTATCACATCATCAAGGGAGAACTTATTTTCTATATTTCCCATGCATTTACTCAATATATTTAGGTCGTTCAATATGAAATATCAGATTTTGAATCAAAAGTGTAGTTTATTATATCTCAAACAAGAAGCAGTACAATTAATCAAAGTTTGTGTCTAAACTAGTGACACAGTTTTGCCATCTAAACAGTAGCTTGTTCACATCAGCAGCAAAAAAGCTTTGAAAGTGAGTGGTGATGCTATCATGAAAGGTGTTTTCCACAACTTGTTGAGAATTGAATATTTTTCCCTGGTCTAATGCCTGGAAGAAGTGGTAGAGTTGGTGCAAGGTCTGGTGAATATGGTAGATGACAGAGAGTTTCCAAGTTCAGCCTCAGTAGTTTGAGCAGCATTGTTTGTGCAACATGTGGTCCAGCATTGTCTTGCAAGAGGATTGGTCTGTCTCTATTGACCAATGTCAGCTGCTTAATCACAAGCATCCTCATCGTTTCATCCAATTGGTTGCAATAGATATCCGCTATAATTGATTGACCAGGTTTCATGAAGCTATAGTGGATAATAGCAGTGCTGGACTACCAAACAGACACGATTAGCTTTTTTTGATGAATAGTCAGTTTCGGACTGTGTTTTGGCACTTCATCTTTTTCCAACCATTGTGCCGAATGCTTGCGATTGTCAAAAAGAATCCATTTTTCATCTTATGTAATGATATGGTGTAGAAATGGTTCATCTTTATGTCATGACACCAAAGAAAAACAAGCTTCAAGATGATTTCTCTTCTGATATTCATTTAATTCATGTGGAACCCATCTATCTAGTTTCTTTACCTTGCCAATTTGTTTCAAATGGTCCAATATTATTGGAATAGTAACGTCAAACCTTGTCGCTAATTCACACATAGGTTGAGATGGATTTGCTTCCACTACAACTTTCAGCTCATCATTATCCACCTTGGTCTCAGGTTGCCCACGTGGCTCGTTTTCAAGATTAAAATCACCAGAATGGAACTTCTCAAACCATCAACATATTGTGCGTTCATTAGCCAGATCCTTCCCAAACAGTTCGTTGATAATTCTAGCTCTCTGCACTGCATTGGTTCCATGGTGGAACTCACATTCGAAAATAACAAGAATTTTTGACTTATCCATGGCTTCACAAAAATTTCTATAAAAAGTTTGAAAGATAATCACAAGCCAAAACTTGCTTTTGCAAGACTAAAGATGTATCTTCATAATAAAAATAAAACAAAAAGTGTCAAAGTGAAATGTCAGAGACATCAACTGTCAATCTTAGTACTTTAGGAAATTGGACACTTCACACTTAATAACCTAAATATTAATATTTAAAAGACTTAAAAATATTGATGTTTGACATCATCATTTCCTTTGTCCAAATTTTCAACTCTAAGGACGTGTCCTCTATGAATTCATTCTATAATCTCCCAGGACTCGGAAACGCTCTTACATGTCTGGTGCACTCATTATGTACTGTTTGTTCCCCTATAACGTTATCCATATAGATTATGGTTTTGTGTAGTATCATTGGCCAATGTCCCATAAGAAAAATCCTCCAAGGACTATGTGCTATGTCACTACCCAAATGATTTTGTAAAGGGTACTGTTTATTCTTTTACTCAGGGTCCTCTTTATGATGGTTTATTGGAAAGAATCCTAGCAAGTGTTAGTGTTAGGAGAGTTCTGAGTCTACTGAGCAATTCATCTATTTTAACCTGATAAGACACTATGTAATTTGCATAATTCATCAGGTTTTCCTTTTCAAGGGAAACTAAATTATATCTTATAGCCAAATTTGTGGACAACTAATAGGAAGTATTTGTGGAATATTTGGCCCCATTTCTCTCTCTTTCTCTCTTTTTGTCTCTCCATTTTGCTATTTTTTGCATATCCTGGTAGACTACCTTAAGTCCCTTCTAGATTAAAAAAAAATCCCTTCTAAATAGATAAAAATGATATTTGCACTGTTCTTTAATTATCCAAGTCCATAGCACAGGGATAGCATGGGACTGGGGTCTCACTACAACTTCAAGGGTTGGATATTCTGGGAAATATTTGGCTGTTTTACTATCCTGTGTTTTATTGTCCTATGAGTGGTGGGAAATGTAGGCAGAGTCCCCTGAAGGAACACAGGAGTAAAATTCTTATTTTGCTTCATGACCAGAGCAAATTAAAACAAATCTAAGATGTAAATTTCAAAAACCAATCCTGGAGTCATAGAGCCTGAGGAGCAAAAAGATCATTTCAGGCCTCGAAGTTCTCACCTAGTAGGAGAAGATAGGAAATGGAGAAAGCTGACCCTTATTAATGCCTCTGATTTGCCAAGCTGTAATGATATTCCTTTCCTTAAACTTTATTGATTTTACTAAATTCTGAACTCTGTCTTGCTTTAGGGAAAGCCATAGAGGCATAGATTTTTATGTCAAAAAATTTGTAGGATCAACATTTGTTCTTTGCTGAAGGCCTGTGGAGGATATGGAGAACAGGCTTATTGGAAAAAAGCTTCAGTGACTAGCATGCAGAGAAGCACTGGGAGCCACTGATAGGCTGCAGGCGGCTGAAATCAGGCCAGGTCTCAGTAACCTCTTCTGTAAAATACATTCCAGCTAGTTAAAACTCCCAGGCTAGCCCCCAAGCAAAGTGATAATGCTGTCCCTGCCCAGGTTTTGTCCTCCATTTTTTATACTACCCAGTGAGTTGTTGATCCAGCATCCAGCTATCTTTTGCCTATAGCCTACATTGAATCAAGTTGACCTTCTAGGCCAGCTGTTAACATGTCTTTGTAAGGAAGACAGGTAATGACAGAGATTGGAGGGTTCCTTGAAATAGTCCCTCATTGTCTCCCATACTTTCCAAAGGCTATCTTCTCTAATAATCTACCGTGGAGAGATGATATTTTATCATAAAGAATTGATTCTTTGGATTCAACTATTTCTGTCATCCTATGACTCTATCTGTCTGTATAAATGAGTTTCTCTAGAGTGTTTTATCCTAACAGCTTCCCTTCCTAAAACTAGGGGAGAATTGCCTTGTTACTAAGGAGATGACAGGTCAAGCAGGGTGGGCAGGGGGAGAAAGAGGAACAGAGAGAGGAGAGAGAAAGAGTGCCCAGTTCCAAGAAGACAGATTTATGTATGGATGTACATCCCAATTTTGAGTCAAAGAAACTGCAAACCATGCAAGAATTGATTTGAAGGGATTCTGTGCTGGTAGTGATCTAGCAAAAGCAATGCAATCTTTTTCTGGAGAAAAATATATTTAACCTAAGACTTGGGGAACCTACACAAATGAATGTTCAAGAGAAATGACCAGCCACGGTCAACATAAACAGAAACACAAACAAGTAATGTGTCCACAGACCAGCAGAAACAACAGATAGCAAAAAATGTACTCACAAAGACTTCATGTTGCATAAATATCACACAAGTACTATAAAATAACTGTGTTTACTACATCTATGTTTAAAAACATTAAAAGCTTTAGAAAATATATTCAGAGAAGAAGAGACAAAAAATAGGTTGGTAAATTAACCAACAATGACAGATACTGACTTCTGCTTAGGATGTAGAAAACACAAAAGAAAATTATTCTTATTCTCAGAACAATAAAAAGGGGATAACCTATGAAAACATAATTTTTCTTAAAGCTTTTGGAGAGCTGAGGTTGTAGGACACCTGGCTAGCCTGAAATCTACAAAAAGAGAAACATCTCCAAGGAAAGATAGGACACAAGCACTTGCTTTTCTGGGGGAGGCGCTAATCCTTACACAAGCCAGTAAAAAGTACTCACTTAAAATTTCTAACAATTGCTAAAGAATAATCATTGTTAAAAATTGTGTGAGAATATAGAAATGCTGGGAACCACAGACACAAGGGAAATTAGTGTTAACTCTCAGGCTCTCTTTCATGGGACCATACTGGTGACTCACAAGAAAGATGAGGGCAAGGTAAGAGAGATGAGGGAAAGCCTCCCGTGTGCTGCAGGCCTGGGAGCAGCAACAACTACAGGAAAGGCAAAAGGTCCCACCTGTACTACTACTACTATGAAAAGTAGACTTAAAATAAGGAATATTGCTAAAGATAGAGAGGGAAATTACATAATGGTAAGGGGATCAATTAAAAAATACTTAATAATACTAAAGTTATATGCAGCTGAAAAGAGAGCTTTGAAATACATGAAGCAAAAATTAACAGAGCTGAAAAGAGAAATAAACAAATACAGAATAATAGTTGGAGAGTTTAAAGCCCCTCTCTCAATTATCAGTAGAACAAGCAGACAGAAAGCAGAAAGAGTATAGAAGAACTGAACAACACTACCAACTAACTTGATTTAATTAATATTTACTTGATCCAACAGCGTACATATACACATCTTTTAAAGAAACTGAATTTGTAGTTTAAAGCTTTCAAACAAAGGTATCTCCAGGCCTAATCCCTTCATTGCCAATGATTTCTTAGGTGACACCAGAAAGATAATTTGCTATATTTCAGGCAGAAGAAAAATTATTCCTGGTGGCAGGTATCAGATGCAAGAAAAGAATGGTGAATACAAAGGGGAATATATATGGGCAAATCTAAGCAAACGTTAACTCTATAAAACAATTAACATATCTAGTTACAGGGAAAACAGGCTAAAACAGACAACAAGGAACAATGGAATATGAGTTGAGAAGGATTGATCATATTTAAAATATTCTGAGACTCTTGTATTGTCTAGAAAGCTGGTAAAAAAAATGTATTTTCTTTGGACTTTGAAATGAATGGTCTTCAAATAGCTATAGTTAGCATGTGTACACACATACTTTTTATAAGTATACTGAAAAAAATGAAATGATAAAGTTAAAAAAAGGGAAAAAAATCAATCCAACGGAAGATAAGAAAGGAGAAAAAATTGAAGCAAAGACAAGGCAAATAGATGATCATGATCAGATAATATGAATAAGTCCAGATTCATTTGAAATGACAAAAATTGCAGGTACACTAAACTTTCCAGTTAAAAGACAAGGATAGTAAGACTGGATTTTTAAAAATATCAAGTCAGGTTATTGGTTACTTACAAGAGATATACCTTAATAAAGATAAAGAAAATCTGAAGGATAACAGTAGGGGAAATAAGGAGAGATGTCAGGCAATTAGTAGCTTAAAGAAAGCTGGTGTAACAATATCGATAGTAGACACAATAGACTCTAAGACAAAGAGTATTATTACAAATAAAGTTGGTCATGATAAAAAAAAGATTCAATCCACCAGAAGGATGTAAAAATTCTAAATTCATAGGTGTTCAATAATATAGTTTGAAAATCTGTAAAACAAAAATTTGATAATACTGCAGGAGAATTGACATCCAAACAGTGCAAAGTTTCATCACATCTCTCTCAGTAATAATTTATCAGATGATAAAATTATCAATAAGGATGTTTGCACGTTACGACTCATAACTTTGATCTCATGGATACATATCATGTATCACATCCTGAAACTGGAAAATACACACACTTTTTACCCATTCTGTTTTAACTCTGTCTTGCTATTGAATTGTAACGGTCTGCTTTGTGCGTGTCTACCTGACTAGTTGTGGATTCCTTGAGGGCGGAGATCGTATCCTACTCACTGGTGTATTCTGACATACAGTCTCACAGTAGGCACTCAGGAAAAGGGCTAGAAAATATATGGTGTAAATGAATGAATGAAAATGACAATCCACATTTCTAGGAACCCTGGTCTCAGTGTGGAAGAAACACACATTAGCCAACATTGATTCACCCTCGTGGGAATGCTACATAAAACTGGGGAAGGGTGCTAAATGGACAGATGGCAGCTTATCCTAGTGTCCTAGTGTTAACATTTTTAATGTGCCATACCTCAGTAAGACTTTGGCACTTCCCCTGTTCTCTCTGAACCACCTCTGGCCTTGTGCCGGCTCTAAAGTCTGGCTTCCAGCCTCAAAGGCTCTAAAGCCTCCTGGGCAGCTTCAAGATGCTGAGCCTGGTGATCCTCACTCACCTGTTCTCTCCTTTCACCCTTAGGAATCGAAGTTTCTGCTGTGCTTCTGCCTCCACGTCACTTGATCTCCTCCCTAGGAGTAGAGCTTTTCCCTCCACCCGCACTCGACTGTGAAGTCCTGCCTGAGCACGTTCCTCCACGTCTCACCAGCACTTTTGAATGGATCGTGTTGGTCCTTTTCAGCTTACAACATCATTATACCACAGTAACCAGTCCTGACAATCTGAATCTTGAGTCACAAGAATACTCTAAAGAGATCAACAAAGGATTAGGGGAAGCACAGCATCCCAACAATTTTTAATTATGATGAGATAATATATAAGTACAACATGGGACAGACAGTAATTTTGCCATTCAGTTTTGCCAGGCTGTGCCTGGAGCAATCAGTGAAGCATGTTTTTTATTTATAATTGGTATGTGGTGTTGTTCAAGGGTGGGTGGCTGCATCCCCACAAACACATCACACTGCAAGTCCCTGACATGCCCTTCCCTCTGGCTTCTTTGGACTGGAAGGAACCTGTTTATTCTTATTATTATTGATATATTTTTTTCTCTGCCTTTGCTTTCAACTGTTTCATTGGCATTAATTAAAGGGTCCTGGGCTTACAAAACAGGGACACATCCCAGTCACAGGGAAGGCAGTACCTACTAGGCCCCAGGCTCTCTGATGGTACAAAAGCAGGGATTCAGATGAGGAGACATCAAACATTATTGTTCTAATACGTAAATACATGGAATGCTTTGGGATTGTCCAACCCCAGATGACAGCTGGGGACATCATTTGAGGACCCACCAGGACTGGGCACAATGAGGTTTTCAGCAGGTCAGGATGTTCATCTGCTACAGTCAAAGCAGCTTGCAATATAACTAGCAGACAAAGTAAGGGCTACAAGCTCAGACCGGCAGCAGCCAGGATGTAGGGTGGTCTTAGGCTTCAGAGAAATAAAAGAGTAAGAATAAAACCGTATTAACCAGATGAGAGAACGGGTTTCTTACAGGAGGTATGAAGGTGAAGAAATGAGACTAAACGCTCAGAAAACAAATCTGAATGTAAAATCAATATTGCTCTTCACAAGAAACACCTTAGGGTCGTGAAATAGTTTTCTGGGAGTGAGTTCATCAGGGTTCTAATCCAGGCTTTCTGCTTACCTAACTGTGTCATGGAGCAATCTACTTCTTCCCCTCTTCATCTATAAAATTAAAAGTTTGCAACACACAGCTCCTCACAGTTCTCACTCTCTTCTCACAAGCTACCATGCTGCTCTACTGATTCAACACAGTCCTAAAATCCTTCTCTTTCCAATGCCTTCGGAGCTCATTTTCACACGTGGCTATATTTGCACACACACTCACACACACAAACACACCCAGACCACAGACAAGGCAATTATTTCAAAGTCACATTTTGTATATTTGTAACCCAAATGATATTTCTAAGTCTGACCATTCACCTTATTTCCATCTTGGCTTCAAGTGGCTTTTAATTTTTTTTAAAAAATTAAATCAGATATAGAATCAAATAGCTTTCATTGAAATGCTTACTATATGCCAACATTCTGCCAGGAAGTTTCAATTGTGTCTTCTTTGATCATTCTCATATTATTAAAGACATATGAGACCAATGGTATTATCCCCATTTAATAGAGGAGGAAAACAAGGTTTAGTAATTTCCCAAAATTATGGAACTACAAGGGGTAAGTACATTTAAAATTACATTTTTAACTACAAATTAAAGAATAAAGATTACTGATCTTTTATCAAAATCTGAGAAATATTTTAATGCCCATCTGCAATTTCCTGTCCGGTATGACATTCTCCCTGTCTATTCTAGCCTCTCCTTCCTCAGAAGTGATTATTCTACTCACTGGGAATTTCACGTAGAGTCTTCTACCATCTCACCATCTGGAACATGATTCTTATTTGAATGTGAGCTTCTTGAGGACAGAAACCACATCTTAAAACTTGTCCTGGAGTTTCTTGCACAAATCACAAAAGCAAGAAAATTAGAGATACCCAATAAAAAAGAAATAAATAATCATAGCTATTTGAGTAGCCTAGTTGAAGTCACAGTTGCATAAACTCAAATTCTATTGTTTCTCTTGTGTGCTTAGCATCCTTCTATGGAAGCTGTAAGAGAAAGTAGAAGTTTCAACATATTCACTGCAAAAGCATGAAAGAAGGTATAAAGGGCGAAGATGCTGAGTGTCTCTTTCTTTCTCTCTGTTAATGGGGTGGTGAAGGACAGAGCACAACATACTGTACTTAATGCAGATTCTGTTCCGTGAAACAATGATTACAATCAATTTGACTACTAATGTGACTTATCTTGTAAATTGCTGGGTCATTAACTTCAACAACATCAATGTGCTGTCACTATCCAATTCCACCAAATTAGTGTCCGAGGTAATAGGAGAACGAATGTATTAGTGCATTATTGGTGGCTAATAGAGACAGCAAGTCTTTAATGTGCTGCAGAGAGCAGCTGAGGCACCAGGGACCGAGACAACAAGGCTAAGAGGGTGAATGAGGAGATTAGGATCCACGACACGGTAGCGCATTAGGGCTGCTGCGGGCACTTACCTGGCCTTTTTTGCCTTGGTGCCTCAGATGTCACAAGAGGTGGGTATTGGGGAGATCTCAACCTGTGGCAGGGAGAATGCACATTCTCACCTGGGGCAAAACTACCAAAAACATAGCACTGGTCCATCCAAGATTAATGGGCCTATTTTAAGTCCAGGTTTTGAAGCAGGGCCTTTCTCTGCCAGCCACGCCTTCACAGAAAGCAGACGAGCACGCGCTCATTCTGCACACACAAGAGTGCCATCATCATAACTGGAATCTAAAGTCGTAGCAATCTCAAGTCCTATCCTGAAATTGACTTAGCAAATTGCATTCATATTCAACTTGAAAATTCCTCTGATGCTTATTTTTGGGAAAAAAAAATCTAAAATATTGTGTTTGGGTTCTAGAGATGCTCATTGTGCCATCCCAACCCATCCTTTCTTGTACAGAAACTGCTACACTCCCAGCCCTACAGTAGCAGCACCCACCACAGGAGCCCACACTCTGCCACACTTCCTTGAAGAAGAGATGAAAGCTTCACCGAGGTGGGTCATATTCACTCTCTCAAGAGTGCGGAATGGAAGTGTGAAAACTGAGGCAGTTGGAGAGTGTCTGTCACTAGTGCTGTAGCTCCTCCAAGGTGGAGTTGGTGCCAGGACACCAAAGCCACTTTAAAGCCAATATTATAAGGGAATGAAATCTAAGAGCCTTGCAGAAAATGTTCTAATGCAGAAAGGAGAATGAAAAACTTCAGTGAAGTGCAGAGAGAAGCCTACTCTCTGAGAGATGGAGAAAGAACAGCCACTTGACAGCTTTCCAGGTGGTAAGCATAAAACCTCCTGCATACCCACAACTGGGTTCTACGTACTTCCCCCATATACATCTTTTTGCTAAACTGGTTTTAGTGGGTTTCTATTTTGTGCAGCCAAACAACCCCTATGGTAATCTACTTTCTTCCTGATTGTCAACAAGCATTTATTGATTACTTGCTGTCAGTAGCACACTAAACCCTGCCAGAGACACACAAAACTTAAAGAGGAGGTTATAGCTTTTCAAGGAATTATAACTGAGGTGGAGAGATTTTTCCTATTGAACAGACTTGTATCTTTCTTTGCTGAAAATGGAACTTGTGGAAGCCCAGGGTCTGTGATCCATATAGTGTCCTTCCTATGGCTTAGAGTCAAGGTGGAAAATGTAAAAGGAGAATGTGTGAGACATATTGCATGGGGTGGCGAGGAAACCATCACTGACGCCACCACCACTGGCTGCCATTGCCTGTGGGCCCCTAGGAAGCTGGCCCTGGGCTTCTGTACTCTTCACAGCTTCTGCATGAGGAAGTCCATATGAATATACCTGTTTTCAAAAAAGTAAACATGGCATAGTTAGTAAACAACAGAATATTGTATTTATACCCAACTAGTCTGTCTACAGTCTACTGTCAGCCATTTTCCCTCCCTTTTCCATGTCTACGTCTCTCTTCAGAGGCCACGTATCCTGCTCCGTTCTCAGGTGACCCTTGTCTTTCCTAATCACATCTATAATCATTATCATGCCTCATATCAATAACCTAACTATATGTATGATTTCTGCATCTGAAAGGAGGTATATTGACCCCTGGTTATAAAAGTTTAGGTGTCAAGAAAAGGCTAGGTGAAAGGCAGCATCTTTGATGAAAATCCTGAAACACAACCTTGCCCTTTCTGCAAATAAAGATAGCTCTAAAAGTTTGCATGTGGAATGATCTCTTTAGGAATGACTTTAGAACTTTCCTGAATTCATGTGTTTTCCTTTACCATTATTATTAAGTTGGGCAGAAAATCATCTTTGTTGATACACTTTAGGTTTCAGTTATTTTATTTTGGAATATACTATGTTTCCTTCCCTAAGGAAAAGATGAATTAGAATGATGAGTTTGAACATAGGGCAAATATCACTCAACATAATCAATGTGGATCTACCATGAACAACTGTCTCTTGCCAAGACCCATTGTACACAAAGTATGTAGGGAGATGTGAAGATGGCTATCACGAAGTCTATCACTTCTAGTCCTTGAGGGTGACAGATATATCCATTACATGTCTGTGACTTTGGACTTAAACCTGATCCTTAATAAATTTTCCACATCTTAGCAGAGAATTACCATCACAAAGGCTGCCACCAAGTGACAGACATGGCTGTGCATAGATACTTGGCACAATGGATTAGATATATTGAAGTTATAAACACATATACACACAACATTTTTAAAAACTTTTTTGTTGTGAAATAACTACAGATTCACCAAAGCCTGAAAACAAATGTTCAGGGAAGCCCAGTGCAACAGTCCCTCAATGTAAACAGCTTACGCAACTGTAGTACAATATTAAAACCAGGAATTTGACTCTAGCAAAATCCATAGAGCTTATTCAAATTTCACCAGTTATGTAGGCACTCATTAGTGTGTGTATTGTGGGGTGTATGTGTATAGCTCTGTGAAATATTATTACACACGTAGTCTTGCATAACCGCCACCACAGTCAAGATACTCGGCTGTACCATCACAACAAAGATTCTCTTATGCTGTCCCTTTACAGCCACGATTGCCCTTTCCTTACTGCCGCCCCACCCCCAACATCCCTAATCTCGGGAAACCAATAATCTCTTCTCCATCTCTACAATTATGTCATTGCACGAAAGTTACATAAATGGAATCATGCAGTATGTATCCTTTTGAAATTGGCTTTTTTCACTCAGCATAATTTCCTTGAAGTTCATCCAAGATTTTTATGTATCAATAGTTTGTTCCTTTTTCTTGCTAAATGGTATTCCATGGTATGGATAACCACAGTTTATTTAACTATGCACCCATTCAAGGACATATGGGTGGTTTCCAGTTTGAGGCTATTACAAGTAAAGCTGCTAGGAACATTTGTGTGCATGAAAATAAGACTTTATTTCTCTGAAATAGATACTAAGACTGAAATTTCTGGGTTGTATGTTAAGTAGATTTTCAGTTTGAAAGAAACTGCCAAACTATTCTGAAGTAGCTGTATCAGTTTACATTCCCAGCGATGTATGAGTGATCTAGTTTCTTTGCATCCTTGCCAACATTTTTCCTTGCCATTATTTTTCATTTGAGCCATTCTCATAGGTGTGTAGTGATATCTCATTGTGATTTAAATTTACATTTCTCTAATGGCCAATGATGTTGAACATTTTTTCATCTGTTCATTTTCCACCTATATATCATTTTCAATGAAATGTCTATGCATGTTTTTGCCCATTTTCTAGTTGGAATTTTTTTAATATTGAGTTTTGAAACACACACAACTTTTGTGTGCATTTACTTCAAGCTGTTTATTTGGAAGATAATTTTA
>NW_012142857.1:1358335-1362824 GCF_000956105.1 Propithecus coquereli | reverse complement strand
ATCCAGAGTATAGTGTATTACTTATAAACCAATTTTTAATCTAGACAGTTGCACTGGGCAGCATCCACAGAATCCATGCAAAATCCAACTTGCTAGGTGAGATGTTTTGCATCAGCTTTTTACCAAGTGACCAAGAGACCTTCCAGATTTGAAGGGTCCCCTTAGCCCCACCCTTGATGCAATTGACACAGGATGGAAAATTGAGAATGCACTTCTTAGCCTTACCTCTGTCATTAAATAATTTGATTGGTCAAAGATTTTTAGGGACTTATTCAGCAATTTACAAAAAGAAATGAAAAGAATGAATCAGGTCCTGTATAGTTGATTACCTTTGGCTTAGCGCCTGTTCCTACTTTCTCACTTTGGAGAACCAGTGACACAATCTACCTTGGTGTGAGTGTCAAGCATCTTGTTTTTCAGCCAGAAAGCTAGAAGTGACAGCTTGTTATATTAAGAGGTCTCTGCTTGAATAAATTGATGTCAAGTTTTATTACATATAGGCCAAGCTAAGAGGCACAAGACAACCACTCAACAACTATGTATTAAATAACCAAATGGTGTACAGCGGTGTTGGAAGCTCTTGAAATAAAGATGGAGACAGGCAAAGTCTGCGTTTTCTAGAAGGCTGAAGTCCACCAATGAAAACACACGATAATCACAAACCAAGATATATAGATCTTTACGGTGGTGAAAGGAAACACTCTCTTATCTTTATGGGATGGACCATGGGCAAGGTTATTCAAAGAGATGCCTCCCAGAGGCACTAGGACTTTCTGGAGATTTAAGGAAACAGAGAGCTGAAATAGGGTAAACAGCCTGAGAGAAAGGGTTCATATTCATAACTTAGTTAAAGAAAGAAAGAAATGAGATAAAGAAGGATTTTTTAAATAAAAACCATTCCCTAGAATGGCAAAACAAAAAGATATAAATTAATACCACTAGAAGTTTTTAAATGTCCAGTAACTCTTTTTTTTTTGAGACAAATTCTCACCCTGTCACCCAGGTTACAGTGCAGTGGCATCATCATAGCTCACTGCAACTTCAAACTCCTGGCCTCTTGCCTCAACCTCCCAAGTAGTTTGGACTACAGGTCACCACCATATCCAGCTCATTTTTCTATTTTTTGTAGAGACAGGGTCTCGCTCTTGCTCAGAAATGCCTAGTCACTTTTACCAGATTCTAAAAGAGTATTTTTCAGATTAGGGGTTGTAACCCAATAGAGAATTGCAAGATTACCAATTTTTTAAATGAAATAGAATAGAAAACATCAGAATATCTCCCATACTGTAAAGGTAGGTATTATTTGTTTTAATTTATTTGTTTCAAATATTGCCAGGTGTATGGTCAGAGTATAAAAATGTATTATGTACTGTGCATTGTAGCAAAAGAAATTTAAAATGTTGCTCTAGAAAGTTCTTTTCAAATTTGGCTAACAATCAAAATGATCTAAAAGTTCTAAAAAGTATATGAGTTTCCACGTCTCATCCAAAGAAGAGGGGGCCAGGGACTTGTGGAGAATGCCTCAGAAAAAGCTAGACAGTCCATGAGCCATTTACTGTAATTAGAATGAACAACAAGAACAGTGAGAAAATTCACAATAGTGAGAGTGTGGTACAGACTAAGCATCAGGACCCACAACCAGAGTTGAAGAGTCATGACTGGGGGAAGTTCATCACAGAAGACCTTTAGAGGAGATTCATTGAGCACCTGCTGTGAGTAGGATTTTAAGGTACCTGTATTAGTCCTTTTTGCCTTGTTGTAAAGGAAATACCTGAGGCTAGATAATTTATTTTAAAAAGAGGTTTATCTGGCACACAGTTATGCAGACTGTACAAGAAGCATCCCACCAGCAATCTGCTCCTGGTGAGGGCTTCAGGGAGCTTCCAATAGAAGCAGAAGGTGAAGGGAGAGCAGACATGTCACACAGCAAGAGAAGAAGAGAGAGGGGGAGGAGGAGGTGTCGGGCTCCTTTAAACAACCAGCTCTTGTGTGAACTAATAAAGTGAGAACTCACTGATTACCATGGGAAAGGCACCAAGCCATTCGTAAGGGATCTGCCCCCATGATCCACACACCTCCCACTCCTCGCCACCTCCAACAGTGGGGATTAAATTTCAACATCAGATTTGGAGGGGCCAAACATCCAAACCATATCAGAACCTACAGCATTGCAATTTGAGGGGGAAGAGATAAAACACATACAAAAAGCTTGATGCTTCCAGGTACTGCGAATGTCATAAGTAACATTATATGAAGAAAAATAGGATTTTAGGATAGAGTCCATCAGGGAAAAACTCATGAAGGAAGTAAGACCTGCTTTGGTTCAACCATGAAGAATGATTCAGTCAAAGGCATCTTGAGGGAAGACAGTGTCTTCCTCACCTTGTGCACCAATTGCTGAGAATATGGTAAGTATCTATTGAGTAGGGAAAGTTAGTGGAAGGAAAATGAGAAGATGAACCAGAGAAGTAGGTATGGATGATAAATTTGAACATGAGATAAACCCCAACTTCTTGTATTTCAGAGATGTAAGAGAATTAGAATCAGGAAAATTAACAAAAAACTCACAAAATTTTCCATCCCTTCTCTTAACCTCTATGGCAAAGTTACACAGAAATGTACAGGAAAAGATCCAAAGATTTCCTCCAAGATACTGGGCTGGAAGAGACTTGGAGCTCAGGTTTAACCAATAGATTTGGAAAAGAGATTCTGTTTTTAGGTCATAAGAAAAGACATGCATATGGATTTGCAGTATTATTAATAGTTTTTATATATTTCATTGCAGCCATGATTCTTGACCTAGGAGAACTTGAGAGCTTTGGAAATTTCCACTGCTGAGGCTCCTCCCCAAGGAAACGAAATGAAATTAGAGTTACTGTGTGTGGGTCGTGAGTATTTGTGCTATTGAAAAATGCCACCAGCAACTCTAATGTGCAACCAGGGTTAAGAACCATTGAAATGTGAATCCTAAAATTCATACTGCTACTGCAGAGCAGAGTTTATGCTCTCTTTCTTGCTTTTCCACAGAAGAAATCAAGCTGACATTTATTTTTTTTTCCAACCTTGCCCCAGGCCATAGCCACAATAGAACCATGGACAGCAATGATTCTTTTCCTTAACTCCGTAGGCAAAACCAAAGATGAGCTTTTATGCTGAAGCTCCTGACAGCTGCTTCTGCTCAGTGCCAATTATGCTAACCTAGACATCCTCCCCTTCCCAGCTCTGTGGCATACCATTGGCAGGCTTTCATATTCAAAAATCTTCAGTGGTGCTCAATTGTTTAAAGGCAAAGCCCAAGCTCTTCATCTGGGCATTCCTGGCCCTCTGTGATCTGGCTTCAAACACTTGTTCATGCTGTGGTCTCAGAATTCTGTCTATATAGTTGCGTTGCTATTCTCACAAATGCCACATCTTTCCTTTTTCTTTCTCTTGCTCTTGACTACATCTGCAATGACAACAGTTCTATTCTTATGCTCTCTTCATCCATGTGTTTCTGCTCAATGTCAAAGTCCAGTTTAAGTCCCTACTTGACTCTCAATAGCCCAACAACCTACAGTTTCCATGAAGCGTCTTCCCACTACTTCAAGCCTTGGGAAAGATGTCATATTTAATGATACAAACAGAACTACAGTTGTTCAGTGAAGACAATTCATTGTATTTGTATCATTATTCAGCATTATGACTCTGTGGTCTGGCTGCCTGAAAAACCAAACCCTACTTCTCTAACTAGTTTATCATATGACCTCTCTAAGCCCCGATTTCTTCACACATAAAGTGTGGGAAATAATAGTCCTACCTCAGCGGTGAGGATTAAATCAGAGAATGCAAGAAAATTCTTTAGCGCAGTGCCTGGCCTCTAGTGACTCTTCAATACATTCTAGCTGTTTCTGTTTGTCTGTGTGTTCATTTTCTGATGACTATAGCTTGTTTCCAAGCTATAGTCAACTGTAAAAGTGCTTAAGCACAGACTCCACTTTGTGAGCCGTAGCACCTAAATCAGAACAACACAGTTTGAAATCAGAGCACCTGATTTCAAGTTTTAGCTCAGCCACTTATTTCTCGTGTGATTTTGCCATGTTATTTGACTTGTTTGAAGGAATTGAACCTCAATTCCCTCATATCTAAAATAGGAATTATAATAATAATGACATTTTTCATATTCTGGAGATCGAAGAAAATAATATACCAGAAAGTTCTTTTTTATTTCTCAAGTACAATTCAAAAGAGCATAGTCATAGTTATGGTAGATAGCCTATATATGTACTGAAGTTTTCCACACATCCAAGTTTGAAATTACACATTAAAAAATACATTTACTTACTGAAAATATTGGCTCTTTGTGTATTTGTCAGTTTAAAAATTAAAAAGTGGGTGTAAACTCCATGTCTTAATTTATTTAATTGTAATATAATAGAACCAAATCAAAAGAAGGATCTTTGAGGTCTTTTCTGACTCTAAATTCTAGATTTTTGGAAGGTGCCCATACTTT
>NW_012142857.1:1307046-1357520 GCF_000956105.1 Propithecus coquereli | reverse complement strand
ATATTTAATTATTTTTTTCTGAGTGGGAACATGTCTCCCCTTTTAAAATGCTAGCTATAGAAAGTATGGTTTTCTCTGTGGAAATAAACTTTACAGACATTTTAGTTGATAGCATGTATCAGGTACAGCAAATAATACCTGTATTGTTGTTCATCTGATTTAATTTAGGATCTCTGAAGATCATATAAATTCTTTAATGTGGATGTGTGGGTTTACACACTTGGATGAACATGAGGTCATATGGGTCAGGGATTCTTAATTAGTGATTTGAAACACACTATGGGGGTTGAGTTATATCCTAAAACATAAGGTAAAACTTTTCTGGAGAAAGAAACTTCAGTTTTCGTCCTTTCCCTAAGGAGTTTATGAACCAAAACAGGTAGCTAGGACTGTCCTGGTTTATGTCTATTTATCTGGTACAACTTTTATTAGCATTCCCTTTCACTCTCAAAATTGTCCCAGCGTAGACGACAAACTATACGGTCACTCTGTTTAAGGTCCATGGGTCAGGCATTGTTTTTCTTGTTATGTGGATGACAGCATCAATAAGTGAGTCAGGACTAAATTGGCAAAAATGAGGGTAGGTTTGAGAGAAGTTTCATGAAATTCTCTGAACACAAATGACACATACACCAACTCTGGGCTTAAATTCCTTGATTTTATATTCCACTTAAATGTGGAAAACACATTACCTAAGAACGGTGCATCCATCACTCCAAAATGCTTCTGTTCATTTTTTTCTTCCTCGTATTATATCTGGTTAGATACCAGAATTGGCAGGTAAAGAAATATTTGATGGTTTTTGTGCATTCATTCATGTAGCATTATTAAGTACCCATTTAATAATATTTCTGTGGTGCGGACAGGGAAAAAATGTGAAATCAGATCTTATTTCTCCCATAACTTACCATCTATTTCAGGAGCTATGGCACACATTTGTTAGAAAAAAAGACAACTAATGAATGGTAGGCAGATAATTAGAGATCAAAGAGTATGACAAGAGAGCTCACTGTAAGTCAGAAAGTTTGCAAGGACTGGCTGAGATGAGTTTTTTTGGAAAGATTATTCTCTAGGCAATGGAATACACTTGGACATTTTTGAGCACAAGTTACAGTATACTAACATAACTTGAGAAATGACTCTGACGCATGGCTTCCTGAAAATAAATTAATTCCTTAGTTTTCCTGAAGACATTCACAATAATTATCAGGCATTATAGAGCCTTCCATGCTCCATAACACTTGTGTAATTGCGAAATCTCTCCATTTTGGTTTTCTGTTGTAAGTTATTAAATATTTAAGTATATTTTAAATCCACATTGACTTGTTCCTAGTTATCCTTTCTTTCTAGAGAAAGCTCCTCAAGGCCAGGGAAAATTTCTAATTCTGTTATGCGTCTTTACATAGTAGCTCCTGTCTCTCTGTATCTGTCTTTCTCTCTCTCTCTCTCTCTCTCTCTCTCTCTCTCTCTCTCTCACACACACACACACACACACACACACACACACATCCCAAACAGAAGCCAGTCCTGAGCCTTCGTGCAAGTGTGGATGGTGGTGGATGAAGGGCTTGGTTTCATTTCAGTGGTCATTTGTCATATTCAGATGAGCAGAGAAGGCTCTTGATGGGAGCCATAATTGCATATGGGGAGAAAATGTTGCCTGTGTCACAGCGGGGATTCTAAATAAAATCCCTTATTCTATAGACTTTCCAGCATCATTTGAAAGAGTTGATCACTCTTTCATCATTATCCTGACTCCTAAACGTTAGAGAGCTTCAGAGCTTAGTTTTTGGCCATCTTCTTTACCTACTTGTTCCTGTCTAGTGAACTGATTCAGTCTCATCACTTTAAATACCATCTATATGCTGGTGATGCCCAAATTTATACCACTACCTTTGACCACTGGCTGATCTCCAGATGCATGGCTATAACTTCCTACTCTGCACCCCTACTTACAGGTCTGATAGGCAACTCAAGCTTTACACGTTTGAAACAGGACTCTTGGTTTAAGCCTCCCACCAAAGTCCTCATGCTCTCACTGTATTCCAGATTTCACAAATGGCATCTGCATTCTACCAGCTAGTTGCTCAGATCAAAGAAAAAAACTTCGAGTCTCCTTACTATGAGTCATCTTTGACATCTGTCTTTCTCTGATGCCACATATACAACCCATCAGCACCGTCTGTCAGCTCAGTCTTGGAAATGTATGCAGATTTCCAGACCATTTCTCTTCACTTCCACTGCTGCTTCCCCAATCTGAAGCCATTCATTTTCTCCCAAATTATCTAAATTTCATCCAAACTGTCCTCTCTGCTTCCAGCCTTGCCTTCATACAGTGTATTCTCCACAAGGCAGCAGAATGGTCCTTCTGGGATACAAGTCAGATCATGGTGCTCCTCCACTCAAAACCCTACAGTGATTCTCATCTCACTCAGAGTAAAATCCCAAACACCTACCGTTTTATAAGATGCTGTAATATCTGGTCCCACCACTGCTCTGACCTTATTTCCTAACTTTCCTCTTCATTCTCTTGGCTCCGTGCATTTGGTTTTCTTAGTTGTTCCTCACATATATCAGGTACACTTAAAATATTAACAGCACCTTTCCTTCTCCTAACTCTGTATCTGTTTCCTGCTTTATTCTTTTTCAGATTTCTTAACCTACCTTACATATTACCTATTTATTAGTTATCTGTGACTATTAGAATATTGGAATATAAGTTCTATGGAAGCCAAGATTTTTATCTATTTTGTGTACAGCTGTATCCCTAGTGCAATGGTTCTTGATGCTCAATAGATATTTGTTGAGCGAAGAAGTGAATATGTAAATGAAGGGATGAATAAATACATAAGCAAATGAACCATTAAACTTCTGTCTTACTCATCCATGGAGTTTCTATCTTAGTCACAGCAGAGTTCTAAAAGTTGCCACAGGAGAGACTTAAGTCTGCTAACATATAAATAACTACACAGGTTTTTATTTATTTGTTTGATTTTTTTTTTTTATTTTCAGAAAAGAGTGTAAGAGTTGGCATGCTTCCTCTCACCACTTCCTGCATATTCTCCTATAACTTACTGATCTTATCCATGATTTCTTCCACCTGGGATCATTAAATGGTAGAATGGAAAGGATCACTATAGACCGTTTAGTCCAGATTATCATTTCAGAAGAGAGAAAACTGAGGCTTGGGTTCATGAAATGACTTGCTCAAGCTTACAGAGCCAGTTCAAAGCAGAGCTAGAATTTGATTTCAGGTCTCTAAATTTTTATGCCCACTTCTTTTCTACCACTACAAGGATAAGGATTCAATCTCTCTCTCTCTGTCTCTCTCTCATATATTGTCTTTGCAACTACTGTCAGCGATCACAACGCAGTCACAGCGGTCTTTAAAAAGAGAGTCAGATTTGCAAGTGCTTTTGAAGCTCAGCGATGACTTTCTCAGAGTGGGAGCGGCCGGTGGTGAGGTCCCCCTCACTTTCACAGAACAGAAGAGGCAGGGATTCATCTGTGGGCATTGGCAGTGCTGGTGCTTACTGACAAGCCCTGAGAATGGAAATATCCTGCTTGTCCTTTTAACAGGATTTAAGCCAGAGATTTGAGGGAAAAGTACTGCAGCCTAGTGGGCTGTGAATATGAGTGGAAATGTCAGAGCTATGAATCAGTTAACACATTTTTATTTAGCATCTTCCTGTGAAGGAGGATGAGAAGACATTGCTCCTGTGCTTAAAATCCTCATCATTTCAGGGTGGAGTCCAGAATAGTCTAAGACCCTGTTAGATCTTAGAGGTTCTAGCACTTAGGACTTGGGAAGCATGACCTGGATGGCAAGAACAGGGGTGGTTTTCATGGAGGACACAATGCTTAATCTTGTTGTGTAGGGTGGCTGGGATTTAAGTGGTGTAGGGGATTGTACCAACTGCATTGCTTGCTCCTGTTCTCTCTGGACTCAAGAAATACATTCACATTCTTCAGCTCATGGGACCCTCAAACTCTACCCAGAAGGTAGAAAGGCCAGAGAGTATATATCCCATTTTGCACGGAGAAACTGAGACTCCAGCCTGTGAAATAGCCCATGTTCTCCCATCAGGTTTAGCGCCAAAGTTCCCCAAATTCCTTCCTAGCACACCTTCTAGACTGCCTTGTAGAAGATTTCTCCTTCGGATATTTCTCTACATTCTGAAGATGCAGGTACTAACCCAATCTTGAAAGCTCTCAGGGAGATCAAACTTGGCTCCTGCCTTAAGTTCTATGATGTAATTTTAGAAAGAAAAAAAAAGTTCAAGACATCCCAAGGTGTCAGTTTCCTCTTTGCTGTTCATAACCAAAATGTTTTAACAGCCCTGAGGAGCCATCTACCCCTGGGGCCCCGACTCTTTGAGGCCTATCTGCAGAGGGTGCACAGTTGACCTGGCCATGCTGATGAGAAAAGCACAGATGTCTACCATCTGGTCAGGGGTTCTTGTGCCTGTGCCAATTTCCTGTCACTGACAGCCAACACTTGATTGATGGAATTTGGTACTCCCCCATTTTTTTTTCTTAGTACAATATAACCTCATGAATTCAGATGGCACTTAGCCAAAACGAGAGAATTTGAACTTGGGCAGGGTAAAGTTTACCATCAATAAAATGAGGGTCTGTTAAATAAATTACCAATGTAAACAGGATTGTAAAAGGGACAATTTAATCTGCTTACAAGAATAAATTGTTTTCAAGCACTTAAGTTGCATAAATTTACATACAGTGTGCTAATTACAAATGATTGATAGTCAGTCTTTCAAACACATCTGGTAGGAGCCCTGTTCTCTAACACTTTGTTAGACACTAGATAACATTACTTGAAGTATTTGAAAATAGTACAAATATATCTTTTATAGATGTGTATTCACACACATTTATATAAAAGACAGTCCTTGCTTTTTATCAAGCCATGTTCTTGGAAACCACACCATAAAGAAGATTATCAAACACAGATCACTGAAAGCCAAATTCTGTTTTTAGATAGGAACAATGTTATAATTGGGACTAGTGTGCCAGACCCAGCGATCACACCAACTAAATCATAGATTCAATCAGCATATGTCAGAACAACCTAAACTACAACCACCATGACTAGAGAAAACAGCTAATATTTATTGAGCAGTTGCTACATGCGAGTGCTTTACATAAATTATCTCAGTCACCAGTATGTGACTGTTGGGGATCTACTGCCACCATTTTATGGGAGATGACACAGAAACTCCAAGAGATTAAGTAATTTGCTCTTGATCACATAGTTGTAATCAGTAGAGTTAGAAATTAAATGTTGGTCTGATTCCAAATCCCATGTCTCCTTTTAGAACTACAGCATCCATAATCCTTCAAAACTGTTAAATTGTGCATAGCTATGTAACTTATGAAATGGGAATAAATATGTTGCCATTTTCTATGGCCTGGATGAAATTTTAGTCCTTTAAGAAAACCCACTGTTAAAGCAAATTCTCTCCTTTTATGCAAATATCTTTTCCAAACTGCAAAACTATTCAAATATAAGACACCAATTTAAACACAGCTGTAGTATCTTTGACATATATTACTTTGTACATTGTTTTCAATTGTTGGTTTACCTGTCTTATCTTTCCCGATAAATATTAAGCTCATTAAAAGTAGAGACTAAAATCACTAATCTTTGCACATACCACCCTCATTTATTTTACTACCTAGAATAAAGTCTTGACCATTAGGTGCTTAAATGTCTTCATTGCATGAAGTAGCAAATGAATTAATTTTATCTTTTCATAAATGATTATATGTCATAAATTTAAAATCAATATAGGGCTATAATAAATATTAGAATGTAATCTTTAAAATTACTTTAAATTTTAGAAAATTATTGGTGGTAGTAATGGGGAGACGAGGTATTAGAAAATGATTTGGATAGCTAGAGATTTTGAAATAAACTTTTTCTCTTGGAAAAAGGTTCCTATATTTAGCAAATTCGTCAATATTAACCCCTTGACTTAAGAGTTAATATTCAAAGTAAAAAGGAAACTTTTAAAAATTGTAGCAATGTGTGCCTAACTTAAAATTGACCATTTTAACCATTTTTAAGCATACAAGTCAGTGACATTAAGTATATTCACATTGTTGTGCAACCATCACCACCACCATTCATCTGTGGAATTTTTTCACCATCTCAAATAGTAACTCTGTACCCTTTAAACGATAACCTTGCCCCTGCCCCTTGCCCCTGCCCCTGCTAACCTCTATTATACTTTGTGTCTCTGTAAATTTGCCTATTCTAGGTACATCATATAAGTGGAATCATACAATATTTTTAACTGCATTTATATCATCTAAATATTTAAAAACCTCATCATCAACTTCCAAACTGATAAAGTAGGGGAGAGAAATATTTTAACTCTAGTCTTTTTATTCTTTCTATTTGTTTTCTTCTCTCCTTATATTTAATAATATAAAAGACAGGCTTGATGATAAAGGTTCAACAAAGGAAACCAGAAAGAAGGCTCTATGTCCCAATAATGACAGTGGTCTTCGTGTCAGTTGCTCAGGGCAATGTTCATATTCATCAGTGATTATTGCACGTGGCTGACAGCCAGTTTAGCATTCACTGTTCTCCCCTAGTCCCTGCCTCTTGTCTTTTCCTTCTCTTATCTAGTCATTATTAAAAACCAACAAGTGAACAGATAAAAGTGACAAAATGGGGTGTATTCAATAGACAGCGTTGCATACAAAAAACAGCAAAATGGATACCAGGGTGCTGGGGAATCCTCAACATTTCTACTTATTCTGACTACTCTTCTTTCATACTAGTTCAACTAAAACCAAACTAAAAGAGGCTGAGTGAACCATTAAAATCACTCGGTGAACTCAGAGTGGGTCACCAGCCACAGGGACTGAGAATGGAACTCAGCCCTCAGTTCTAGTCATGAAGCGCCATCTTGCTTCCATGCGTCCACGTCAGGGAGTCTCCATTTTAAGAGAAGCCTCTGCGTTATCTGTTCTCCCTGTTGAGGAAACATTCTCTTTGTTAATGTCATCCCATTACTTCTCATCACTTCTCCGTGTACTGGGTTGAATAATTCCTTTGCCTCCCTAGAAGTTAAACACTTCAAATATTTATAGGCTGTAACTTGAAAAGTTTTGGGCTAATGGATCATATTTCTACCTGAGGGACTCCTTTATTTTCCAAAATTACTGTAGGCACATAATCTTTAATCCTCCATTATTTCTGATTTCTCCAGGTTAAGCATCTGTGGGTGGCAGCGAATTTAACTGACACCTCCAAGCTGCCTTTTTAAGATAAAGACTTTTCTTCCTTACGTTTAAACATTTGAGCTTTCAAGAGAACAAATTGGCTCTGTACTTTCTGGCATAGGAAATCTGATTTGGCCAAACAAAACATTAAGACTGAAGAGATGCAGCTGGTTCTTGAACCGGAATACAGGTAACTCTTATTACAAAATATTGCTATAGCTTTATATTATTCAGTGAATGAGCAGCTGTGAATCGTCAAATGAGATCATATCTATGAAAAGGATTTACAAAATATAATAAAAATAAAACATATTAGTATTAATATAAATTGTGTCAGGTTGTTTGGATATTTGAAGTTTTATTTAGTTTATACTAAAATTTAAAAAGCAGTAGCGTTGGATAGATATAAAATTTACAGAATTTATCCTTTTATCTGTAACATAAGGCCATCACAATGAACCTCATTATTGTAATAAGAGTAGCTTGCATTTATTGAAGGTTTGTTTATTCCATTTCAGTACATGAGGCTAAGTGTTGTGCAAAGATTCTATCAATCCTTACAATATCTCTCAGAAATGTCTCTAATGGACAAGGAAGCAATTTGGGGCTTACAAAGGCTATTAGCAGAAGCTACTCTACTAATGTGAACTTGAACCCAAATCAGTTCAATGACAATGTCTAGGTTCTTATACTACTTTCCTCTTCCATGATATTATGATGCTTTTCAGTTACTGAAATGCACCTACAACTTTCCCCCTAACTAAATGGGTGCAGCTCCCAGATTTTGCATTCTTTGGAGAGTTTTGTCTTTCTCCTTTACTGTCAACTATGAGATGCTCCAATTTCCTCCTGTCTCAGTCGTGGCAGTCCCCTCGCTCCCCTAATCTGGTGCTGAGGTCTCCTAAGGACTCGGAAAGCAGATGAACATGTTAAAACTGTGCAGTAAATGAAAGTCACTATACATTGGGAGTGGGACTAAGAAGACTGTTTGATCAAAACAGGCTGCTGCACAAAGCTGTTGTTTTAAGCAGAAGCAGCTATGGGAATGTGGAAGCGGGTGAGGGAGCTACATTAAGTGAAAAGTAGAAGAGAGGCTTTCTGTGAGCCTCTCTGTTTGGGCATTTTATTGAATCCATAAATGAAATTCTTATAAACCTATCAGAATGAACTATTTTTTCACTGATTCATTAATTCCTTAGTTCAACACATTTTATTAGAAACCTGCTCTAAGCTAGTCACTGTCCTACCAGTCACACGTTCAACAGGGAGCAGGAGAGAAAGGCCCCCTTCCCTCCAAAGAGCATTCTCATGGTGAAGGGAGGAACACAAATATACAGCAATCAAAATAGTTGCTGGAGACAAATGCAATCTAGGGATGTCATGGAGCGTGATGGGTCACAGAAACTGCTCTGAGGAGATGACATTGGAACTGAGTCTTGAATGACAAACAGCAGTAAAGATCTGAAGGAAGAGCTGTTCAGACTATTCCCTCAAAGAAAAACAGAACGTGAAAAGGTCCCAAGGCAGAACAAGCTGGGCTTCTGTACCAAACAGAAAGGTCAGTGCAACTAGAGCTTGGAGAGGGAGAGGAAGAAGATGGAAACCAGATCACAGGGTGCTTCTAGTGCAACGGGAAGACATTGGAGGCTTTTAAGCTGCAAAGAGGCATGACATGATTCAAATTTTTAGAAGATAAGTTTGACTGCTATATGAAGAATAGTTTTCTTTCTTTTTCTTTTTTCTTTGTTGCCATGTACAGCTTTCTATGATTGAAAATAACTTTGTCAAACTAAACATCGATCAGGCCAATCATCTTATTTGCCTTTAAATTTAAAAGAAAAAAATCTTAAAAGAATGAGTACGTCAGGGAGTTTCTTTTTCTCTTACTTTCATGAAGGCCTTTATGCAATCCCCTCTCACTCTGGGCTTGGTAATGACTACATCTCTAATGGACCTAGACTCAGCATAGAATGTTAGACTCTCAACAATCTTGCCTTCTCGATCCCTCAAGGATCCAACTGGGGAGAATTACTCCAGGGATACACAGAGACTTTTCTGCCTTGCTCTAAGCCCCAGCCTGACCCTCCTGCATTTACTCTCTAATTCTGGAACTAAGACCTTTGGAATTTTGTTTCTTTAGCTCAAGGTTTAGATCCCTTGTTAAAATGCAGGTATCTCTAAAGGGAACAAATTCTAGCCTATCATCACTGATTAATATCACCTAAAATTGAGGTTTTATTGGGAACTGAGGCTTAGAGGAGAGAATGAGAAGAACATCGAGAAGCTCTGGACATTATCACGACTGGGACAAGATCAGATGCAGTGAACAGGGGCAGCCAAAATGAAAGCCTGTGAACTGAGAAGTGGCCCAGGGCTGCCGTTCTTTTTCTGCTTCATTTCAGCCTTTGCTTCTGGCGAAATGTTATTTGTTTGAGTGAGCAATAGCCTCTTTTACTTCAAGAAAGAATTAAAGAAAAACTTGATAATGCTTGTGCCTGAAACCAAGGTAGAAGGACAGAGTTGAAGCTCCAGGTAGAAGCTCCAGAAAGCTTCCTGGAACATCTCAATTGGTAGTCAACACCCAGTGCATCAGGGAACCCATGTACTTGTGGAGTGAAGAATAGCAGAAAAAGACTAATTACCTCTTCAGAAAAACAATTTGGTACAGTAGGGGGAGCACAGGAAGGGCATGTGGAGACCTGTTCTGGAACACTTGCTCTAGCATTCACCCCTGCAGGACCTTGATAGAAGGAGAGGCTATTTCAAGGAATTCACAGTAAGGAGTCGATGACTAGTGAATTAACCCTCACAGGAACCCTCAATTGACCAAATAAATCTCCAATAGATGATTTGGCAGCAGGGAGGAAAATCTCTAAATCTCTACCCTCTAATCACACAAAACTAACTCCGGCCACATGAATTAAACCTCAATCATGTGTTCTTGTGCATGTATGTGTATGCATAGTTATACATATGCATATTTATAAGCAAACTGGTATGCATATAGATAGATATGTATACATTCACATGTGTGTATGCATATCCACACACACAAATCTATGTGCATGTATGTACATGCATACACACATGTATGTGAGTATGCAAGTAAACCTGCATGTTATGCATGTGTATAAATGAATTGAACTTCTATTTAGTAGAAATAGTCCATTCATGATAGAATAACTGGTACTAGATTCAGCTGCCCATCAAACAACTGTAAAACCTGGATAAATCATATTGAATCATTATTTGTGGATATTGGAGAGCAACCGAATGAAACATTGCGTTTCTTAAGAGAAAGAAGGCATAGGAGATAATACCCACATTTACTCAGACTTTCTCCCCAAGGACTTTTTCTGGGCTTTGATACAGAGAAGAAGAGCCCAAGAAATGAATAGTGATCTTTATGGCCAAAGGAAGCAAAATCAGAGTTTGGGTCTGGTAAGGTAACTGTGATTTTGCAAGCATGTTGTCAGAAAAGCAGCAACTCAAAAAACCTGGGTGGAAATATACCCCAGGTCTTAGGCCAACTCCTAGACTATACAAATGCAGCATGAGACTATAGGAAGCTTAGAAACAGCAGATGCCGAGAGGTTGAGAGTTGATCAGAGGTTGCAGAGGTCCTATAAATGGCAGCCAGAGTAGAGGTACCTTGAGCAGTACCCTGGAAAATTAGAGATCCTGAAAAGGCCATACTTTAGGAGTAAGGCCCATGCTAGACAATAAAAATAAAGTTTAAAAAACCCATAAATCGATCTGCCCTAACAAAGTTTTGACTAAGCTCGAAAATAATGAAAGGGCTTCACCCTTTAATTAATTTAATTAACTATCTGCCAAAATAAAACCCAATTCATTTTAGAAGATGATAACATAATCTGGAGCCTCTGAAAAGCATTGTTGAAAATGTCCAGCATACTATCAAAATTTACTAGACATAAAATGAAACAAAAAAAGTGACAATAAAGAGATAAGACAGTTAGCAGAAGCAAATCCAGAGACGATGTAGATGTTGGAGTTAAACAAGGACTTCAAAAAACTGTTAAAGAAAACAGAGAGGAAAAATGGATGTAATGAATAAAAAGATAAAATATTTCAGCAGAAAATGAGAATCTATTAAAAAGGAATTAAATGAACGTTCTAAAAGTACGAAATACAACATCTGAAATTGGATAGGTTTAACAGCAGACTGGACACAACAGAAGACAGGATTACTGAACCTTATAAAAGGTTATGAGAAAATGCCCAAACCAAAGCAAGGGAAGAATAAAAGAATAAAAAGAACAAAAAGGAAATATGTGAGATGAATTATGAATTAAACTATCTAATATGTATATAACTGCAATCCTAGGAGAAGAGAAGGAATAGGAAAGAAATAGTACTTGGGGTGAAAAAAGGGGTCAAGAACTTTCCAATACTGATGAAAGACACCAACCCACAGATTTAAGAAACTCAGTGAACCCTAAGTGGAAAAAATGCAAAAATGTTATATACTGGCACTATAGAGTCAAGCTTCTGGAAGCACAACTAAAGACAAAATTTCCATAGAGAGAAATACTGGCATGAGGGAGGAAGTTTGATTTCTTTAAATAGCCTTTATATGCTGCTTTGCTGAGAATCTTTGGCAAATCCTTTGACAATCTTTAAATGCTTGCTATGATAAAATGAGAGAGCATATTATATGCCCCTTTGGAAGTTACTCAATACCTGCCTCAATTTCACTTCCTCTATAATGTCTTATCCAACCACTCCAGCTCCCCTGAGAACTGGAACAGAGCCAGGTGTCTCTTTATTCTTGTTCTCTTGGTGTTTTATGTCTGTATAGATCATGCCTCTCCATCTCAGTGCTCAGCTCCTTAAGGATGCAGGCTGTCTCATGAACATTTTTCATAGCTCCTTCAAAGCTTGGCACAATGCTCGAACAAATTATACTCCCTATGAAATTTTGTTACATTGAGTTAATTAAAGTGTATTAGTCCTCATAACACAAGAGAGTGTAAAGTTTGCAGATTTTTTTTACTCATGTAATCTCTGCATTTTTTTCAATCAGTACTTCCTATGCCCCTTCTGTGTGTGAAGTTCTTGTATCTAAAAAACAATTACCATTGTTCCATAAATTTTCAAAATGTACCTAAAATAGGCCAAATAAATACCAAATTTAGTATCCTGTTAAACATTATTATCCATTTACAATATCTATTACCCTTTTAAAATTTCAATACCTAAGACTTCTAAAATCAATTGCAATTGCATGAATACACAATAACTTTTTTATTAAATCTGAGTTTAAATATTTGTTGTGGAGCCTTCATTTAAAATCTGACCCTCTTTTGAATGGAATGCCTTTATGAAATTTAATAAAACATGAAGGTCATAAAATGTATTAAACTATTGTACTTTCCATTTTTAATTCTGAGCAAGCAAGATTCAAAGGGAGCAGCTTGCTTTTTTATAGCAAGACAAGGCAAATTGGAAGAGAGGATGATTTTTCTTCTTCAGAGCCCTCACCCTCAGGAAGATTCCTATCAACTAGTATGGAAAAGGCTGGGTACAAAAGGACAGGGGACATACCTGGTGACCTTCCCAGGACCTTCAGCCTGAAGCTTCCATGACACATTCTCTTCTCGTGCAAATGTGCCCAGAGAAATTTTAACCAATGGGGGCATCCCAGCTGCCTGTGGTTAAAAGACCATCAACACCATATGAAAGGTTCGTCAGAAACAAATACTCCAACTGGAGCAAAACGACCTCCTCAGAGCACAACTGACCTGTTTTTGAGATGCTGGATTTTTGGGAGGGGCCTTGAGAAGGAAAAAAAAAAAAAAAGAAAAACATTATTAGTTTTAGCCTTTAAACTAGTGGCTATTCCTTTCTTAATATCCTCTCTAGCTGATTGTTTATGGTACCAGGGAACTGGACAGTTAGTAAGTATTAATTGAAAGAACAGATACGCAGTTCTCTTCTGCCACATTTTCTCATGAATATAATTCAAATCTGAAGTGTTTCTGACAATAATTTTGGTCACTTGAAAAACAGTGTTCTTTTTTGTCTTTTTTTCCAACATCTTGTAAAGAAGTTTGCTGAATAGCGTGGTTCTCAAACTTTGGTCCTGACTCAAATTAAAATTGCTGATGCTCTATAAAATGGCTTGGAAGCATCCCCAGAAAAAGAAACACTTTACCCTCCCTGTTCCCAAACTCGAGGCCAACTGAAAAAGGGCAAGGAACATGGAGTCTTCACCGGAGGAAATCCTGTTCCAGAAAGTTCTCCACTCACACCTCCCAAACCATGATGAGGGGTGGAGAATGGCACACCACTTCTTTTATTAGACACCACTGACAGCCCACAGTTGGCCACCACCAATGCCATCCTCACTTCTGGCCCAAGGTCTTGGAGACAGCAGAGCAGAAAGGAAAAGAAGGAACTGGTATTAATACATTTTTTTCATTGCTCGTTTATGATGTGACAGGCATTGTTCTATGAGCCGTAAAGATGAATAAGATACTGCTGTCACTGACTTGAAGGAATTTCTTACTATGTGGCAGAGAACTGTGCTGGAGTGCTTCCCTTTGTCCTTCCTGATTTACCATCCACCTCTTTGCTGTCCCAGAAGGTTGAACAGGACTGTATGGACTGTATGAATAGACTCTTCTGCCCTCTGCCTTCTGGTGGGTTCAGTTAGTGGGGAACTTTGCAAAGAGAGAGCGAGAGTGGATTGAGAGTGGAGAGAATTGGAGCATATTTATTGCCCTGGCTGGCTCCCTGCCCAGTCACCTGGGTTGTCGCCATCCCTCAGATGAATCACGGTTCCTATTCTCGACTTTTTCTCTCCTTGTGCTTCTGTAACCACCATCCTCCCTTCGCTTCCTCAGGCTTAGAATGGTCACACCATTTCTGCCACCAGATTCAGGATGTTGTATTACCCACTGTGGTTCACTACATCCTGCCATCGCTTTGCGAATACTTTTATCAGACTACCCTAAAATTATCAAATTATATTGTGGCATCTTTGGCTGACACAAGGAATTTTTCTTGCTTGCAATGTGACACTGGCGAAGTTATCCAACCTCTTAATGCCTCACTTTCTTGATTTGTAACATGGAGACAATAATGTATATCTTGTATGTCTGTTTTGAAGATTAGAAAAGGACAAAGCACCTGAGACATGGTAACACTCAGTTGTTTTATTCAGGCATTGGACTTATATTTGAGTGTATGGGATTAGCCAAAAGAGAGAGAGAAAGATCAACATTAAGCTACACAATCTGGTGACTCTGTAGCTCATTCTTTTTAATGAATGTCTGTTCCAAACTGATCTCAGTTCTCATGTGACCTTTATTTTATGACCTTTATTTTTCCCATTAACCAGGATTTTGCTGTTTGGAGTTTTGTTTATTTGTTTGCTTTCTGTTTACATGGCCCCTACGTAAAAGCCAACCACCTTCACTGGTGCTTAGTCAAGAAACAGCTCTCTGGTGGAAAAACTGGCTGAGTTAGACTTATTGAAAAGTCGTGAGTTGGTCCTCACTGTGGTATTTTCTAAGATCGATAATTTTTATTTTGAATCATATTTCCTGGCTTTAGAGGCCATTCCTCAGGAAAGGATGGCTCTCCTATGTAAGTGTTCAACCACAGGGATCTTTCTCTCTGCCTTTCCCACCACCAGAGTCCTGTCCCTTCTCTGTCCTTGTAGATCCAATTCTGAGCATAGATCCTTGCACAAAATAGATACTGAATACATATTTACTGCACAAATGAGTGATTACATGAAAGAGTAGAGCCAGAACATAAAATGCTTTATAAGATCATCACAATCCCTAGGGAATGTTTCTTTTCTCTCTTTTCCCCCCAATGGAGAAATGCATGGTGGGTCAAGGAAAGCCAGTGGTTTATCGGATACTCATTTAAAGTCAAAATATGGATGCTTCAGTTCATTGGAGCTCATGGATGAGAATAAGAAGTTTGAGGAATTCACAGACATGAAAGAGAAGTTTTTCTGTGGCTGTTCTACTATATACACTAAGCAGATTTTGTAAGATAAGCTAGTTAGCCTCCTGAATCCTTGATTTGTTATTTTTTAAATGGAGGACACTGTGCCACTTTTGTTCCATTTATTGTTAGTGTCTTTGAAGAAGCCTGAGGGTGAGTATTGCAATGTTGGCACAACTGAGGTGATATGAAAAGCTGCCAACACAGCTCTGGGTCCAGCTCGCACTTGCTCTATCTCTTTTACAGTGACCTTCTACCTCCACTTGCAGGGGTATTTTTTCTTGGATTAGAGCAGTCTTAATACCATTCCTATCTTGGAGCAAAGTGCACATTTTCTTAACATCCCTTTTGATTCTTTCTGGACCCTGGTGTCATCTCCTAGGGTGGCATGCAGCTCTAAAGTGCCTGCAGTTTGTAAACAATGCTAACAAGAAAATCCTGACAGAAGAGATTTTTAATTCATTTTCTTGACTTATTTACAGAGTTCTCCTCCTCCCTGTGTTTGTTGCTAGCTGACTGACATGCTATGCTAGCCAAGTGGGTCTGATAAGCCTTCTGTGTTAAGTGGCAATGATGACAGACAATATTCTGCTCTGAAAATGGATAATTGGGCAATCAACTTGTGACATCGAGACTTTGGGACATAAGTCTTTGAATAAGCTGATCTTTTAGCAATCTTATTTAATTGATGTGAGTTCCATCTACTTAGAAAAATAACTCATGCTTCACTTGACCAGCCTTAAAAAAAAAAAAAGAAGGAAAGAAAGAAAGAAAAACAGCTCAAACTATTTAAATCACTTTAGTTAAATTTCTGGCTGTCATGTGTCATTCATTCATTCATTCAACAAAGATTAATTAAATTCTGCTATGTGTCAGGCCCTGTTTTAGGTACTGAAGATATAGCGAAGAATAAAACAAACAAACAAACTAGCAAAAGTCCCTGTCCTTATAGAGTTTATGTTCTATGTAGAGCAGATGAAAAATGACCAACACAGATAAAAAATCATGCAATATATTAAAATATACTAATTGCTATGGTACCAAATAAAGGGAGAAGGGAATAAGAGTGACCTGGGGCAGAGGCTTTGAGCTTAAAAGAGGCAGCATAGGCAATGTTTCCAAGGTGAGGTGTGCCTGGCATCTTCACTGCACAACAAGGAGGCCAGCGTGGTATTAGAAGTGTGAGTGAGAGAGAGCCTGTTAAAGGTGAGATCAGAGGTGATGGGATCAGGCGTGTGGGTCAATGGGTCTTTCTAAGGTAACTTTTGCTTTAACTCTCGGTAAAATGAAGACACTGAAGGGTTTTGAACCAATGAGTGACATGATTTGATTTATGTTTTAACAGAATCATGCTGTTGAGGCTATCATGCAGAGTCCAAGTTTAGAAGTAGTGGGAGTTAGGTGAGCCCTACCGTACTCTGGACAAGAGATGAAGAGGTTTTAGTGGTTGAGATCAGGAGACAGCAGCACAGGTAGTGAGAAGTGAGCATGCAAACCAACAAGATTTGCTGATGGATGGGATGTGGGTAAGACGATGCTGAGGTTTTGAGCCTGAACAATCACCAGAATGATGCTATCACTAACCAAGAAAGAGATCCCTGCAGAGGAGTTAGTTTGGGTAGAAAGGTCGGGGATTCAGTTTTTTTTTGTTTTGTTTTGTTTTTTTGAGCTTAAAAGAGGCAGCACAGGCAATGTTTCCAAGGTGAGGTGTGCCTGGCATCTTCACTGCACAACAAGGAGGTCAGTGTTGTATTAGAAGTGTGAGCAAGAGAGAGCCTTGTTAAAGGTGAGATCAGAGGTGATGGGATCTGGCGTGTGGGTCACTCTTGCCAGGGCTAAGTGCCGTGGCGTCAGTCTAGCTCACAGCAACCTCAAACTCCTGGGCTCAAGCGATCCTCCTGCCTCAGCCTCCCAGGTAGCTGGGACTACAGGCATGCACCACGATGCCCGGCTGATTTTTTTCTATTTTTAGTTGTTTGGCTAATTTCTTTCTATTTTTTTTTTTTTTTTAAGTAGAGACGGGGTCTCGCTCTTGCTTAGGCTGGTCTGGAACTCCTGAGCTCAAATGATCCGCCTGCCTCGGCCTCCCAGAGTGCTAGGATTATAGGCGTGAGCGACCGCGCCTGGCCAAGGGGTCAGTTTTGACATATCAGTACCTTCCTAGTGGGTCCAGTGCTGGGCTGAGAAGGGATCCTTGGGAGGGCCACAGCCAAGGGTTCCAAACCCTGAATGGGAACATTTGGTCAGTTGGTTCACCTATCCAAAAATATTTGTTGAACACCTACTGTGTGCCAGGCAGTGTTCTAGGCTCTAAGGCTACAATGGTGACTAAGACAGGCACATCCTCTTTCCTTAGGGGCTTACATTTTTGTGAGGCAATACAGAGATAAACACTGGACAGACGGATGGATGACAGATGAGTGGATAGGCAGATGGATGGATGAATGAGTAGATGCTTGGATGGATAGAGATAAAGGAAGATGGTAGACATCCATGAGATAATTGCAGAAAGTGATAAGTCTTGTGGAGAAAATGAAACAGGGTAAAACATAAAAAATTTGAAGAGGAGGGATCCATTGCAGAAGCTATTTTAGCCAGGGTGGCTGGGAAAGAACTTTCCGAGAAGATGATATATAAATTAAGATCTAAATTATGAGAAAAAGCCAGCCACAGAGAGATTTCGGAGCAAATATTCCAAACAGAAAAGATACTGAATTCAAATCCTGACCCGATGATGGCCTTGGCATATTCAGGGGTCAGAAGAGGACAGAAGGGAGCCCAGTAAGGCTGCAGTGCTGTGAATACAGGATGGGATGGGGGTGGAACAGGGGGCGATATGGTGGGAAAGGTAGGCAAGCGTCGGATCAGGTGGGACCTTGCAAGCTACAGAAGGAGTTTAGATTTCTTTCCAAATTTAAATATAAACCATCAGAGCATTTTGAACAGGAGAGTTTTCTCATCGGATTTGTATTTTTGAAGATCTCTCCAGCAGCTCTGGGAAGAATGGCTGTATAGTGAAACAGGAGGGAAAGCTGGGGAACCGTGGGATGGCTGGTGGAGCGGGTTGCAGCAGGGAGATAGCAAATAGTGTTGGGACTTTGGAATATGTTCTAGAACGACTCTATCCAATGCAATATCTACTAGAGTGCCACATGGGACTGTTTCTATTCACATTTATATTAATTAAAATTAATTATAATTAAAACACACTAGCCACATTTCAAGTGGCCCATAGTCACATGTGGCTGGTGGCTTTCTCATTGGACTGCACAGATGTATCCTATTTCCATCATCACTGAAAGTTTTACTGGACAGAGTTGCTGCAGCAGTGAAGCCATAAAGACTTGATACTAACTAGCTGGAACAGCTACAGATAAAGACGATGCAATGATTTGACACCAGATAGTCCTCAGGGAAGCAGAAATGGATCAAATGCATTAGTTTTTAAAAAGTCATGAACCTGAGGCAAAAGTTGATGTTGATGTGGTATCTTTTCCTGTTTCTGTGAGGATTATTGGATTTTCACACACTGGAGGATCCTGACCTCCACATTCCATGTTTCTTTTCTATCTAGCCTTTATCTTGACATATTCCTAATAAGAATCTAGACCTTTATTCTCCCTACATTAGTTATCTTTTGGATACAAGTACTAGAAGTCTACCCAAACTAGCTTACACTTTAGAAAGAGTTACAAAGGCAAAGACATAACTCATAGAACCCAATGGCTACAATCATAGTGGAGTGTCACAGGACCCAGAGTTTTGGGAGGTAGAGTTTCTCATCTCTGCTTTATTTTTCACTATCATAAATGAGCTTCTCTGTTCATGTGTCCATCATGTAAGTCAGAACACTCCTCCAAAGTAGCCACAACCCTGAGTCTACACAGACTGCTTGTTGAAGCACTGACATTGATTAAATTAATCTATTTGATCTAGGAGTTATTTTTTAAATTATGAGAAGATACATGGATTGCCCCAGCTGAACCGAGTGCAGTCAGCCACGACTGGGCTTGTGGAGCCCCTGAAACTTGGGCTGTGTTTCAAGGAGAAAGTTCTCTAGGAAGTGGGTATGAATGGAGAGGAAATGACAGGTAAATAAGGGACTGCCATATCTGCAAGAGTCTCCTGTTCCTACTCTGTGTGTATGGAACCCACTGAAAATTATACAAAAGCTATAACAATCCAGATAGGCACCTTTTAGTTATACTCGTGTTTAGCAATAATGCTGGCATTCTAGAAGACGTGATTCCTGTGCTCTAGGTGTTTACTAAATGCCAGGCATTATTTACGCAGAATCCTTGCCTTGAGAGGCAGGAGCCAAAAGGGATGAATCAGGCAATAAGCCTTTGACCAGTGTTACTACAGGTAAAAGGAAAGGACCCAGGAAACTAGTAACCCTCACAAAATTTTGAGAGAAATAGTGGTCATGACCACTCAGTCTTTGTCTGGTCTCATTTCTAATTCCTTGCTCTGAATTCAAGTGACCTCCTGTCATTCTGAAGCATGTAGGGTAGCTTCGTAGGGTGGATGCTAATAACTAGAAGCTTGAAGACAGGGGCCGTGGCTTCTTCATCCTTTATCACTTAGCACAATTTCTGAAGTAGTAGATGTTTCATACATGTTAAATGCATGGGTGGATGGATAGATAGATGAATGGTTGTATGATGATCCAGGGCTCAGCTGAAAAGTTTGGCATTCCTATGAATTCTGGTCGGTCCCCCTGGAGAGATCAGATCCTCTTCTTTATCCATGTTCTCATCCTCTTTTACCAGTCTCTTTCAGGAGTAGAGAATTTGTATGAGTGTTGGGGACATTGACATTAGTATTACACGGGTAAGAGCAAAAGGCTAACAAAGGGATCATGTTCCTATTAGCCCAGGGGGTTGCTAATTCTCGGTATCCAAGATAAAACAAAACATCTTCCTCTAAGGGTGCAAGTGCAGCTGTAATTTTAAAAAAATGTGTCTTTTCTGAGAGGTGAAGGGAATTAAACTCTTTATAACAAAAGGTGGGGATTCCTGGCTTTGAATTCTGTTCAGTCATGGCCATTAGGCAGGTTTTTGACTTGTGCTGGACTATCGACAAGCATTAAGAACATTATACAAAAGTCCAGAAAACTGCTGATTAGTCCCGCTGGACTGCACTCCCCAACCCTGGTACCGGTCTACGGCCTGTTAGGAATCAGGCCGCACAGCAAGAGGTGATGGCGGGCCAGAGAATGAAGTTTCATCTGTATTTATAGCTGCTCCCCATCTCTCACATCACTGCATAAGCTCCGCTTCCTGTCAGATCAGTGGCAGCATTAGATTCTCATAAGAGTGCAAACCCTACCGTAAACCGCACATGCGAGGGATCTAGGTTGTGCGCTCCTTATGAGAATCTAATGCTTGATGATCTGGGTGGAGCTGAGGCAGTGATGCTAGAGCTGGGGAGCAGCAGCAAATACAGATTATCATTAGCAGAGAGATTTGACCGCACAATAAATGTAATGCATTTGAGTCATCCCAAAACCATCCCCCCACACACCGGTCTGTGGAAAAATTGGCTTCCATAAAACTGGTCCCTGGTGCCAAAAAGGTTGGGGACTACTGCCACAGGAGATGGCAGAAACACACTTGCCATTCATCCAGCACATGCTATTTAAAAGCCTATTATGAGCATGTCAGTGCAATTGGGCTAAGAGCTCATGGTCTAGGTGGAACAGGAGCTGCACAGCCTGCCACTGCACCATCAGCCCATGCCCAGAATGAATATCTCAGGTAACTACTCTACACTGGCCAAGTTGCACCAGGTACCTTTTAGCCGCAGAGGTTCCCTACCACCCCACTTTTTTGGAGGCACCAACACTGAGCTCAAAATGTGTTTAGTTTATTCCGTGTAGTATACCATGTGCACCTTCAACAGCTAAACTGGTGTTTGTTAAGGTAACATAAGAATGCAGCAAATAGATGGGAAGCATGCACTTCAGGTCATTGAATTCGAACTGTTCTCTCACTCCAGCCTGTTTTCTGCACAGCAGGCTTTGGCTCTAATGACTCTGTTTCTCACTGAACTCCTAGAATAGCAGCAGTCTCAGTTTCCTTTAGTGTCTTTCCTGTCTTTCCATGGGGGAAAATTGGCCTCTTGTGCTTTTCTCATTCTAATGGAATGAGCCTCTAAGAGCTGGCCTACCAATTTCTTTGGGAATAAATGCATCTTGCAGATATTAAGACACAGTGCAGCCACCAACATGGGAAAGAAGCACAGAAATGTACTGTGGTGTTCAGAGTGATTTGATTTACTTCAGTGAACATATTTAAAGAGCACCTAGGCATGTGCTGGGGTCAAGGACAGCTAAAATTCTTTGAGACCCTACTACATCCTGAGCACCAGGGCTGGAGCATTACGTGGGCCAGCTCAGTATACCCTCACCACTTTGCGAGGACACAATACTGTCTGCATTTTAGACACAAGAAATGGAGAGGCTCAGTAACTTGCCCAAGTCGTGCAGCTAAAGAAGTCTTTTTTTTTTTTTTTTTTTTTCCAGGGTTTTGTGAGGGTACAAACATTATAGTTACACTTTATGTCTTTGCCTCACCCAAATGCAGGTTAAAGGCATGCCCTTCTCTCCCTTTAGTGCTCCCCGTGTCCTTTAGTTGTAGATTTGCCCCCCATCCCCCTAATCCCTAGAGAGTATTTTCTTTAAAGCCAGGATCTTCTGTCTATGTCAAAGCCTGAGCTCACCCCACTTTTCCAGTGTGTCTCCTGATGCTGAAAAGGCACAGGAAAGATGCAAGTCAAATCAACAAGTAATTAATGTGGGTAACATAATTCGACAGGAAGAAAGGAGCACAGCATTTCGGCAGAAGCCTGAAGAGGCATAAAGGTGAGAGAGGAGGGGCCTCAGTTCAAGGCTCAGTTCTGCCACTATTGTTCTCCTACAAGGCTAGATGGTGGATGTGGCTCTGAGTACTCTGTTAGCTGTCACCACTCTCATGTAGTCTCCACTTCACGGGGCCAAATATCACCTGCACTTAAGGCTCCACAGGCTGTTTGCCCATCTCCCCTGAGAAGCTTCACCAATTCATAAATTTTTCACTTAATTCAGCAAGAATTTATTAAACTCTCACTATTTGCATTACATGCATGCTTCCTGCTTATAAACACAATTCAATGTCAGGGATATTATTTGCATGTGTGTAATAAAATATATATCATATTATTTATTATAACATTATCTTAATAACAAAAAAGGGAATTGGTTAAATAAATTGTAATACCTCCATAAAGGTGACTATTCTGCAGCTATTAAAAAAAATTTAGAAAAAAAATCTTCAATGGAAACCAAAAGAGAGCAGGCATAGCCATTCTCATATTAGATAAAATTGACTTAAATCAACAAAGGTAAAGAAAAACAAAGAGAATCATTATATAATGATAAAGGTAGTGATTCAACAAGAAGACATAACAATCCAAAATATATATGCACCTAACACAGCAGCTCCCAGATACATAAAGAAAATTTTACTAGAGCTAAGCAAAGAAATAAACAGCAACATAGTAATTGCTGGGGACTTCAACACCCCACTGTCAGAGCTAGAGAAATCATCAAAACAGAAAATAAATAAAGAAACACTGGACCTAAACCAGACTCTAAATCAAACGGCCCTAACAGACATTTACAGAACATTCTATTCCAAAACTACTGAATATACATGCTTCTCAGCAGCACATGGGACATTCTCCAAGATTGATCATATCTTAGGCCACAAAACAGGCTCAAAAAATTTTAAAAAATTGAAATCATATCATGTATCTTCTCAGACCACAATGGAATAAAACTAGAAATCAATCACAAGAGAAACACTCAAACCTACACAAATGCATGGAAATGAAACAAACTGATGTTGAACAATTATTGGGTCAAGAATGAAATTAAGGTGAAAAATCAAAAGATTCTTTGAACTGAACAACAAAGGGGACACAAATTATCAAAATCTGTGGAACTCAGCAAAAGCATTCCTCAAGAAAATTCGTAGCCTTAAATGCCTACATTGAAAAGACAAAAAGATAACAAATTAACAATCTAATGTCATTTCTCAAGGAACTAGAAAAGGAAGTGCACACCGAACCCAAAGCCAGCAGAAGAAAACAAATAAAAAAGATCAGAACAGAATTAAATGAAATGGAAAACAAAAAAATAATATAGATGCTCAATGAAATGAAAAATTTTTTCTTTGAAAAGATAAAAAAAATCAACAGACCACTTGCTAGATTAACCAGGAATAGAAGAGAAAGGACCCAGATAACCTCAGTCAGAAATGAAAAAGGAGACATTACAACTGATACCACAGAAATACAAAGGATCATCCATGAATACCTTGAAAATCTCTACACACATACACTAGAAAACATAGAGGAAATGGACAAATTCCTGGAAACACACAATCTGCCAAGGTTCAATCAGGAAAAAATATAACTCCTGAACAGACCAACAAGCAACAAAATTGAAGCAGTAATGAAAAAGCTTCCGGCCAGGCGCGGTGGCTCACGCCTGTAATCCTAGCTCTCTGGGAGGCCGAGGCAGGTGGATTGTTTGAGCTCAGGAGTTCAAAACCAGCCTGAGCAAGAGTGAGACCCCGTCTCTACTAAAAAATTAGAAAGAAATTAATTGGACAACTAAAAATATATAGAAAAAATTAGCCGGGCATGGTGGCGCATGCCTGTAGTCCCAGCTACTCGGGAGGCTGAGGCAGGAGGATCGCTTGAGCCCAGGAGTTTGAGGTTGCTGTGAGCTAGGCTGACTCCATGGCACTCTAGCCCGGGCAACACAGTGAGACTCTGTCTCAAAAAAAAAAAAAAAAAAAGCTTCCAACAAAAAAAACCCCCAGACCAGATGGATTCACAGCCAAATTTTACCAGATCTGCAAAGAACAGCTGGTACACATACTGTAGAAATTATTCCTGACATTGAGAAGGAGGGAATCCTACCCAACTCATTCTATGAAGCCAGTATCACCTTGATACCAAAGCCAGGAAAGGGCACACACAAGGAAGAAAACTACAGACCAATATGCCTTATGAATATAGATGTGAAAATCCTAAGTAAAATACTAGCAAACAGAATTCAGAATTCAAAAAAATAATCTACCATGATCAAGTAGGCTTCATCCCAAGGATGCAAGGATGGTTTAACATGCACAAATCAATAAAGGTAATTCGCCACATAAACACAAGCAAACAGAAAGACCATATGATTATCTCAATAGATGCAGAAAAAGCATTCAACAAAATCTAACACCATTTCATAATAAAAACCTCAACAAACTAGGCATAGAAGGGACATATCTCAAAATTATAAAAGCCACATATGACAAACCCATAGCCAATATCATGCTGAATGGGGAAAAGTTGAAAACATTCCCCAGAACTGGAATAAAATAAGGGTGCCCACTGTCACTACTTCTATTCAACATAGTGCTGGAAGTCCTAGCCAGAGCAATCAGGCAAGAGAAAGAAATAATGGGTATCCAAATTGGAAAAGAGGAAGTCAAGCTGTTGCTCTTCACTGATGACATGTTTTTATACTTAGAAAACCCCAAAGACTCCACCAAGAGACTCTTGGAATTGATAAGTAAATTCAGCAAAATCTCAGGATACAAAATCAATGTAGATAAATCAACAGCATTTCTATATGTCAATAACAGTAAAGCTGAGAGTCAAATCAAAGACTCAATACCATTCACAATAGCTACAAAGAAAATAAAATACCTAGGAATATACTTAACCAAGGAGGTGAAAGATCTCTACAAGGAGAACTATGAAACACTGATGAAAGAACTTGCAGAGGACACAAACAAATGGAAAAACATATCATGCTCATGAATTGGCAGAATCAACATTATTAAAATGTCCATAGTACCCAAAGTGATTTACAGATTCAATGCAACCCTCATCAAAATACCAATGTCATACTTCACAGACCCAGAAAAAAATAATTCTTTGTTTGGAATCAGAAAAGATCCTGAGTAGCCAAAGCCATCGTAATTAAAAAGAACAAATATGGAGGCATCATGTTATTGACTTCAAACTATACTACAAGGCTCTAGTAAACCAAAGCAGAATGGTATTGTCACAAATATAGAAACATAGACCAATGGAACAAAAAATGGAGAACCCAGATATAAAACAACCTACCTACAGCCAACTGATCATTGACAAAGTAGACAACAAAATACACTGGGGAAAAGAAGCCCTATTCAATAAATGGTACTGGCAAAATTGGATAGCCACAAGAAGAAGACTGGAATAGGACCACTAATGTCTCACCACATAGAAAATTAATTCGAGATGTATAAAAGACTTAAAAGTAAGGCATGAAAACATAAGAATTCTAGAGGAAATGTAGGAAAAACTCTTCTTGATATTGGCTGAGGCAAAGAATTTATGAGTAAGACCCCAATGGCAATCAGAGCAACAACAAAAATAAATAAGTGGGATTTGATTAAACTAAAAAGCTTCTGCACAGATAAAGAAATGATCAACAGAGCAAACAGACAATCTACAGAATGGGAGAAAATATTCACAAGCTATACATCCAATAAATGGCTAATAACAAGTATTTCCAAAGAACTCAAGCAAATCAGCAAGAAAAAAACAACCCAATTAAAAAGTAGGCAAAAGACAGAACAGAAGCTTTTCAAAAGAAGATAGACAAATGGCCAATAAACATGAAAAAATGCTCCATGTCACTAATCATCAGGGAAATGTAAATTAAAACCACAATGAGATATCACCTTACCCCGGTTAGAATGACTTTTATTAAAAAGTCCAAAAAAGCAATAGATGCTGATGTGGAGGCAGAGAGAAAGGAATGCTTATATACCTTTGGTGGGACTACAAATCAGTACAACTTCTATGGAAAACAGTATAGAGGTTCCTGAAAGAACTAAAAGTAGACCTACCATTCAATCTAGCAATTTCACTATTGGGTCCCTACCCAAAGGAAAAGAAGTCTTTGTATCAAAAAGACACCCGCACTCAAATGTTTATTGCAGCACAATTCACAATTACAAAGATGTGTAATCAACCCAAGTGTCTATCAGTTCATTAGTGAGTTAATAAAATGTGGTATATGTATACCATGGAGTACTACTGAGTCATAAAAAAGGATGAATTAATTCCTTTTGCAACAATGTGGATGGAACTGGAGACCACTTTCCTAAGTGAAGTATCTCAAGATTTGAAAAACAAACACCACATGTGCTTATTATTAAATTGGAACTAACCAATGAGCACACATGTGCACACAGGGAAGTAAAACTCAATGGAAATCAAGCAGGGAGTAGTGGAGAGGAGGGGAGGGTCAAAAACCTACCTAATGGGTACAATGAACACTATTTTGGTGATGGGCACACCTATAGCCACGACTCAAGCATTTCAAAAGTGATCCAAGTAATCAAAAACATATGTAATCCCTTAACATTTTTGAATTAAAAAAAATATAGAACAGTATTCAATCTAAAAAAAAACCCCAAAACAAAAACATGATCCAATTTTTATAAAATAAAAATAAATAATCTCTTATTTGCATAGGAAAAATACTAGGGGAAAATATGTCAACCACTACAAAGGTTTTCACTAAGTAGTAGCCTATGAATGATTATTTTCTCAAATTTTCTATAATTACCCTATATTTTTTCTTCATATAAAAAAATTTTTAAACCCTAAAAAAAAAACCCAAGACATAATGTAAAATGAAAAAGCAAGATACAGAACATTTAATATGGTATGAATTATGTGTGTATTTGTGTGTGCAATATGCACACATATACATGCCTATTTGTAAGCTATTCAAGGATATAGAAGAAACCAGTAACATTTCTTACCTCTAAGAGGGAACTGGATGGCTAAGGAATAAGAACAGGAGGAAGACTTGTACCATCCAGAGTGCTTTTCGAACTATCTTCATCAGGGAAAGACCTATAAATTTTCCCCACCTCGTCCATTACAGACCAGGATGTGGTCCTACTGTGCATGTATCTATGCAGCCTACTCTATGTACCACTTGCCACATGAGTTTGACAACATTCAAACTCATTTATTCCCTATTCCTGGACTGGAGCCCATTGGTTTCATGCTTGGATATGGAGACAGTGTCACATTACCATAGATGTTTCTAACTCTTTAATTCTTACTCTGAATTTCTGTTGTGTACACATAACAAATAGCTCATGGACAGGCACTGTCATACCCCCTTCTATACTTTTGACTTTGGACCCATTACCTTTCCAAGGAAATTTGCTTTTTAAAAAAAATGCCAGTGACCCCCGTTAGTAGGAGTGAGGATAGCCTTGCTATTTTGAGTTCCCTTGGGTGCTCTCTTCCAGCATCAGCTCTCAGCAGAATGTGAGGTTGTTCAAATCTATCTTTGGCTCTTTCACCTTGAGCTTCCCCTGTGGTTCTCCCTCCTCTCTCAAGCAATGTCCCTATAGTCCCTCCACCTGTTCTCTCTGACACTTAATGTGGCTGCCAACTCACTCTTACACAGATGTGCAGTCCTAATAAAAACATAAAGTATTTCCCTTCCCATGTCAACAGAGGAGTTGAAAAGATAGTTTTCCAGACTGAAGGAAACAAGGCATCAGATGACGGATATCAGACATCAGTGTCTTTAGTTGGTCACCACTTACTGCTGGTCAGCTCTCAGGGAGAGTGCATGAAAAATCTGGGAATGAGGTAAGGAGACAGGGTGTGTATAGACTGTTCTTTGCAGGGGAGGCACAGGGTCCCTAGGAAGGAGACTCACATTGGAGATTAAGGGAAATGAGACTGGACTTTTCAGGTTCATGTAGTTCAATCAAGTAGTGACCAGAACTAAACCATGCTTTCATCTTAAAGATCCAAACAGTTGCCAGGTCAAAGAAAAATCAGGCTGAACATTTTAACCTGTCTCAAGAGAGAGAATGTCTATCAGAAGCACAAAAATGTGGAGTCCCAGGGGCAGATGTTGGCAGTGTCCATTCAAGCCATGACCCAGGGAGACAGGTCCAGACCTGAGAATAGAACATACCAGGTCCTGGTCTCAGAGATATCCCTACTGCAGCGATGATAGCATCAGCCTGAACCTACCACTCACCAGCACAGAGCTCGTCCCCATTGTTCTCATAACATATGGATCCAGCAATCTGTTAATACAGGTTGCATCACCATGTGTCTTTGCCTACAGGGAGAGAATGTGTTGGCTCTTCTGTTGTGTGTCTTATTATAAATTACGAAGCTGGCTCTGTGGTTTATATTCCAGGCTCTTGTAAACCCAGATAATGTGAATCTACTCTGGGGAGGGACACGGATCCACTTTTGGTCACTAGGAAAACTCAAGCGTAGGAGCACAGGAGGCTGACGACCTGACCATGGGTGGGAACAGTCCAACATGGCAAAGCTCTCCTGAGACCTTATGGCAGCCAGACAGCTGAAGACTGAGAAGCCAGCATCGCAATGACTTTCTCTCAAATTTCTCAAGTACTTTTGGTCAAAGCAGAAGTTCTGGACATAATCTTCTGGCTTCTGTACTGGTTTTGATTTGGCATGGCTCAGCCATGGAATGAGTATGTCTGACACACAATTACACAGTTGCAATAGCTGTATACTAAAGACAATGTAAAAATGCCCCATGTCAAAACAGTCAAGACAAAAAGTCACATACTTTTTAAACCCTGTTTTAAATTTAAAAAAAAAATTTAAGAGATAGTACATGGACATGTTTCAAATATTAACATGTATTTTAAAAGTACAATGAGAAGTTTTCCTCTCTTGCTCTATTTGCCCAGTTTCCATTTCACCCAACAAGGAACCCCTGTGATTAATTTACTGCACACTCTTATAAATAGTTTAGTACATACAATCTAATAAAATATGTTTTTATTTTTTCTTCCCCTTTTTTTTTTTTTTTTTACCCAAAGTAGCATACTTTATGCTTTTTTCTGTATATCTTGGTGATCTTTTAATCAGCTTATGTTGGGCGATGTTCCTGTTTTTTTTAAAAATATGGAATGCTTCACAAATTTGCATGTCATCCTTGTGCAGGGGCCATGCTAATCTTCACTGTATCATTCGGATTTTAGTAACTGTGCTGCCAAAGTGAGCATGATTTTTCTATATCGATACAAAAAGTCACTTCTTTCAGGAAGTCATATCATTCTCATAGTAAACAAGGTAAGGACACAGGATTTGACATCAGACAGACACAGCTTCATAACTTATGATTTATGTGCCTGGGATAGGTTTCTTAACTTTAGTAAATTTTAAAATTTAAATATATAAAATGGGGGACAAAAATACCCAGTTTACAAGGTTTTAATTATGTCTAAATATATATGTGGCGCCCTTAACACGTTGTCAGGCATATGACTGTTGGAAAGGAGGAGAAGATGGAAGAAAGAAAGTGGAAGAAGAAGATGAGGGAGGGGAGCAGGATTCTGCGTCAGCCTAATTTCCAGGTCCCTGCAATTTCACCCACTGGGCACTGGATACCTAAGTTTCTTGCTGCTCCCCCTTCTGTGGACTTTAGTTTCTTCATTTCTAAGTGAGAGGAGAATTAGACTGGATGACTTATGAAGTGTTGTTGATACAATTGTTAGAATTTAATGCCCTCAAAAAATTCACTAAGTTTTCCATTTTTAAATATTTACTTAATGTACATTTATTATGTGCCTGCTTTGTGCAAGACAGTTAGAAAAAAAAAGTGAATGAGACATGTCTCCTCTCTTCGGAATAATTTTTATTAGATATAGGCAGGAAAAATACAAAGGAGGGGTCCAAGGAAAAGGAGAGAGAAGAAAAGGTTTTTTTTTAAGTCTTCCTTTGAAAGAGACAGAAAGTTCCATCAGGAACAATGGAGTTGGCCATGAAACCTGTCCCAGTGGCACAGTCGATGTCAGTTAATCCCCGTGGATTTGCTGGCAGAAGCGAAGGCCTGGTGAATGACTTCACTCTTAACTTTCACCTCAGGGGTGGGGTGGGTAGAAGGGAACGCCCTCTTGGATGTGAGGCAACACAAGTAGTAACACGTATGCTGAGAAAAATGGGCTCAGTTCATCTTTGAACTCATAACTCAATTCAATCCTGGTTGATTTACATGTATGAAGCACCTGCACATGATGGCTATGGAAATTCGGGTGATTCACCTTCTCAATACTTCAACTTCCTCACCTGTAAAATGGGAACAGTGATAGAAGCCTACCTCCTAGGACTGTTGATGAGATTAAATCAGTTGATATGTGAAAAGCACCTAGAATAGTATTTGGCACATAAAAAATCCTGTATGAATATTTGCTATCATTGTTATTGTTATTCGGAGCCAGGAACAGTGCTCATGGCTAGAGGAGATATGAAGATCCATAACACAGTGTTTTTGTTCTCAAAGAGCAAAATCCATATGAAGACTGAAGGTGCTATTTTTTGGCCTTACATTAGTTATATAAGACAAGGTCCACTTAGGTTCTCTAAGATAAACTTCCTTTGACTTCTCTAGACAACCTAGGTGATTAATCTCTCTCTATTGTGACTTTAGACTAACTTTACTCTTTAGCATTGTACGTCAGTCCACTATTGTCCAACGGGTAGAGAAAGCCGATCGATACTTTGTAAATAGGCTGAAAAGACACTAGTGAAAATGATGAGGTGTTCCTGGATTCAATGCCAAAATGCTACTATTACATCTTCACTGGGTAGTCTAGGAAGATAGAACACTCAGCACATTCTTTCCAGGATGGCAGAACCCATACCAAGAAGAGCACCAGCCCACGTCTACAGTTTTAGGTCATTGGTACATACCACTCCAGGAGATTGAGTGGTGTGGTGGCTATTGTTCCTGGGGAAACTCTTGGTGGATTCTTTCTTGTGGTTGAAATAAAATCTCTGTTTGAGCAACTCTAGGACAAATGGCCAATATCTCAACTTACAGAGGGTTTTTTGTTCCTTCCTTTTTTTCTATCCTTAGGCATTTTTCCTAAAAAGAAACAACAAGAAAAGTGGATAATTATGCATGTTATTCCTTCTCTGGGCTTCTCCCATCTCTGTCACCCTCCCCTCCCCAAACCATCAGAAATACAAAAATGATCAGGAGTCAATTAGAGCAAAACCAGCTGAAAGTAGGTGATTTGCAGTTGGGTATATGGGACCAATTGTTGTGATAAATGTGCTTTTAAGTAGCTAGTTCTGCAAAGGATATAGACTGTTTACATATGATTAATTAAGAAATAATTATCTTTGACTGGGGGAATATGAGACAATAAATGGACCATAAAATCTAAATAAACACTCAGGCTGCTGCCTTTACTTTCAGTTGGTGCCAGGGAAATTTATGATTTGTATAAAAACACACAATAACCACCCCCCCAATCTACACACCATTTCCAAAATCCAAAGGCATTGTGAAATCATGCTTGACACAATTCTTTGTTTATTGTACGTTCATTCTCTGTCTGTGGGTGTGCCACATCAAAAGAGCATATGAGCACACAATCGTTATGATGCTCTCCTTTTCCATTTGTTGAAAGCCATTGTCTTAGAGGTCATCAGTGGTTTCCTCCGCCACATCTTCATTTCTTACCTGACCTACAGAAATGATCCAGGAGAGGTTCCCCGGGGTCTAGCTCCCCTCATTCCAATCCACCTTGCACATGGTGGCCAGTTACACCCACCTTGCACATGGTGCACTCTTGCTCAAAAACAAGTCAACAACCTTCCCCAAAAATTCAATATCTTTTTTCTTTTTTCTTCTCTCTCCCTCCCTCCCTCCCTGCCTCTCTGTTTGTCTGTCTGTCTGTCTGTCTCTCTCTCTCCCCCCTTTTACCTAGGGAATAAAATCCAGACTGTTTAGGCTGGCCTTCAAGCCTCTATCTTTCATGAATTCATACACTTAACAATTATCGAATCCTCACGTGTGGCAGGCATGTATTAAGAATGTAAATACAAGCAATATGTGTTTCTTGATTCATGGACCTTACAGTCCCAAGACACGGGAGAAGAAATGGAAACAAACAAATAAGTGCACAAAGTTGAGTTCAATAAAAGAAACATGTACAGGGCATGGTGTATGCACACACTCAAAAAGAACATGTAATCGCATTCTCCTTGGAAAAGCCTAGGAAGTTTTCTACCAGGAGGTTGACAGTTTCAATGAGCCAAGTCATGTCGAATGGTGGTTAGAGGTTCTCCAGAATACAAGGCAGGAAAGGGAATTCCAAGTGGAGATTGCAGTGTGAAATAGGAAGGAAAGTTGGGGAGTGGCTAGGAGTTTGATGTGGGGAGCAGACAGGAGTAAGACTATAAAATAAGTTGGAGACAGAAACAAATAATCAAAAAGTGCTATTTAAAGAAGTAAGAATTATCCTACTGTGGCAAAGGAGATTCAAAGACAGGTTTTAAACCAGGAAGTAATATGCTTGAATTTTCATTTTACAAAAATTAGTCTGATTATCTGGGTGGAGGAGGGATTATCAGACAACAGGGGGGTTGTAGGGAAACTGTTTATTTTTATTTATTTATTTGTTTATTCATTTATTTATTTATTTTTGAGACAGAGTCTCACTCTATTGTCCAGGATACAATGCTGGAGTGCTGTGGCATCAGCCTAGCTCACAGCAACCTCAAACTCCTGGGCTCAAGCAATCCTCCTGCCTCAGCCTCCCGAGTAGCTGGGACTACAGACATGCGCCACCGTGCCTGGCTAATCTTTTGTATTTTTTAGTTGCCCAGCTAATTTTTTTTTTTCTATTTTTAGTAGGGGCAGGGGTCTAACTCTTGCTCAGGCTGGTCTCGACCTCCTGACCTCAAGCAATCCTCCTGCGTCGGCCTCCCAGAGTGCTAGGATTACAGGCAAGAGCCATAGTGCCCAGCTAAGGAAAACTGTTTACAAAAGACATTGCAGGAGTTCACAGGGTGCACACTAAGATCCCAAACAGTGCACTGCAACAGAGCATTTGAAAGAGCGTTGATGTAGGACGAAAGTGGACCTGGGATGCGATTTAGAAACTATGTGACCCATGCTAAGTCACTTAACCTATCTATGTCCAAGTTCCCTCAGCTGTAAAGTAGAAATAATGTTGCCTGCCTCTCAGGATTGTTGTGAAGATAAGCTAAAATAACTTTCCAGAAGTGTCTAACACAATGTCTCACATACATAGGGATTTAGTAAATGGTAGTTAGTGTTAAGACACAGCAGTGGGGACAAGGGCTGTAAGGGTGTGACAGGCGATAAAGCAGCAGAGCTTACTAGATAGGACTTGGTCCCTGATTTTACCTCGAGAGTTAAAGGCAGAGGAATCAGCTCCCTTTTTACAGAAATGGATAGGTAGATAACAAAGAGGAGGAGGAGATTTGAGAGAAATATGTTGAACTCAAGTAGAAATATCCAGCAGGTAGTGTGATGGAAGCTTCTGGAATCAATTTAGAAGACTGGGTTTATATTATCATAAAGATTTGAAAACCCAAAGTGTACCTATGGCGACTGAAGATTCAGAATTGGATGAGATTGCCTAAGGGGAGAATGTGAAGTGAAAAGAGAAGATGCCCTCAGAAAGAACCCTGAAGAACTCCAGCATTTAAGGACTCTCGTGGGCAAGAGCATCCCGGAGCAGCCAGAGGCATGGGAGAAACCTGGGGGAAGAGAGGACACATTTACAAGGGGACAAAAGCATTGGAGGAAGAAGGGCTTGATGGATAACATAGAATGTAAGAAAAATTATGTAAGATGATCATGGAATTCCACTCATTCAAGTTAGAAAATTAGGAATTCACTGATGACATCTGTTTGAGCAGTTTCCTTAGATTGTTTGGGGCCAAAAGCCTTGTCATGGTGACTGAGAAGTGAGCAGATGAGGGAATGGCAAAGACGAGTGAAGAATGTTATTTGGAGGAGGGTGTGAAAAAAAGGGAAAGGCGTGTATAAGAGGGTATAAGGACTGAGAGGAGGTTTTAAAGATGGGGCAGGGGGAACCAGGAAGTGCTTATAGCCTTTGGCAATGAGCTGTGGGGAAATAGTTTATAAATACATGCAAGAGGAAAGAACTGATGGATGAAGACAGGAGAGGAAGAATCCAGGTCACAAGTGAAGGATTAGCTGGGAGCAGGTGATGGAACAGGTCTTCAGTGTGAGACAAATATGCCTATAAGCATGCCAGCTGTGGTTGGCAGAATGAGCACCCCGCCCCCGCCCCACCACGGATGTCCATGCCTAAACACATGGAATCTGTGAGTATGTCATATTATATGGTGAAAGGAACTCTGCAGATGCAATTAAAGTTTCAAATTTTTGGATAGGGAGACTCTCCTGGATTATCCAAGACAATATACTGTAATCACCTGGGTTCTTAGAAACAGAGCACTTTCTATGGCTGAAGCCAGAGAGATGCAGCAGAAAGAGATGTTGGGGTAATTCGAAGTGTGAAGGGTCCTTTACTCACTGTTACTGAAAAGGACCACATGGAAAACATAAGAAGAAATGGAGGCAGGAGCACAGACCGGCCCCTGGATGACAGCCACCAAGGAAATAAGGACCTCAGTCCTAAAATTGTAAGGAACTGAATTTGGCCAACAACCTGAATGAACTTGGAAGTATATTTATCCCCAGGGCCTCAGAAAGGAACACAGCCTTGCTACACTTTAATTTCATCCTTGTGAGACTAAACAGAGGATCCAACGAAGCCACACTGTACCCAGACTTCCCACACACAGAACTGATTGCTAAATTCATGGTGATTTGTTATGGCAGCAACAGAAAACTAATACATCAGCTAAAAGTCTACAGGGAAGAGGGCTGAGGTGGCAGTGAGTGCCCACGGACAACCAGATGGTTGCACCTGTTTGTCAGTTTCTCACCCAGCAGGGCTTTTTACCTGTCCTGGTTGTCTAGGCTCTTGCTGCAGACTATGGCAAGAGGGGTAGGCAATGATTGTCCCAAAGTAATGCTAATTCTGGAACAGCAAGAGCCATGTAATCTTTTCCTCCAATTTTACCTCTTGCTGTCCCCTGTAGCCACACACCTCCCAATACACCAGTCTCCCAGAGATTCCTCACTTGTGGTTGTTATTATTTCCTGGTATCCACATTAACCTTTTGCTTCTCTGGTTTTTTAAGAGTGGATCTGGGGGAGAGAATCAGAGACTGCCCAATTTCTCCCTCTTGGCAGAATGGAACCCTTAAATTCATTTGATGTGCTGGGATCTCCAATTCCATTTAATCAGTCACCAACCCTTTTTGATAGGCAGCGTACTGCCGTTTCAGAAAGAAGCAAACTGTATCACAGTATGTAGTAATTACTTGAGGGTATGCAGCTAGTAGGTAACACAGCCAGCTGATCCTGGGTGTTCCTGAATATGAAACCTGCTCTCTTAATCAGGGTAGCCTGTTGCCGCATAAAAATTTGCGTTTTCAGTCTTATCACTTACTGAAGAAAGAAAAGTGTTGACTTTAGGGAAAAGTATTTGGAGGGTTGGAGGTAAGAAGGGCTGAGAAGGTATTCACATCCTGTTGATAGCTTCCTATTTTGCCAGCTCATGAGACTGGCTCAAGGCAGGAAGAGAAAACATTGACAATTATAATGTAAAAGCCACAGGGTGACTGACCTTTTTCTAGATCTTTCTAAAGCCCAGCATAAAGGATATCCCAATGTTCCCTGCAACAGTAGTGCTGGATGATTATGAATAAAAGTTAGAGGCAGTTTTCTACCTGGGATGAAGGTCTGGGTTTGAGTTTCTTATTCACCCCTTATCAATTGCATGATTATGACTAACTTAAACTTCTGTGCCTTAGTTTCTTCATCAGGAAATTGGGGGTAATAATGGCAGTTTTTCCAGTGGCAGATGTCTACACAAGATGATCCCTCAGGATCCCTCTATCCCTAATATGTGGAATCCTACATTTCACAATTTAGCCATGTGAAGGCTCTTCTGTAGACAATAGGATTAGGAACTGTAACACAGGAGGAGATCTTCCCAACTAAAAAGTAAACTAACCTTTTTGCATTTTGCATTTGAGTAAATCCGATTTCTTAAACATTTCCCTTTACTTAATGCAGTTTGACAGGCAGCAATGAACTTCCAAGTTACCTCTCTGTGGATAATGTTCTATCACATATCTGCACTGTTGTTGCATGTCACAGAGGAATTCCATAAAGCTAACATATGACCCAGGTGTCAAAATACCACTTCAGGAAATAACTCGGAAATGAATTTTGATCACCAGGACACAGTCCATCCATTCTATTCAGCGAGGGAGTCTTCGTGCTTCCTGTAGCTCACTTGGCTCTGAAAATAGCATCCTAAAGCAAATGTGGAGGAAGCAATTAATTGTGCAAAATAACACAAAGATTTTACTCTGAATTGCAGGATCACGTTTACTCAAATCCTCTTGGGTCTTTTATAAGCACTTTCTTTTCCCATAGTGAGGAAGTCTAAGCCAGCTATGAAAATGACCACTGGTCAAACTGCTCCTGGCCTGGAGAATGGGAAGGGGGAGGCCCTCATGAGACATTAAACATAGTCGTTCTTCTTTCCCACCTCCCCCATGAGATTCTAAGTGTTGGAGAATGCTTTCCTTCTCCTTTGCCTCTCTCTTTTCTTCCTTTCCACTCTTCTCTTGTCTAGGTTTAGGATCTTCATTCTTGTGAAAAATCTACTATTTTTGGTTTATTGACTAAGATCAAATCCAATTCAGTTTTGAATGAGAGAGACATGGAAGAGGACAGGAAGACATTAGTCATGTTTAAGTAAATGCCATAGAAAAAACAAAATAGACAATGCATATATAATAGAAATGATGACAATGAAGTTAATAGGTAATACAGAATTAGATTGGTGAGAAGTTGATTCTTTCTGACATCAAGATACAAGGATTCTATGAAGACTACTAGGATCAATACTACTACTGCAGCTACTACCAATACAAATATTACTACTACTACTACTAATAACAAAAACTCACAGTACTGTAACTTTCAATTTTTCAAAGTGCCTTTCTATTATTAGTTTCATTTAACTCTCACATATGCATAAGGCAAGAGAGAAACTACAGTATTATTATCCCTCTTTGGCTGACAATGGAGGCAGTTGCGTCTCATAGATGGCCGTGATGTCACTTCAATGCACAGTGGAAGACTCAGGACTGAACCCAAGCCTTTTGCATTGTTTGGGCTTATTGCATTCTATGGCACTCTAAGGCTGAATTAATGATATTAGACTCTTGTAAAAGCAAACTTTGATGGATTGTTAAGGGGAAAAAACAGTGGTTAAAGAGGCAGAAGACAAGAAAGGCATAAAAGGAGGATTCAGAGGTTTGGGAACCCAATTTTGTCTTCTTGGCCATTTTGGCTCTGAGGCTAATTTAGAATCATACTACAGTGGAGCTTCCCTGACCAGAGGCTGCTTCTTCCAGTAGATGCTTTTGTGTCTGGGTATGCGGAAGACCACAGGCCAAATTTTGCAACCAATTCCTCCTGGCTCAGCATACCTCCTGTGTGCTGTCAGCAAAAAAGGAGCAGACAGGGGTGATGTTTTTATTGAAAATCAATTCACCCAATGAGCACGAGATACCTACTACACGGCACCCAAATGGGCCAGTTCCCTGCGATTTTCCGCAGAATTACCCTCCATTTGTCTTCACGGTCAACTAAGCTTATCTGTTGGAGAAAACAGAGTCCAGGGTGGCTGGGTTATATTCTGATGCCAACTCTAAAATTTCCTGTTGTCCTGACAGCTTGTGAGACAAGTAAGGAAAATGCTGGCCTTGCTGGAGGTGCCAACCAGAGCATCTGACATCAGAGCATCTGAAATCCGGTGCCAGGTAAAGACAAGATGGAGTGTGCAGGCTTAGATCAAGCCAGCCACCAATCCCCCAGGAGTAAGTTCAAGATTTCAGGGAGTCAAATAAAACAAAATAAACCCAAAACAACAAAATTCAGTTCTTCCTTGGAAAGATACTGCACAATTTTTGGATGGTGCTGGTTAATGCCTTAAATAATGGTTTGAAAACCCAGATGTCCTGCTGTTGAGTCATAATGATAAGTCATCCGTCTGCATACTGCTTTTAAGTTCTCAAAGAACTTATACCTGCAGGATCTCATTTGGGTTCCACAATAAACCTTGGAGCAAGTTATAAGGCATTTTATTCACATCTACTTGGTGAACAAACTAAGATACAAAGAGTCTAGGTGGCCTGTACAAGATCATACGTGAATTGGCCGTGGAGGCAGGCGTTGAACCAGGACTCTGATGTCAGGAGGACTTTCTCTCCTGTCTAAGTTCAGTGGCCTCTCCAAGGTCACAGGACAGGGCACTAGCATCAAGTCACAAGTCTTGACTTTCATGAATTCATTGCCAGACTACAATACAAGAAACATGGTACCGTTTTAAGAACACGTTCTGACAGAAATAGGGCCAGGGTCTATGAAATATAAACATTACACATTTGGAGGCAACTCACTCCTCAGGCCCGTGACTACCTGTCTCCATTCCTGTTCACAAAGCTGAATGTTCTCCCACTTTTCAGACTTTGACACACTCCTAAATATCTGAATCTTGAACTCATTCTCTCCGTAGCACTGCATTTTCTGCTTTCAACCCAGAATATATTACCTGGTTTTCCTTTTTCAGCCTCTCTGTCCTTACCTGTTAAATTTTATGGTCATATGAGCTTTGACTTTTTGGATTTAAGTTCCTTCCCTGGGCTGGTATTTTTGGTTCTGCTCTAGACCCAACACACAGCTTCTTTACTTCTATCCTCCCTGGTTCTTAGTAAATGCCTGACTTTTTAAACTACCTAGACCCATAGGCTCTTAATTCATTCAACAAATCCTCACAGGACACCTACCAGGCATTGCTGCTGCACAAGCTAATGCTGTCTCAGCAACGTTTGGAGGGACTGGTGCCTTTATTTTTGGTCTGGTAGAGAGAGAAGCCACTGAGGCATTTTATCTTAACATCTTGTCCTTATTTCAGCAGTTCCAAGGCAGAATAAATGGATCTGGATAGCATTCCCCATTTGGGAGGACGTTGGTATGACTGCTTAGTAGATTGGGGAGGAGGCTCTATTGCAATTCTTCATTTCCTTTGTCTATCGTTGCAGGTTTTCATTAACCTTTGAAGTTGTCTTCATTTTGTGGTTTGCATCTTAAGCATTTTCTGGTTTTGAAACTGCCTAGCAAATAATTTCTTTTGATCCAACTGCTTACCTCAATTACTATTATATTTAACTCTTTTGTAAAATAGCTAACTCCACACCCCCTGCATATCTCAGGCCATCATTCCACCCATCTGTGGCCCTTATGGTTCAGGGTTTCATTTAGGAATTGAGCCTTATGTACTTGAGGAAATGATCTCCTAATGTTAGACTTCTGCACCTCTCCCCAGATGGGCAGTCCTGTTGCTTCTTCTAGTCCTAACTAGAAGGAAGGAAGGAAAGAAGGAAGGAAGGAAGGAAGGAAGGAAGGAAGGAAGGAAGGAAGGAAGGAAGGAAGGAGGGGATGGAGAAAAAAAGGAAGAAGGGAGGGACAGATGGAGGGATGGAGGGAGGGAGGGAGGGAGGGAAAGAAAGGGAGAAAAAGAGGATAGAATAGGTGCATGGTGTTCACCTTCGCAGATTTTCACTAGAGATACTGATCTGGCTTCCTGCAAGTCTGACTTAGAGCAGGCTAGTTTCCTGGGTTGTAGATAAGGGGTTGGTTTCCTGGGAAGCTTGCTGCGGATTGTGGATCAACATCCTATTTTTAAATTTTATATATATACATATTTAAATATATATATAATTATATATATAATTTTTGTGCATATATATATCTTTATGTCCTTATAATGTGTGTGTGTATACATATATGTGTGTGTATGTCCTTATATATACGTCCTTATAATAATATATACATATCTGGCCATTGTCCATTTGTATAATTCAGTCTTTCATGGGAGAGTGGCTGGAATGTGGCTGGAGCATAGAGTTCATGTGGGAAGTTATCTAGAAGAGCAGTGAGGGTTTGGACTTAATCCTTCAGGCTAGTCATCACCAGGTGATTTTGTCTGCATACAACTGGTCTGTATGACAATTCTGAGTACGCATCTCAAATACACCTTATGTATTTTTAAATTGTATTCATGTTCCATTGTATTCATATTTTGAAGAAAACACAAATGAAGTTTCTATACATTGTTATTATTAAATAATTTTTGTAAAATTTTGCAAAGAACTGGATTATCACTGGACTGTAAATTCTGCTAAAGAATTACAGTTTGGCATCATGTTCTCAAAGCTAATTTTTTCATTTAATGTTTTGCATAGTTAATACAGTCACATTTTTCCAAAGTCGCCGTGATATCAGAAGGTATAAACTGATGAGTCTCCCCCTACTCTGGCCCCATCCATTCATCCCACTTGCCCTCACAATAAACAACTTTTATTAGCTTTTAGTGTTTATTTATGCAAATGAAAATCATTTTAATATTTATTTATGCAAATAACAGCAAATGCACATATAGATGAATCTATACATATTCTTATTTATCTCTTTCTTTTATGAAATGGTGACTTCTTAGGTCTTAAATGTGTTCCTAATTGTCATATAGATACTAGATTATGTTTCAAGGCAGTTTATATTCTTAGCATGTGATACTGATGCATGGCCTGTTGTTAACTGTGGTGGATGTAAACATATATTTGGAGCAGACTTCTTAAGGATGTAAAACACATTTTAGCCTCCTTATCAGATATGCTTAAGTTCTTTTATTACTTAGGCTATTGATACTTTTTTAGGTTGTTGGTATTACTTTGTACTGGGGCTGAAGAAGGACTTACATTAGCATAAGACTAGTGGTGATGTCAACTCTATTTTATCTTGTAGTTTACTCATACCAGCAAGATAAGAATTATCTTCAATCAGCAAGATTTTTTTTTTTTTGTAGTAAATTCTTTAAATCAGTTGTCCATCTGTGGAGGCTGGTTTAGATAGTGTTGATAGCATAACCTCAAATCCACCTAACTGCAGTATGTCGCAAGGTCCTAACGCCCATGAATGCGCAGAGGGTGGCATCATAAACCCTTGTGAACTATGCCCTTACCTTATAAAGACCTCGCCTGCCCTAAACGACCCATAGCAATCTGACATAAGTACTAATGAGTGTCCCTGTTGATTTGTATGTTGGCTCTATCAGTAAAGATTGCTTTTTCCCACTTTCTAGAAAAATATATTCATAGAAGTTCTAGTATTTTCTTCCCAGAGTCATGGGGAATGTACACTCCCTCTTAAAGACCATGTTCTTGGCATTAGCGAGCCACTGAAGGTTTTAGGAAAGTGGCAGTCTTTTGAAAAGGGCCACTATCATGGTAGTTTGACTTTCAGACAGGAATGAGGTTTTAGTTTTTTTCCCAGGAGATTTAGGGGATAGAAGTGTATTTTATTACATGGATGAATTGTATAATGCTGACATCAAGGCTTTCAGCGTACTCATCACCAGAATAGTGTATGTTGTACCCAATAGGTATATTTTCATCCCGTGCCCCCTCACATTCTTCCCCCTGTTAGTTTTCAACATCCATTACATCACTTGTGACCATATATACTCCTCGTTTAGCTTCCACTTATTAGTGAGAACATGTGGTATTTGTTTTTCCATTCCTGAGATACTTCACTTAGGATAATGGTCTCCAGTTTTATCCAAGTTCCTTTTTATGGCTGAGTAGTACTTCATGGTGCACGCCTGTGTGTGTATGTGTGTGTGTGCGTGCGTACATGTGTGGTGTGTGTATATGTATATATATATGGTGTATGTATATTTTCTTTATCTATTCCCCAGTTGATGGGCAGTTAGGTTGATTGTATATATTTGAAATTGTGATTTGTGCTGCAAAAAACATTCGGATACAGGTGTCTTTTTTGTAAAATGACTTCTTTTCCTTTGGATAGATACCCAATAGTGGGATTGCTGCATCAAATGGTAGATCTACCTTTAGTTCTTTGAGGAACTTCCATATTGTTTTCCATAGAGGTTACACTAGTTCACATTCCCACCAAAAGTGTATAGTGTTCCCTTTTTACTGCAACCACACCAACAACTATTATTTTTTGACTTTTATTAATAGTCATTCTGACAGAGGTAAAGTGGTGCATCATTGTGGTTTTAATTTGTATTTCCGTGGTGATTAGTGATGTTGAACATATTTTCATATGTTTTTTGGCCGTTTGTCACCTTCTTTTGAAAAAAAATCTGTTCATGTCTTTCACCCACTTCTTGACAGGGTCGTTTGTTTTTTTCTTGCTGATTTGTTTGAGTACTTTGTAGATTCTAGATATTAGTCCTTTGCCAGATGTATAGTTTGTGAATATTTTCTCCCACTTTGTAGGCTGTCTATTTACTCTGTTGATTATTTCTTTTGCTGTGCAGAAAGTTTTAAGTTTAACTAAATCCCATTTACTTAATTTTGGTTTTATTGTATTTGTTTTGGGGGTCTTAGTAATATATTCTTTGCTTAGGCCAATGTCCAGAAAAGCTTTTATTGAGTTGTCTTATAGAATTTTTATGGTTTCAGGTCTTACATTTAAGTCTCTAATCCATCTTGGGTTAATTTTTGTATATGGTTGAGATCTTCATAGTAGTTTGGGATAATATTTTGTATTTCTGTGGTATCAGTTGTAATATTTCCTTTTTCATTTCAGATTGAGCTTATTTCATCTTTTCTCTTCTATTTCTATTATTTTAGCTAGTGGTCTATTGATTTTATTTATCTTTTCAAAGTACCAACTTTTTATTTTGTTGATCCTTTGTATTTTTTGGTTTCTGTTTGTTTATTTCTGCTCAGATCATTATTATTTCCTTTCTTCTGCTAGCTTTGGATTTGGTTTGTTCTTTTTCTCCTTCCTTGAGGTGTGACATTAGGTTGTTAATTTGTAATGCTTTTGTCTTTTTGATTAAGGTTATGAAGTTCCCTGTTAGCACTGTTTTTCCTATATCCCAGAAATTTTGGAAGCTTATGTGGTCTTTGTCATTCAACTCAAAAATACTTTTGATTCTCATCTTGATTTCATCATTGGCCCAAGGATCATTCAGCAGCAGGTTATTTAATTTTCACGTATTTGTGTAGTTTTGAGAGTGCCTCTTGGAATTGATTTCCAGTTTTGTTCCACTGTGGTCTGAGAACATACATGGTATAATTTCAATTTATTAAATTTTTGAGACTTATTTTGTGGCTCAATGTATGCTCTATCTTGGAAAATGTCCCATGTGCTGATGAGAAGAATGTGTATTCTGCAGTTTGGGGGAAGAATGTTCTGTAAATGTCTGTTAGGTCCATTTGTTCTAGAGTCTCACTTAAGTCCAGCGATTCTCTGTTGATTTTCTGCCTTGATGATCTGTCTAGTTCTGTCAGTGGAGTGTTGAAGTCCTCTGCTATTATTATATTGCCATTTATTTTTTTGCATTAGTATAGTAGTATTTGTTTTATGAATCTGGGAGCTCCTGTGTTAGGTGTATACATGTCTAGGATTGTTATATCTTGTTATTGAATTTATCTCTTTATCATTATATAATGACCATTTTTGTCTTTTTTTTTTTTTACAATTATTGATTTAAAGTCTATTTTAAGGCCAAGTAGAGTGACTCATACCAGTAATCCTAGCACTCTGGGAGGCCAAGGCAGAAGGATTGCTTGAGGTCAAGAGTTCAAGCCCAGCCTGAGCAAGACAAGACCCTGTCTCTACAAAAAATAAATAAATAGTCTATTTTATCTTTTATGAGCCTAGCTACTCCTGCTCACTTTTGGTTTGCATGAAATATTTTTTTCCATTCTTTACCTTGAGTCTATGAGAATCTTTGTAAGTTAAATGGGGTTCTTGGAAACAGAAGATATTTGGTTTATTTTTTAAATCCATTCTGCCAACTTGTGTCTGCTAAGTGGGGCTTTAAGTCCATCTACTTGCAATATTAGTGTTCATTTGTGAAATACTATTGTGATCATCGTGTTGATTGATATCTAGTTACTTTGTTTTCTCCCTTGTAGTAACACTTTATAAGAGCCGTGGGTTTTAACTTTCAGGTGTTTTTACACTGGTGGATATCTATTGTTCTGTTCCATGAATAAAGCACTTTTATCCTTAATTATTTTATCCGTAATTATTGTTTTGGTTTCTTTGTGTTGGTTTTCCACTTTCTCATGAATCTCATTGATCTTACCTGTGATCCATACTCTGAATTCCATATATGACATTCCATATCAACAATTTCTCTTTGGTTGGAGTCCATTCCTGGAAACCTAGTGTGATCTTTTGGGGGTGTCAAAACAGCCTGTTTTTTAATATTGCCTGAGTTCTTATGCTGGTTCCTTCTCACCTGGAATATCTTCTCTCAGCTCAAAACAGATACCTTTGTGGTACACCTGTTCTTCTCTGGTGGTGCTCAGTGAAGAAAGAGAGAGGTTCCTGCTCAGTGAAGAAAGAGAGAGGTTCAAGGTTCCGCCTTGAGTCCTATTCCAGATGATTGACCAGGCAGAAGGGGGGATGCACTGTTAGCCTTTAACACTGCTGCTCTTCTGTGTCTTCCCCTTCCTCTGTGGTTGTCATGAGTGCGTGAGGCATGGCAAGCATGCCATGGGCACTCGGGGAAGTTAGTGCATCATGGCCTGAGCATTTGCTCTGCCCAGGTCTAGCACCAGTGGCAATGGTGATGGAACTAGCAACAACAGCAGTGGCAACATTAGCATCGTCCCTGCCTAGGTCCATTGGTGGTGGCATTACTTAGGTGGCAGCAGTGGGAGACAGGGGTTGCAGATACATGCTCTACCTAGGTCCCACAGCAGCTGTGGCTGGGCATGGCCACCCTGGTGGTGGCAGCAGGCACCAGATCCATGGGCATCTGCTCTGCCTGGGGTCTCCTGGTGGTGGTGGCATGGGCACACAGCACTCACCCACAGGGCACAAGAGAGTGCCTGGCCTCCCTATTCCCTCCCTGGCTTAGCAGGGTGATGGGGAGATGGCATCAAAGGATCTGACCTCTGTGTAGAAACAGCACTCTGAGGCTGGGACTTCAAAATGGTGGCAGCTGAAGTACCCAAGGTTTGGGAAGCAACACTACTGCACAGTCTCCAGTCAGCTCTCTGTATCAGACAGGAAGCCTGTGTGGAGGAGGGGCCTTTCCACAGTTCCAATTGCAATGTCCATGGGAGAAGTGTGGAACCCCAGTTTCTCTCCTCTGTCCCTTCCCCAGACACCCCCAATCCTACAAGTGGGTTGCTCTCCTTCACTTTGGGTGTCCCCTGTTACCTCTCTCACAGTACTTTCTCCTAGACGATCAATTTGAAGGTGAATATCTGCTCACCACTATTGATCCTCTCCATGAAAGTGGCAGGTTCAGGCTGCTTCTAGTCCATCATCTTCCCTACATTCAGAGGAATGAGTTTCAATGGGGCATGAGAAGACTGGCCAGAAGGCTGTTGCAACAGTTTGGACAAAATGTGGCAAGGCAATAATGGTGCAGAGGGAGAAGGAGAGATGGCCAGATGAGGTTTTAGGATGGTCAATCTTTAGGAATTGCTGAGCTCAGATTCAGGCAATAAGGTGGACTCTTGTCACAAATGTTTACATTTAGAGAGGGTACCTGGGGGAATTGCAGACTACCTTCAGGGGAAGAGGAGATGTATTTAGGCAGAGGATGGTTATATCCTGCTGTTAGCAGACATCCCTGCCTATCTGCAGAAACCTTGCTGCTCACCTTGCAGAAGCTTCCCAGACATCTTAGGGGTTTGGGCTCCATTGTCCTCCAGGGTCTCTTATTGGTAGACTTTCCTGGAAGTCCGACTCCCATGATGGCCACTACCTGAAACTTACTGGGGGAGGGCAGGCCATTCTCAGGCAAGGGAGAGCTCTTCAGTAAGACAAAGGGATTCATGTGGAATTGGAGGCTCCTTTCGCTTCCCTTTCCCCACCGCCAGGGTCATTCTCTGCCAGGCTAAAGGGAGAATCTAAATTCAGGGCAAAAATGAGGATATGGGCCAATTTTCGCTTCTCCCCATTTAAGCATATACCCATGAAATTGTAGTGTTCTGAAAGAGAAATGACAGAAGTGATAGGAAGTGGCTGTAATGACACAGCATCCTCTCACCCAGGGCCCCAGTCTAATGTAAGATCTGTGAGAACAAGGACCTGTCCTGTTCACTGTGGTATTCCTAGTATCTACAGCACTACCTGGCCTTCAGTGGGCCATCAATAGACTTTGTTTCCTCAATAAATTAATGGATGAATTACTGGAGCCTATAGAGATGTTCATCCCTCTCTCCTTTGACATTTCCAAAGACAATGTCTTCACTGAGTCCCAAGATGGTATTTTGCACTGTTTGACAATTACATTACGAGCAAGTTCTCTCCTTGTCCTGTAATAAAATATTCTTGTAATTCTGCTCTGTGGTCTTGAGTTTTCACCGGAGGGACTCGGAACAAGGCTATCTCCTTTTCCACATGATAAACCTTTGGATCCTTGAACATAGTTATTTTTCCACTGATATTTTTGGACAGGCTGACTCCAGCTGGTTTATTCAATCATTCCTCTGAGGTATAATATGTGGTTTCCAGATTCTTCATCTGGTTGTCCATCCCTTTTGGTATTACTGGTAGCATACGCAGGACTAGTAGCTACAGTAGTAGTAAGCGTGTCCACAGCCACATACATAACAACTCAGGCTTACTAACAATGTTTTCTGCTTGGATAGTGGTTAATGAAGGACTTTCACAGAAATTGTCTCATTTCACTCTCAAAGTAACACCAGGAGGTAGATATTATGGTCTCACATAATTGCAGAGGGAACTGAATGCAATGCTTGTCCAAGTTCTCATGCTGGTACTCAGTACCTTTCTGCCACAACATTTTTTTTTTTAATGTGTTGCCAAACATAAAATACTCCATCTGTGGCCAGGGACACCCGAACTCTTGGTGAGAAAAGAAGCAGAAGAGGCAGATCCAAGACACAAATGCTACCTGGGGAGGGAGTGTGTGAAGGTGGCTTCTTTCCTTCCTCCACCTCCAGGCTGGGCACCAGATTTTTCTTCCTCTGGGCAGTTAGCGGAGAGCATCTCGAGTGGGCCAGCTGGGGAGGCAGTTGCCAGTGGCCTGCTACAAATTCCTCAGGGCAGACCTGGTCCCCTCTGCAAGCAGCCGCTCTGTGTTAACCCCTGGGCCACATGTCTCTGCATCTCCTTCTGGAAAATTCAAGTTAGTAAATTTATAACATGTTCTTCAGTTCACTCAAACATATCATTGAACAGTGTTGGACAACTTGTACTTTCCTGCAAAATTCCGAAAGGCAAGAGCTTTAAGAAGCATAAAGCACATCTGACCTCACTGGCTGGCCCATCCTACCTGTGCTGGGAGAAATCAGCCCACAGTGGGGCCGGATGTGCAGAAACACAATGTTCTCTTGTGATGGGGGTTCAAAGTATCCCTTTCCTGGAATGGGGGCTGGCGGCCCGAGCGGTGGAGCTGGAAAAGGCCCTCAGGATTTATGAGCCTCCTGAAACTCCAGCGCTTGCTCATGTAACAAGAGGAAGACAGAACGTCCTGTCACCACGTCAGGTTTTGTGCACCAGGCCTTCTGGAAATGTTTTCTTAGCCTGGGAATTAAAGGCAGATGCAGGCAAGTTGCTTTGGTTCATGTGCACCATCTTCTCTCCTTCTCATATGCTATTCAAATCCAGTGAACCCAGAAGGAACAAGAAGGAGAAAGAACATGAAACAAATGAGCACTACCCAAGGCACAACTCAGAGAAAGGCCTTTCTGATCATATCTCCCTGGCTCAGCTGCTCAATCAGTCCATCAAGTAGTCAATCAACAAATACATATCGATCATCTATTAAGGGGCTGTGGTGGCACTAGGTAGGAGGGATAGAAAAAATGCTCAGGGGAGGCTCTTCTTGAGGAGCTCACCTAAGATTTCGGCAGACACTCAAAACAGCTGACAATGATAACAGACAATTCATTATTAGCCAGATTATCTGACCTCAGAAACTAAATGGCAGAAAAGCAGCTGATTCCCTCTGCCAGAACACAGGCTAGGATGGGATTCTGGAGGCCCAGAGACTTCAACAGGACTGGAAACGTGTACTCAACTGAAACACTGGGGCGTAGATGAGAGTAATCCAAGTAAATACGGCTTATGCAAAAAACCGGAAGCCTGAATGATGGAGGAACGCTGAAGGTTGGGATAAAAGTGACTGTGTTGGAGAGTTATAAAAAATGAGGTAGGGATTACTGTACCCTCTCAGGAGCTGAGTAATTTGCTGTAAGGTAAATTTTATAATGAAATGAATCATGTTCATTCAATCTGTGTTTTAACTTCCTAGGGACCAACAGTTTATGTTAGTCTACTCCATGGGTCAGCGTGCTTTTTGTACAGAGGGCCAGATAGTAAATGTTTTAAGTTTGGCAGGCTATCTGATCTTTCTTGCAACTATTCAACTCTGTTGTATCATAAATGTGGCTGCAGCCAATATGTAAATGAATGAGTGGGCTGTGTTCAAATAAAACTTTATTGGCAGACACCGAAATTTGAATTTCATATAACTTCTATGTGACATGAAATATTATTCTTCTTTTGATATGTTTCCCCAACCATTTGGGATTATAAAAACGATTGGCTTATGGGGCACACAAAGTAGACAGCAGGCTGGAATTGTCCCAAGGGCCATAGTTTACCAACCTCTGGTCTAGCAGGAGAACAATATCACACTCATACTAGAAAAAGAGGGAAAGAGAAGAAGAGGGAGAAAAACAGTATTTTTTAAATACTGATATTTATGTCTGTTTGAGTTTAAATGTATTAGCTCTTTGCTTGTTTCACATATGCAAGTAATTCTTGACAATAGCATCGCTTAAACATATTTTTAAAACTGCAATTTTTTTTTTTTTTTTTTTTTTTAGTATTTAGCCATGCTGATGGTCATTTTTTATTTCAACTGTCTCAGCCATCATTGGATATATTTTCCTTTAGGGCCAGCACCTGCTTTATGGCCAGTGTATTTATGTTGGCTCACAAAGACTTTTTTTTGGAGCAGACCTACAGTAATTTAATGTTGTGTTGAATCAGCAAATTTGACAGTATTCTGTGTGCAAGGTACTAGGTATGAAAGGGAGCACATAATCAAAATACAAGACTTGGCCCATAAACCATAAACCAATCTCTCTGGAATTTTGAATCCTGGTTTTTTGTTTTTAAAATGTATCATAAATGCTCAGCAATTTCAGCCCCAATTTTCTGTCTTTTTAACATTAGGAGCCCCTTCTATTTATTCATTTATATTCTCCACTGACACCTCTCCTTCGCCTGTGACACTTTACCCCACCAGCCAACCTGATCTTCTCTTTGTTCCATAATAGTTCTGTATATATGACTCTTAACAGCATATTTGCTTATATTTTCTTTTCCCCACATATGACACATGCCAGGGGATGCCTCTCCTTTGCAAAGGTCCTCAAGTCCAGCAAAACAGAACATTCATTCAACACATCAAGTAAAACAAAGTTATTACTCACAGACAGGCAGCAAGAACAAACAGAAGCCAAGGGTCCATGGTGAGCCAGTTCCCCAAGGCTCAGGAAAGCTGCCCAGGGTGCAAGGAGACTTGCCTGCCCATGCCCCACGTTTCATTGCGGCTGAGGGACCAGAAAAGCACTCCACTCTGGATTTTAACCCCGGGCATCACTCGGTTTGCTGAGCTCAAGTGTTGTGGAACATCCCTTTCCAGGAGAAATGGGATCATAGCCTGGGCTATCTGGATACTTACTTCCTCCTTATCTCAGAATGTTGCATTCTTATAACATTCTACAGGCATTCTGAGAAATTCAAGTGGGAGGGGGAGAGCTGGGTTGGCCAGGGCCATCTGAGGACCTGTCCTCCTATATTATATGCTTTCTCAGAAAGTCCACATTTACCATTTAAGGTCATATTCAGGTCCTATCTATACCTAGATATGTTATTTTTCTCCTTTTCCCTTCTCAAATACTGGTTCTCTGGCCCACTTATTTTCATTCATTTTGTGTGTCATATCTACAATTGAAGTTGGATAGAACCTCAACTTGTGATCAGAGATGGGCTCTAGACCCTCTTAAAATTTCAGCATGTAGCACATCATCAAGCCTTGAGAATATATTCAATAGTCAAGTTCTCATGTCATTTAACATGACGCTAAAGAGAAGAAGGACCATAGAGAGGGTGGAAAGAGAAGGTTCAAATA
>NW_012142857.1:1304563-1306051 GCF_000956105.1 Propithecus coquereli | reverse complement strand
GCCTGGCCGAGATATCACTTTTTATTGCAATATGCAATTTACTGAAGAGATGAACTGCTCAAGCAGAGATGATTAGTGTCTCACGGTGTTTTAAGCAGATACTCGCAACACTTGAGCTCACCACAATAGCAATAGGAGGTGGCTACAAAATTGTGACAGTAATGTAGCATTACTATAGTTAATTTTATGCAGTCATAATTTAATACTGCATCTTTACATTTGTTTTCCTTTCTCTTTCCTGTGAAAGGTGCCATGTATGGTCTATAAGTGTTTGAACGTGTAAATTTTGATAAACTTTAACTTTTTATAACAGATTTGTATGCATTTTATGGCAGTAAATGAGAAAATAGTATCTACCTATATTTGTGCATTCATGACATACCTAACTTTTTCTTAATTTTTTCAACGTTTCTAGGCTACATGGTTCATCTGCAAGCTTTTCTTCCAATTATTGCAAACTTCCAAAAAATTTTCTAGTATATTTAATGAAAAATGGACCTGTGCAGTTCAAACCCATGTTATTTAAAGGTCAACTGTAAACGAAAATATGCAAAAAATGAAGATGGAATCAGGAGGAATACAAGAGTGAATAAACACAACAGAAAATACCTGAAAAGAAATAGAAAGTTAAATGGAGAAAAATTTTTAAAATCAAAAAGGAATGGAAAAAAGAGGTGAACAGGAATTATGAAATAGTGACTAAAATTGAAGCTACACAAGGAAGATCCCTGAAGGAGAAAACCATCACAAGAAAACAGAATAAATATTAAAAAAAAAATGCTTCAGGAAAACTTTCCTTAAAAATATTTAAATCATTTATTTAAGGAGAACATTGACCAACACTTGTAATAGTACAAGTACTGAATTTAAAGAAAAAGAAAATATTCTTTGTGTATCTAAACAGAAAGAATAAGTGACATAAGGAAAAGAAAATTAGATTATAATTAGGTTTTTCCAAAGCAGCATTTCATGCCAGATGAGAATGAAGGAACCTATTTAAAATACTCAGGGAAAGAACTTGTGAGCCAAGGATTTTATATTCAGCCAATGGACTTTCAAGTATAAAGGGTACAACTCTTATTAACATGCAGGAACTCAGGAAGTTTTATTCCCATGAGCCCTTTCTTAGGGATTTACTTGCGAATGAGCTTCAGGCAGCCAACATGACTAGAGACATTGACGTAAGTCTGGTGGTAAGCACTAAGTAGTCAGTTACTTTTAGAACTAAGACTAAATGTGTGTTGAAAGAGAGCAAGTAGATATGCACTTTATGTTCTGAAAAATATAGAAATAGAACAACTATTAAAATGGAGAAGGAGGAAAACACACGCTATTTTTTTTCATGTTTTCAATAATCATATTGATGGTATTAATTATATTATGCTTATTTCACTGAGACTGTTGTGTGTATGATGTGTAATAAATAAACCAAAGGATAATTATGGTATTTTTCCTAATTCTTTTTGAAGATACAGATGTAAGTTTTAG
>NW_012142857.1:1227492-1299608 GCF_000956105.1 Propithecus coquereli | reverse complement strand
TGAAGGCATTAAATAAAACTCTGTATTGCTTCGCCACTTTTCTGTAAGTCTAAAATTATTTCAAAATCAAAAGTGTTAAAAAAAACCTAAATCTCCTGTGTATAAAAATTCCAAATAATTTATGTAAATACTCAGCCCTTGAGGAGGTGGAGCATAACTCCACACTTCTTAAGTGTGGGCTCCATGTAATGACTTCTTTCCAAAGAACACAGTATGGAAAATGAGAAAGAAACAGTAATTTTACAGTGAAGAAACTGGACAGACACTATCTCAGCCAGTGGTCAAGGTTCGCATCGACAAGGACACTTCATTTGATAGTATATTTCCGTGATAGGATGTGACCAGAATCACACTTGACCTCTATGATCTTCCCTTCCAAAGCATATGAACCCAGTCTAATCAGGCAAACCCAATTTAGGGACTCTCTGCAAAATACCTGACCAGCGCTACTCAAATTGTTAGGGACATCATGAACATGGAAAGTCTGAAAGACTCAGAGCCCAGAAAAGCTTAAGGAAACATGAGGATTAAATATGGCACCCAGGGTGAAATTCTGGCAAAAGGAAATTAGCTAAAAACTAAGGATCTGAATACTGTTTGGACTTTAGTTAATAATAATATAATAATATTGTTTCCTTAATCATGACAAGTATAGCACACTATTGTAAGATGTAAATAATAAGGGAAACTGGGTGCAGGATTCATGGGAATTCTCTGTATAATCTTCACAACTTCTTCTAAATGTAAAAACTGTTCTAAAAATAGACTTTATTTTAAAAAGAATACATGTTACACAATTCCATTTGTGTAACATTCTTGAAATAACAAAATTGCAGAGAGGGAGCCCTCATTAGTGACTGTAGGGGATTAGGGATGGTGAGAGGTTAGCACAGGGAAATCTTTGTGATGATGGCACAGCTGAATATCTTGAATGTGGTGGTATTTATACAAGACTATACATGTGACAAAATTATGTAGATCTCTACACATACAAACACACAACACATACAACTTCATGTATAACTGGGAAAATCTGAATAGGTTCTATGAATTGTGCCAATATCAACTTTTTTTTTAGTTTTGATATTGTACTGTGGTTTTGAGGGGTGTTGTGATGGGAGGTGGGCAGTTGGGAGAGGGTTGACAGGACTTCCTTAGCTACCTCCTGTGAATCCATAATTATGTCAAAATAAAAGTTCCGAAAGTCTTTGGAAAATCTGATATGTTAGATGTCAACAACTTACTGAATTTTATTCATGAGGATGTGCCACTGAACCTTGCTGACACACTCTGGTTTCACTGTTTTCTTCCCTTCTCTCCTTACAGAGAGCTGGGGTGATTGTTCAGTTTGGGAATGGATTCAGGGGACTTCTAGGGTATAGAGTATTGCTGACTAAAATGGTGGAAGGGGATCCTGGATTTGTCGAGTGACTTTGTAGGTCTCAGGGGGCCAAGGGCGGCATGGATGGTGTCAGTGGGAAGAAGATGCAGAGATCCTTTTGTTGGGAGTTTACTCTACTTTCCAAAAATACACAGATCTTGAAATTTTTTTGAAGGGACTCTATTCTAACAAAGGCAATTTTGTGAAAATGAGAAAAAGATGCCTACTTGTAGGACAAGCATCACATCAGTGGTGCACATCTTGACAAGAGGAGTCCAGGCTGGGTTTCAGTCCTCATTTTTGTTTTTAGTCAAGTCCCTTTGTGCAGGAAACAACCTGTGTAACCTTTTATGGCAGCCCTGACTAAGGATTACACTATTACATGTGGGATTATTAAGAGCAGTTACCAAATGGGTGGTATAAAAGATGTTTGTGGGTTGTGGTTATGAGACTTCCTAGAGGATGTGTGGTCTGAATTAAACCTTAAGGATGGGTAGAGTTTGGATAGGTAGAGACTTGGGAGATGATATTCATGATCTAGACAGGTTTGTTTGTATAAAACTCAATGAGGTCTTGTCTTCTTGCTCATTCTCACACACACACACACATCTTTGGCACCTGGAAACGTGCAAGCAGGATAGGAAGAAAAGAAGGAAGGAAGGCAGAGGGGGAGGGAGGAAGAAAGGAAGGATTTGATTACATGTCCTCATTCTATTTTTTTCATTAACTTCTTCCATACTTTTGCATTGTATTAGGATAAGGTAGACTATACCGGGATAGCAAACCCAGAATGTCATTGGCTTTACACAATGGTGGGGAATAAAGTTGGAAATTAAAGGTAGGATCTGTTTGAAAGGAACAAAGATGACAGAATTGGAGACCTTTAGACTCAAAGAACACTACAGACATCATTGAGAGTTTGGCCTCCCATTTTATAAAGTAGGCAAGTGAGACTCAAAGAAGTTTTTCCTCCTGCAGGGGGACAGAGTTCTTTAGTAACCAAGTAGAAACATACCCCAGGTCTCATGACTCTTAAACCAGTGCTCTGTCTGCTAAAAAGCAGAGAATCCAGCTTTAAAATATCAAGCTTAATAATGACATACTATGTGTGGTTTCTAACTCTATTGTGGTTTTAACATTTCTCATTTGTTACTTCCCAATTTTACTTTATGTGAATGTGGATAACTCTTTGGAACTAGTTTTTTTCTTTAATCCTGGAAAGAAAAGCCCTTGCCCCTGTGATACTTTAGAAAAAGTGTATTGCCACAGCTTTATAATAATTAAAGATCTGGATATTGGCATTTCCCATGAAAGTGAAAGTGTTAGTAATAAACAATGGAAATACACACCTCTTTTCTACACCACTTTCCCAATCCCTTTCAACCCATTCTTTATTTAATCTGACCTATAAAGAGACTTTTATAACCTTGGGCAAATCCTTTAGCTCCTCACATCCCATTATCCTCAGTCTCTAAGGCATGTGTGACTTAAAATTGTTGACATGGTAACTGATTTCCAACATCCTCAGTCTTCCGCTAGTCACCTCCCCACAGTCCACGTAGCTAGGGTGGTTTAAGCTCATCCCTTCAGGGTATGTATCTGACAGCAGAAAGCAAGGGGAAACATTAAAAAGACTTTCTTTCTAGCTTTCAGTTTCAAATGCATGGAAACTAGGGAAACAGAAATGAATTGGGCAGAGAAAAAGAATTTGGAAGAGAGTTGGAACAAGACTTTCTAGGACTTCTCTTTCCTTCTCCCTGAGGCTAGAAAAATGATTCTCTGGCTCTGGAACTAAGATTTTGCTATGCTGGTGGAATGGGGTCTTAAAAATTAATAAAATTGAGCTGGAGAAAAATTAAGAAGTGTATATCCCTTCCCCAGTGTATTTGTAGACTGAGATTCATATCAGCCCCATGTGTGGACCCATCTGACTTCCTTGAGAATCTTTGTCAGCACATGGCTACTGTATTGATGAATGAAAAACCCTGAAGTTGAGTCAATCATTTCTGAGGCACCAGCTTTGTCCCTGCATGAGAAGCTGGTAGGAAGAGATTAGGAGCTCTCTCAGAAGTCATTGCTGATTCCAGAAATACCACCAGACCAATGAGACCATGGTAGAAAGAAGACTATATAATGCTTCAAGTTTTCCTAGTTCAGCATAAGATAGTCAGCAGAGAGGAAAAGAGGGCAAATTCTACTCTATTAGAGGTTGCTGACCAAATTCTCTGAATCTCAGGAGACTACCTGGGGCACAAATGCTCCACCCACTCCGAGGCTGCCCTAAGACACTGCCCGGAAGACTTCCATTCATTGCACCCAACTTTGATTATTCCACTGTGGATGCTGCAAATACCAAAAGTTGTAGTAATTGTCTCAGTGGGTCACATTGATACTTAGGGATGGGGGATGCTCATAACATTTCCTACCTATCTTGTTGGCTGTTGGAAGAGGCACATCAGAAGATAAGACAAAGAAAGAAGGCGAGAAATACATAAATGTATGTATGTTTACATGTCCTTAAAGTGAAACGTGCAAAGTACGCTTTAAAACAGGCTTTTGAAATCCTCTTATGAATAGAAACTAAAAATTGGAATAGAAAGGGTGGGAAGTGCAGGCAGGGAGATAGTGGGGACTCCACACTTTCTTGGGGACCCCATTACTCTTTTACCACTGGCCATATTCTGCTTAGAACTGCTAGCTCATTTTGCAAATGTTGGTCTTGTTAAGTTCCTTCAGAGCAAGAACTCTCAGCGTAGGCACTGGGTAGGGAATCAGTAACTGTCTGTCGTTTATTAAATAGTCCTTCCTATCACCCAGTAAAACCTTAAGTGCAGGCGGAGATCCATCCTTCAGATGTCTGACATCATGGGATATTTAGTAAGAAAGCTTAATCTCTATCCATAATGCTCTTCTAAAAATTTAGGACAGGATGGTCTTCAACCTTTAATAGCTTTCAGCAGAAGTGTGACTGGTTCTATGAATCATCCCTGTCTTGATGTCCAGGTAACGCAACATTCTCTGAACAGTAACCCAGTAATTCAGACTGAAATCTTGCCCACAATGTACTTCCCAGTATCACACAAAAGACAGACGTTTGGTTAGAATTTTCTCAATGATTCTGTATCCAGTGGTGTGAGCAAAGACCCCCAAATGCTATTATACTTCTTAGTGATGTGAACCAGATGGAAAATAAAACAAAAGAATTCACAACTCATGTTAGACTGAATTGAAAGTCTTTAATTTCACACAATGAATAACATATGAATAGGATTAACTTTTTTTTTTTAATAGTTAAGTGCTCTATACTGTGCTAACCTGATCTGGTAGCGAAAAAGACTGAGCTTTCTTTTAGAAAAAAATGTTTAAAACCCAACATCTAAGACCATGGAGGAGCATGACAGTCAGCATGCCAGATGTATCTACGCCTCAAATAACAGCAAGTCCATGTTCATTTTAAATGTACAAAAATGCTTTATGAATAAAAACTGTTACAAAAAGAACATTTCAAACAATGTACAATTTTTCTTGCCTCTATATTCAATAAAATACAAATACATTTTTTGTTCTAAAATATGTTTACATACAATCAAAGTAGAACATGCAAATTACACTTTAAAAAAGGCTTTTAAAAACCACTTATGAATACAAACTAAAAATTAGCCAGCACGACTTGTAAGACAATCTTGTGCCCCATTTTTTCTTTTGAAATATATATGTACATATTTAACACATCATGTGCATTTATTATTATTTAAGAAATAGATTTTTTTTTTTTTTTTAAAAAAGGAAGAAAAAGAAAGACACCAACCTAGGGTGGAACTGCCCTTCCATGGTGACAGTTGGCAGTTCTTTTCAATTTTCCCCCTTTAGTGTTTATTATACCTGGGCAAGTGGGCAATAGATATCCAGGAAGTTTCTTCCTTGGTTGATATGTGCTTCTAAGACTGTTCCCCAAATGACTGAGTCTAACAGGGAAGGAAGACTCATCAGCGGGGTGAACTCTCCAAGAAACAAGAGGCAGAGGGAGCTTTGTATTGTGGAAAGAAACTTTTAAGAAACACCAAGAAAATGCTACGGTATATTACAGTTCGAGTTTCTAGGCACTGTGATGACATTATCTGTAAGCTCTGGCATTTGGACCATTGTGATACTACAGGGTACTGTTGTGAACAATGTCTATATTTATCTACTTTTACATAACGAGGACTGAAAATCCTGCAACGTAACACTTAAATGGCTTTTGAGGCATTTCAGCTTCTGCCACCCCCTCTCTCTCCATGTTACAGTTGGTATTTAAAGGCTTTGGAAATATATATATAGACTTTAGACAGTTCCCAGGTAAATCTTTCTAGTGATAGGGAAAAATATTCTCTAAAAGCTCATTATCTGAATATTGTTGGGTAATAAGCTAGGAGTGGGATTTTCTACTTAAGTCTTAAAACCAAATCCTTTATGATCTGCGTGTAGTACATCACCTTATACTATAATTCTGTCACCACTTGCTTATCATATTTATAGACCCAGCAATGTGCGGAACACAAATTCTGACTGCCATTGAACATGGCCTCCCACTCCAGCCAGCAGCCAAGTTAACATGCTAATCTTCTGCCAGCCCTTAGTCACCTTCTCTGGGCTGTCAGAGGCTGCTGAGTCCTGGTCCTGCCAAGTCACAAACCAGCCCCTGACATGCTCTCCTTTCCGTTGACCTTTCTTCCTTGGGTTTTAGCCAGAACTGGACTATTTGAGGAAGTTAAACTTCTGTTACTCTCATTTGAGATGAGGGGTTGAAAAGCAATGGCTCCGCCAGACACTTAGTAAGGTAGATTAAAGATCCATCAGCACCTTCAAGGAGGTTTTTATATCTAGATTTCACCCGTTTCTCATCATTAATCAGACTCCTTATAAGTGTGTCCACATCTGCTTGCTGAAGGTAAGTATTCCAGAAAAAGAAAATGAAAATCAAGGGGTTTCTCTTGGTATGAAGCATTCTGTGGAGCTGTATATGGAATTTCGTGCATCCCAAATGACCAACTCTCAAAAAGAAAAAAATGCAGGGCCATTGGGTAGTGTTGAGAGACCAGAGACCTCCACAACCTGGGTTGGAAGGGCTGGGATTTCTTTCTGGCTCTGTAACCAACTAGATGTGAAACTACATCGGCCCACTGTTAGCTTGCACAGGAAAGAAGCTATAGGAATTGGGGCAGTTAGAGAATAAGGAAATACTTGTACTGATGAAAAGAGTTAGATTAATGAAAAGCAGAAGAAAAAAAAAGTAATGTGATACTGAGGGAGGAACGGGGTGGTGGGGAGAGGAAGCTGTGTAGGTGACTGGACTTGCCTCCACCTCTGAGCAGCTGTGTAGTATGCCTCACCTTTGGTCCTCTGCCATTTTCCAATCTATTCCTACCGTCATTCACACAGAGCAGGCAGCAGTCCCCAACCTTTCTGGCACCAGGGACCGGCTTCATGGAAGACCATTTTTCCACGGACCAGGGGAGGGGGTGGTTTCAGGATGATTCAAGGACATTACATTTATTGTGCAGTCAGACCTCTCTGCTAATGATAATCTGTATCTGCAGCAGCTCCCTAGCGCTAGCATCACTGCCTGAGCTCCACCTCAGATCATCAGGCATTAGATTCTCAGAAGGAGCATGCAACCTAGATCCCTCGCATGTGCAGTTTACAGTAGGGTTCATGCTCATTTGGGAATCTAATGCCCTGCTGATCTGACAGGAGGCAGAGCTTATGTGACGATGCAAGCGATGGGGAGTGGCTGTAAATACAGATGAAGCTTTGCTTGCTGCCTGCTGCTCACTTCCTGCTGTACAACCTGGTTCCTAACGGGCTATGGACAGTACCAGTCTCTGGTGGCCTGGGGGTTGGGGACTGCAGATGTAGAGGATTTGCATTCAACCCATGTGGCAACTGAAGACCAGAATTCATGTATAAGTTGCAACTCTGCTGTTAACTCTTTCCTTGAATATCTTTCATCGCTTTGGAAATTCTAATATATCCCAAAGTTATCTGGAATTTCTCACCTGCTAGCTATTATGCCAATTAAACTTCGGGTCCTCTTTTAAGAAGTTTATCTAGCACCAGCTCGTCCTCCTGTGCAAGAAGACTTAGTCTGCTTACAGGCTCAGTTAGGGAGATGGTACAACACAGAATGAAAGAAGGGCAAAAGAAAGAAAGAAATGATTTCAAAATCCAGCAAGAAGAGAAACCTCTTTACAGCTTAATTGGAATGAAAATGGTTGCTGTTTCACAGTGATTGTGGGGCGAGAGGGGCTAATTTAAACCTTCCTTTCAGGTGACTTTGGAACTACTCAGACATGGCTTGAGAATGATAAATTAGAAATGGCTGCTTTGATTTTGCTGTTCAACTTGTGTGAAATGCCAAAGGTCAACCCAGGTCACAAAGTGAGTGTCTAGAATATAAGCTTTAAAGTACAGGGGAATGAAGTCCTTTAAACCTACATATTGCTAGGATTAAATGCAACTGACCTAGTGGGCAGCAAATGATGTGAAGTCCATGGTGACAGTGCACAATAGGATGACCATGTGGGTAATTTCAACCAACTGTTGGTGCCGCGACAGAGCAGTGATGCTTGCAAGCATATTAACTTGGGATTTTAAAATTAACTCCCATAGATACCCCATCACTTACTCTCTTATGTTGCCAACAAAAATCCATCTCTCTCTCTCTCTCTCAGGAAAAATACTGTGTTCTGAAGTGATAATACAATTTCCAGCTGGTCCCAACTTCCTGTAAAGAAACTTAATTTGGAGGTAAACCAGATATTCTAATTCCCATTAGAAAATTTAATTCTCTCTGTCAGTGTCTCTCTTTTTATAATCTACCAGGCCAGGTGTTTGATGTCTTGGGCAAGGAAAGAGGAGGAGTGAGGGAGGAAATTGAAAATACTTATTTGAAATTTTCACATCTGACTTTTAGAAAACATCTACGAAAATGGAATATCTTCATTATTCATTTTGAGTCTTCTTAACATATTTTACTTGGGCTGTGGAAATGGATAATAGAAATGGAATATCTGTCCACGCTAAACCAATGGCTAGAGTACAACTTGGATGAGAAATGTACAGTTGAAATTGACCATTTAAAAGACGATTTGTCACACACAGTTTGCATCCATGCAGACTGATAGATTTATAATTACATTATGTACAAAAATGTTTTAGTTTATTAAGGCAACCACAATTTGGATACTTTGTCCAAGGTGGCTTGATATAATTGGAGTGGTGATACCCTTTGAGCATTTCCTTTTCTTTTTTTTTTTTTCCAGATAAGAACACTTACTCCCATTTGCTTTTAAGAAATAATCATCAAGAGATAATGGACTTCTTATATTGTCTTTTTGTTTCCTTTTTTCAACAACTTAGGACAATTATTTGTATGAAAGAGATCAGGTACCAAGGCATTGCAAGACACTTTTCTTTCTGGTGGGTCTAGAATTTCAGTTTTTGGCAATTTGTCAGTTATTCCATTTGCTGTGGGATATTAAAATCATTTTATTCTGCCTATGCTCTGATGATATGTTTTAAGTATAAAAATAACGTGGTTGACACCTGGGTCAACATATCCTTGGCTGCTCTGAGTTACTTATTAAAAAGGCTCTATCAATACTGATTATGTTTCATAATGATTGGGATTCAAAGCCAGGTTCTTGGGACGGCATGCCAAAGGTGAACTTTACAGCACAGGTAAGGGTTACGCTATTTAGATGTGTACCAAGAAGAAGAAGGCAGCAAGTAAGTTAATGAAAAGGTATATGGAAGTACAATGGGCAAAGGAAAAATAGGAATAGACGATGCTAAAAGTCAGTGTATGTGCGACAGAGGAGGCAGACAGAAGAACGTGAATGCAAGTCTAAGGTCGCCTGTCACTAGAATTCTACCTTCTGATCACACAATTCCATCTGAGAAATTGAACTGTTAAGGGAGAGATTCAGGTCACCTGAAGATGATGTTGGTACCTCAAAGCCTAACAGAGCTTGAAAACCGAAATAAATTAAAACCAATTAAATGGAGGTGGGTTATAGCAATGCCAGTTGAGCAATTTGCAACTTTTCTCCCCTTGGAATGTTTCCTAATTGAGGGTGTTTCCCTTTCGATTTTCCTGGCCATCAAATGAAATCAGAATCGAGGGCGCACCTTGGCTGTGAAAGGTCAGGTGGCCGTCAGAGAGCACCACCAGCTTCCCCCTCCTGGATGGGGTTCCCTCTCGTCTGTAAAGGATCTAGCCACACTTGGTCGGGAACTGCTGTAAAGCACAGACAAGCTTCTTTTGAAGGCGCCCCCCCGCTGCTTTCCTTTCCCAAGAGCTCCTGATGGCTCAGCGCCGGTCATCTGGCCCGGTTCTGCCCCGCCCACTTCTGGAGAGAAGGGCATCGGTGTCCCTGCAGCGGGGGTTCCGCCCCCACCCCGGCTCTCTGCACTTCCAAGGTGTCAGTTCCCCCAGCCCCAGGTGCAGACGCCCAGACCCACCCTAGGGAAGGACATCGCTCTCGCTCCCTCGGGATTTCCTCTGCCTTTTGGCTTTCACCTCCTCTTCCTGGGGAAGGGGCTGCTGCGGGGGCTGGGCGGGAGGCTGGGGTTTGTGTTTCCTCTTCCCGCCTCGCGGGGCCTTGGGCAGAGGCGGGGGCGGGGGCGGCGGCGGCGGCGGGAGGGGCGGCGGCGGCGGGAGGGGCGGCGGCGGCGGCGGGGGCAGCGGCGGCGCCTCGCGGGCCATGTGGATGACGGCTTCGATGGTGGCCATGATGGCGTCTTGGCTGGCGGCGGGCTCCAGCACGAGCGGGCTCAGGCTGGGCTTCTGGCCCCTTTTGCTGGGCAGGTCGATGCATTTTTCCAGCACCGGCATTTGGTCTCTGGAGTCCTCATCGAACTGGGTCGGCTGCTTGCGGGGACGCCCCCGCCTCTTCTTGACGAAGTTGTTGCCTGTCTTTGATTGTCTCTGCAGCCGCTTGGCCTTCAGGATCTTGTTCACGTGGTCCAGATTCTTCTTGGTGGACAGAATCTTGGTGTAGTTGCACATCTTCCGCACTTCGCACTGGATGGCTTCGATCTCCCGCCGCTTGAATCTCTTCTTCAGGGAGGAGCTGGCTGCAGGAGGGGAAGAAAATAGAAATTGAGCACAGGACGCAAGCTGCCTCACACCTAGCGTTTTCCCTGACACCTAGCATTATATTTGGCTATAAAGATGACGGACAATTAGTGCTATGGATGTAACTGTGTACCCAGTATTTATTCTTTCTTTTGCTTATTTATTAAAATTAAAAATAATAAAAATAAACATCGGTCAGATATCTATTATGGGTGCAAAGTATGTGGAATACTGTTGTTCCCATTTTTAAGATGTGGAAACTGAGGCTTATGCTGTTGATGTGACCTGCCTTGGAGCTGCGGAGTCAACGGCAGAATCACAATATAAATTTTCCCATTATTTTTCTTATTAAGAATTTACTTTTTTTAATTCAGCCCTTTAACATTTGATCCTCTTCAACTTAGCATTAGATTATATTTTCTCTTTTTTTGTAGACGTTGGATGAATAAAAACGCATGCAGTTCTCCGTGTCAAGCAATTGGGATAAACCAGATGTACTATCAACCTCATAGAAGAGATGCCTTGTGTAACTGAACTATTTCATTCCTACCCCTCCTCCACTGACAGAGGGAGGAATATTTCCTGGAATACTCTAGTTGGCGTGGCACTGTCTCTCTACATTTTTTCTCCCCGATGTTCTGGACTTGTCAAGTTGCCTGGTGGTGTCCAATTAACCAAGTCCTTCTTACCCAGTTCATCTGCTGGGACCCTCAAGGGAAATATCAGCCAGGTGTTTCTGAATCAATTACACTCCCCCTACCGGGCTGTTGTTTGCAAAAATTTCTTTTCATGTCCTGGTGGCCAGATGCGTCTCTATTTTATGAGCCGAACTTCTCGTCTCAGGAAGTCCTGTACTGCCGCCACTAAATAGCCTTCAGAACTGCTTGGTTTTGAAGTTCAGACACCATAAAGTGTGAATGGCTTCAAGACATAGGCAACCATTCCTCCTTCAGATCATTCTTTCTCCTTGTGTTGTTTATGAGCAGGCGCATGTGTACATACCTGTGTGTACACGCACACTAGCACAGATTCCACGTCCCCACCTTCACGGTGGCCACTCCCTCTGGCCATTTATAAACTTAAGAAGTGTGCCCTCACTGCGTTCTATGCTGCTGTGATTTACCCTACATGTTCTACCCCAAAGAAGCCCACACAGAAGACCTAGGCATAGAGGGGAATGTGTTCTGCTTTAGCATCTTGATTTGCTCTGCCCTTTCATGGTTTTTTTCACCTACTAGTAGAGAAGCAGAATAAATATTCGTATCTTAAGGGAAAGCAGAAAAATATGTTGAAAACATGGATACCATTCTCATTTTTTCCTGGGTACCCCCGCTTCATTCTTTCCTCTGCTTTGCCCCACTTCTCCCTCATGCTGTGCCCATCACAGACTGCCAGGAGGGTTTTATTTGAAGTTATTTACAATGCTGGCTTCATGGAGTGAGAAGGGCTGAGTCCTGTGGGCCAGGTCAAAATGCTACTGCTTTTGGCCAAAGGTCAGTAAGACTGACTGAGCAATGAATACCTACTGAACGACTTTTTCAAATAAGTTATAAAGATCAAAATACAGAAAAAAAAAAAAAAAAAAACCAACCAGAGTGAGCTCCTGACCATAAAAATAAAATTTTTGTAGTTAGTTTTGTAAAAGAAAAAGGTTGCCTGATTGTAAGTTCTCAGATGCAGGAACCAATTCTTGTTTGTTCTCTGTGTCACTCACAGGGCCTAGCAGGGTGCCTCACTTATAAAAGGGACTTACGAATTGTTTCTGGACTGACAAATGAAACTAATCATAGCTGTCTTGTAGTCATATTCTCTGAAAGAGTTCTAGTTCGGATTTTTAAAACCACCATTGAAAATACAGTGACACTGAGTTAGCAGGCTCTCGTGTCAGAGACAAGTAATTTACCTTGTCCACATAGTTCATGAGTAAATGGAAACTAGTCAGAAATATTCCACAAAACTGGCATTATTTCAAGCACAGTTTCCATTTGCAGTTTATCCTCTCTTTAGTTTGTATCATCCACAGAAGAAGAAAATGCTATGCGATATATACTATAGTATACAACTATAAAGTAAATCATTTTGCTGACATATAGTATAGCATGCAAGTATAAAGTAAATCAATTAGTTGGCAATCCTGTATTTGACTGAATAAAGCTTGATTGAAATACTCAATGAGCTGTAGGTTGTTTGGGGCAAATATTAACATATCCAATGGATTGTCTCTCTTAAGTGTTTTCTTTTTAGAGTGAAATGCAAAAAATAAAACAAAACAAACCCCCCCAAAAAAACCAAACCTCACGAAAAGCAAAATCAAAAAATAAACAAACACCTAGTCAATAATCCTATATTCAAAAATTTGTTATATGCTGTATAATTTTTTATTAAGTTCTTGTATTAAAAATGATGATGAAATAAAAATTCTGATAGTGTAAACTCACTAAACAGTACCAAGAATGACATAACTAACTTCCTTGCACCCACTTAACAAATGCTAACTTTTTGTCATATTTGCTTTTTTTTCTTTTAAGGAAGAAAATATGGTAGATTGAGCTAAGTCATTGTTCCCACTCCATTCCCTACCCTTACATTTTTATGCTTGTATTTATACTTTTATTGCATATATGTGAACTCATAAGGGTGAAAATCTCCCTAATGTTAGTAATGACGTAAGGAACTGGGAACACTTGCACATTGTTGGTGGGAGTGCAAATTGGAATAATCACTTTGGAGAACAACTGGGCAACTGCTAGGGTTGAAGGTGTCCATGTTCAACGCCCCAGCAATCCCATGGCAAGATTGCCTCCTTTACTCATTTGTTAATAGGAGGCAAAAGTCATGCAAGGATGTTCCTTGAAGCTCAGTGTATGCTACAGAAATTGAAAAACAATCTAAATGTTAATTAAGAGGGTAATGAATCAACTATGATACGCTGAACAATGGAATATTATATGTTTATTAAATGTATAAACTACATATAAATATATCAACATGGTTAAATCTTAAAAAAAAGTTGAGTAAAACAGGAAATCATGAAAGTATTGTAAGTACACCACTTATGTAAATTGAGAAACATATAGATGCTTGGATTTTTATTTCATCTTCCACGTCCAGTTGTGGAGGTTGAAAGTGAATACCGGATGGGGATCAACTATGGGCGAAAGACTTGGTGCGTGAGATTTCAACATCTACTTGCCTCCCAAGTGGCCTCATAGAACTATGTTAAACCTCTGAAGTAGAGCTGTCCAACAGAATTTTCCTGCAATGGTGGCAATATTCTCATCTGGGCTGACCCGTAGGCTAGCTACTAGCCACATGTAGCGGCTGAGCACTTGAAGTGTGGCCAGCGTGACTTGGGAAACTGAATTCTTACGTTCATTTAATTTTAATAAACAACCACATGTGGCTAGTGGCTACCACACACGGGGCAGCACAGCTCTAGACTTAACCACCTCGAAATAGAGAGGACACAGGACACATAGGGATTCATTCAGTAAAATGTAGACTGTGGGAAACTCTAGACAAACAGCTTGGTGTCTTCAACAAATAAATTGCAGGGCAGGGGAGGGAGAAACCAAATTTAAAAAGACTGGACATAAAATGACCTTATTTGGATGTCAATTTAAACAAACTGTAAAGGAGATCATGAAATCCATGAAAATTTGAACACTGGGCATTGCATAATATTATATGATTATAGTTAATTTTCATAGATGTAATAATTGCATTGTGATCTTTTTGAGTACTTATCTTTTAGAAATGCATAGTAAGATATTTATAGATGAAATCATATGATATCTCTGGGATTGGTTTCAAAATACTAAGGAAGGGAAGAAACAGGTGAAGATATTGCTGAAACAAGATCAGCTGTGAGCTGATATTGTTGAAGTTGATGTTGATGGTTACATGAGGTTTATTAATGCTGTTCTGCCTGCTTTGGTATATGTTTGACATTTTCCATAATGCAAGGTTAAAAAATTATCAGTAAGTGGTAATAAAACATCTTAGAATCTTAGGACTGGAGAGTTCTCTGTTTTTCATCTCTCGAGGCTCTATTTCACCAAATAATTTTGGAAGGATAAAGGATGTTCTCAGTGAAGGGCATGCACCCACCATATCCCTAGAAGGCTCACGTTGATAGCTGCTCTCCTGGCTTAATGACATGGGAGAACAAATGCATTCTCTGTTTTATGCTGCAACCAGTTGCATAAATACAGGTCATAAGCCAACCTCTGTTGATGTCAGAAAGTGTCATGACTTAGTATCCCTCTTTCTTTTGTACATGATAATCTTTAAGGTTTTTCTCATCTACTAAACATCTGAATTTTATTTTGTCCTTATGTTTATTATCCAGACTTTAAGTTCAGCTTCATCATCCCTGCGTGTGAACAACAGCAGAGTATAGCGTAGCAGAATGGACTCTGCACGGGGGGTGGGAAAGGAAGGTGGACTGGGATGAATCCTTAGCCCCTCTGGGTCTCTTTATCCTCATCTGTTATGTTGGATGGCTGAACCAGCTGCTCTCAAAGTTCCCTTCCAGATTTAAATATTGCTATAATTCTTTCCTATGCTCATTATCAATTGCCTCCCCCAAATGTGGGGTGGCTTTCTAAAACATTTATTTCACCTAATAATTCTGAAATCCTAGTGTGGAGGGAGGAGGACCGTGGACTTGGCAAGGTTTGATATTCACAAATCTTTCTCCTTATTGCTTATGATTTCACTGTCCCTCTAAATGTTTACAGATTTTTCTCTCTTCAAATTGTTTCATTATTGGACAGTAATTTCTGGGCTCTTGCTGCAAGATTGATTCCATATTTGCTCTCCTTCCTATAATTGTCCTATAGCTTGCCTGCTCTTTGTTAGTTTTTTAAGAATAATTATGAGTGGCCCAGGCAAAATGCAAATTCATTTCTTCATAACTCTGCAATACAAATTATCTTTTTAGACCCCGTCTGTATTTAAAATTGCCATGCAAATGATTGAGCTGGTTTGGGTCCAGATCTAGATTTTCTATCTTTTCACTCCCATTATCAGAGGGTTGGCTCATCAGCATTCTGTTGATTTTGTCACGTCTTTTATGATAATTGAAGAATGGGCTTAGCAGTGCTTTTTGTACGCAAACTTTATAGATGTAGCACAGGCGCCATGAGCCAAGACAAGGGCTAACAAGGCTTAGTTATATGGAAGGTTCCCAAGAAATAGGCACTCATGTTTGTAGATTGTACTTTGCCCATGTGCAAGACACATCTAGTTTTACATGAAAGCATTGGGTGGGTTAGGGAGGGAGGCAAAATTATCTCTAGACTCCTTAAGAGTTTTTCTTGCCATTTGAATGTTCCTAAGGGGAGGTGGGGAGATGCTGCAGAAGGCTGAACTGACTGCATTTCAGGGTTCAGTTAAGCTGCATTCAGGGTGGATAGGGCTGGAACACCATCTGCCTCTACTGAGGCAGAGCTGCAGTGTGAATTGCTTTGTGTGCTCATACATGCTATAAGATTCTTTGAAGGCAAAGGCCACATCTTTTCTCTAATTTTAGTGTTCCCAGCACAAGCCACTTCACACGTGATCTGGTGCATGCTATGGGGTCAGCAAATATAAGGGAATTCAATTGTCTCATGTTCTCCAATGTAAATTGTACAGGGTGTTTTTTTTTTTTTTACTTTGTACTTCTACTTTACTTGATAATGGTTCTTTATTTTTTTAATGCTGCTTTTTATTTTTTAATGGGAAGTATGAGGCAACCTGCCTTGGCATGCAAACTTTCTTCCTCCATTCTTAGAATTTAAATTAACTTTCTATAGTCCTGGTCTTAAAAGCTCTTTTGAAAAAGATGGCAAGTTGCCCCTACAAGGTAGGGGGCATCTGAGTAGCTGCTGGTTATCAACACAAGTGCTAAGGCCTGCTCTCTAAGTTTAAAGCAGTAATTTAGAATTAAGAGTTAGCAGATGTTGGGGCCTTGTTATGATATGAAGGTGTTTCCATTCTCTTATTAATGTCATCTTAGTATACTTCGGGGTTTCTTTGAAACTGTGACTAGCTTGTTTGAAGCATAGTAACCACTTGACTGTTCAAACAACAGTTTCCTCTGAGAGGTTTATTGTGAAAGAACTCTCTGCAATGGCTTGGGGGACTCTGGTCTTTGTTCTTTTCCTATTTCACGTTTTTCCCTGGGACAAGGTAGGAGGGGAGTTGGGCAGACTGGCTGATGCCCAGGTGAAGCAGTGGGTTGTGTAGGTGTAAGCAGGTTTATGCATGTGATCTCTGAAACGGGAAAGGCCACCAAACAGAAAGTGAACCAGGGTGTCTCCCTAGATCTTCTGATTAATAGTGCTGGATTTAGAAACTTGTCCAGCACTCTCCTCCTCTGCAAACCTTGCCCACACTGTTCACCCTCCTCTCTGTCCCTTCAAATTAAACCCACAGCTTCCCAAGTGGGAGTGGGGTGTACATTCCCCCAGGAGGAAGTAAGATTATTTATGGGGTTGCAGGAAGAACATATTAATAATTTATATTTCTATTATTTATATTTTATCTAAAAAATAAGGACTAAATTAAGCATTCTAATGCTTAATATATAGAACAACAGTGATGCCCTTACTTGGGCTGCCCGTCAGATGATGCGTCACTTGTCACACCTGGGCACGACGTTCCAAGGAGAAGGAGAGGCCACATGCATTTAAGGGGCTGGCGGGCATCTCATCAGTTTGTTGCTTTCAGGGTGTTGTCAATGTTCTATATTCTAAATGCTACAGCAGGTCAGCCCACATGGTTAATTTTAGAAAAACAAGACTTTAAATAGAAAAAAATAAAATTCAAAATACTATGTAATGAGATGAAGAATATTCATGAAATATTTTATATACCACACAGAGTTCTGTTGATTATCTCACAGCAAACTGTAGAAAAAGAGTTGTCGTTTTCAAAGACAAATTTGGCAATTTTCTTGTGCAAAAAGACAAAGGTTCTTAAGGTTCTCACCTTTTCTGTTTGTGCTGTCAGTGGGCTGTCAGTAAGGTTACCTAGCAGTTGGTAAAAGACCAAACACCTAATGTCCCTTTAGGGTAAAGTGGGACAGAAAGTAACTGCTTTTAGAAAGAAACTCATGCTATGGAAAGAGCATTTTTGGAAATCGATTGCAAATATTTCCACTGTTTGGCAATTTTGTTGCTGAAAGTAATGTATTATAGCCTATACAATCCCTTAAACGTGCAAATTTGAAAATCTTGTAAACAGAGCTAACTTCCAAATGAAGAGTTTCAGAGCTATGAACTCAAAAAATGCAATGTCTTCTGATTTGCAAGTCAAGTTTCAACAAAAATCTTGCTTAATTGATAGATAACATGGAAAAAAATGATAGTATGATTTGAGCACAGTCCATAAGGCACTTTCTTTTTTGAATCTATATCTATGTGAAATATCCTTTTAACCTACAGCATCTACTAACAGCAATTGTTGTCGAATTAAGAGTCAGATCTTGAAATTATTTGTCCCAAGTGTTTTAAAAAACCAAGATTTTTCTAAAACAAGTAAGCAAACTCAATCACTTGGTCCTCCTTAAAACATCATTAAAATATTAAAATTAGTATAAAATCTTTATGGCAGCAAAAATATTTTGTTTTGTTAATAATAATACATGAAATAAATTTAAAATTATTTTAAGAATATCATTTACTCATCCTGTCGAAGTTTCTGTTTAAAAAAATGTATGTATTTTAAACATGTACTTAAATGGGTAAGACTATTCAAAATTATGTCATTGATACCATTGCATGATCAAAACATTTGGAGCCCACTGCTTTAAAGTTTTCCTTCCATTTTTAAAACTTCTGAAGAGTTTATTCACTTACTTAGTATTTAGTCCCAGAAAATCTTAAATTTCTATGAGCTCTCAGCCTAGGAAGCATTAAAGATTCTTGAAGACAGGGAGCATGTGTTGTTCTTCATACCCCTCAAAACAAAGAACAGAGTTCCTTTTTCATAGTAGAAGCTTGACTAATATTTCCTGCTGGATTTTTTTTTTTTTTTTGATTGGATTCGAGATTGTAAGCTCCTGGAGCCCAAAGCCTGGATAACAATAATCTTCGTATTCCCTAGAACACCTTTAACTGGATTGCATGAGATTCCATGGCAATAAGAAGGGTGCCCTGTCCATGGAGAGCTCCCAGAATGGGACCCATGCTGACATCCTTTATTCAGAGTCCTTGACTTTTCTGACCATGGGGAAATAATGCCAGTTATTTCATGAACCTGGGGGTTGGGGAAAACACCTGTGACTTTGGACAGGTGTAGACAGTGGTATCTCACTCCAAAGAGGCTCTGAGCCAAGGAAGAACATTGCCAGGTTGCTTAAGGAACCGGAGGGTAATCAAGGCTTTGGCAGGCCTGAGAAAAATGGGTAAAGGGAGAAAGCTCAGAGATCAGAGAACTAGTAAAAAAGGAGATTATAGTTCCCTGTAAGGTACACTGTGTATATTCATCAAAAGGGACTTGCCCATGGTGGATCAACAAGAATTGTTTAAGTCTGGGAGCTTTTCTGGGGGTGATATTTATCAGGGTCAAAGTTGCTTCCTAAACTTTTGGTAAGGAATTAATTGGAAGTGGTGTCACTGGTAAACTGAGGAATGCTAGGGCCATTTAGCCCTGCTCTATTTCGATTGACTTTGGCTTTCGCTTGCTGCAATGTAGACCAAGCCCCAGCACACTGACTAGACAACACGAGAGGCTGGAGAGAAATGTAGTTAACACCAGAAAGTTTGAAGCTACATCTGTTGAGTCGCACAGCATGCCAGTTGGTCACACAGCGTGGGCGGTTGCACCCTCTCAAAGGGCTCTTTATATTTCTTTTCTTTCCTCTCAAATGTGGTATAGCTTTACCCTTAACCATAAATACCATCTCTTATATAATACTCCAATTATTGTGCATGCATGTTCTTACCTGATTGTAAGAAATTTTCTTTCTCTCTTTTAAATTTTGAAAATAAATACAGGGAAGAACAAAGAATCATGTAACAGACGTGATCTTAGGACAATTGCCACATTTTTAATATTTAGGCTCAGATAAAATAAATCCTGTTGACCATGCTAGAACATCAAGAATTACATAAAATGGTAGGTATCTATGCTTTGTTTTCTTCCTGGTCTTTATAATAACTGCATTTGTTTACTTAATACTCAGGCTTATTGTTGGCAATCTGATAGAAAACATGTTAACTAGGATCTTAGAAGAATGAGGTTCTAGCATTAACTTATCACCCCTCAATTCTGGGCCTCCTGACAAATCTCTTAATTTCTTAAAAGGACCCTTATTTCTGAATAGATAAAATTCTGTAAAAAGTCATATACCTCCAATTTTTCTCTGCTTTAGATAAGACATCCTCCAATCCTTCGTCTATGTCTCTTATGAGATGAATTCTAGACCAAATCAAAATATTCCATTTTGATAGCTCTCCTCCAGAGATTTTATCACCTGTCAAAGCTCATCTTAAATTTTGGTGCCTAGAATTGAACTGATTTTCCAGATATGAAGAGATTAATACAGAAAAATTGGGTTGATATTTTCTATGATCAAACCACTGCACTTACACTGATGAAGACAACATTAAAAAAAAAAAAGCCTACTATTTTTTCCAACAACATTTCACTGTTGGCTCCTGTTAAATGGAGGCTCAATTAACTCCCTTAAATACTTTCATATAAACTGCCACCAAAACTGGCCATTGCTATGTGGAGTTGGTTTTTGAGCTTAAATGCAAGCCTTCCATTTAAATCTGTAAAGTTTAATTTTATTGGTTTTAGTCCAGTATTCTAGTCTGTTGTGAAATTTTTGAATCTTAATTTTGTTTTCTCAAAGAGTGCCCATATTTTTAGGGATTCTCAAAGGGTTTGAATACTCTCAAAGTGAATGCCTGTCCCTTAACTACTTCTGGGCTGGATTCAAGTGACTCAAATGCATGCTATCATTCTTCTCTTTATTGAGGGTTTCTAAGAAAAAAATGTCAATTTACACGACAAAGTATCCCTGTATTCCTCATAAAAACAATAAGCAATTTATACCAATTGCTTTAGACTTTCACATGTTTTTGCAACTGTCTGGTTAGTAGATGATGGATGTGCCACAGAAATAATAACTTTGCATAGCCTACAGGTGTGTGCCCAACTCTATTATTTCTGTAGGTGTCAGAGAGAATATTGCATCTGATGTTGGATAGTGAAAAAAGTCTTGCATTTTTCTTTTATCCAGAGGCAACTCTCCTGTCCCAGTGTGGAAAAAAAAGACACAAGACAAAACAACACCAGGCATCGTTCCAGTGCTTCCAAATGTCCACTGGAATTTGGTTTATAACTCGGTCTTAAAGCTTTTTATTAATACTTTACATCCTAGTACATCCTACCTATTCTTTAAAATACCAATTAAGTCTTCTTCCTAAAAGCCATCCATGGAATTTCATTTCAACATTAAGCTGTTCCCTTCTGTGTTACTTACGTATCTCTAACAGCACTTTGCTTAGTCCTATATTATGATTATGGGATTAGTCAATATTTATCCCTCCTCTTAACTGCATTTTCCTAAGGCACAGGACCATGTCTTAGCCATCCTTATTCATTCTTGCAACAGACGTTGATTGAGTCCCACTTTGTGCCAGGCACTGTGCTGGGAGCTGAATCCTGTGCTCTTCCTCCTGAAGGATAGCGCAGAGCTCAGCTGACCTACTCGAACTGAAATCGATCTACGTGGCTTCACCGGAACTGGCATTTCCTCTGTGTTGTGTAAAGTCTGTGTGTGAGGCATGGAGGGATTTTTTGAAGGAGAGTCACATCCCTGTAAATTCAATTAGACCCTCACATATTTCAGCTGTTCTCTACTCTCCTGAGAGCACCATTAACTGTTTGGAAACTCTAAGCTATGACCAAAAGATATCCAAACTGATCACAAAAGAAATGAAGTTTCAATGACAAAAACAAATTTGGAACTTATTAGGAGCCAATAAGAAAATCAGCTTGAACATTTAAGGCCACAGATCAGATTGAAACGATGGGCCCCCCAGAAAAGGAACATATTATATATTAATTATCTAACACCAAAACATATACATATGTGTATGTGCACACATATATGTACACATACACATATTTATAGAGAGAGAGAAAGAGAGAGGGAGGGAGGGAAGGTAAGGGAAAGAGAGAGAGAAAGAGAATGAATGGTCTTCTTTTGTTGTTTTAAAGTAGAGCAATTTTAGGTTTAAAGCCAAATTGAATGGAGGGTACAGAAATTTCCCGCATACTCCCCTGCCCCAACATACGCATAGCCTCCACCATGAATGGCCTTTTCATTGCCAAACATTTGAATCAGAAATGTAATGGTTTACTGTGGGGGAGGGGTCATGTGCTGTTTTGGCAAATATATATACATCCACGTTCTGAGCACTATACCAGTAGTTTTTTGAGAAAAAGTTATTGCTTTAACTTTTTTCCTTTTTTGTAATATATGCTTGGACAGATTCAAGGCAGCAAACATTCCTTCCTCAATTTAAGAGGAAAAGGCTCATTCATCATCTTTCCCTTTAAGAGACCATAAATTATTGGCTCATATACCATGTGGCTTGGATTCTAGGAAAAGTTAGTGTAAACAAACCCAAGTTACAATGCGTGGAGTAAGAGAGTGAGTCATAAACAAAACACAGACATATGTTCTCATATAAATACGGGCCTGGATCATCAGCTTCCCAAAGTCTGCTTCCCATTAATTACACAACAAAATGAACTTTCCATATGTAAAGCCCAAATCACTTCGCTCTGGCAACTTGTACAAGACAAAGACCAGGATTGTGGCTATTTAAGCACTAACAAAACTGGATTTCAAACTAAGGAAAGTCCTCTCAAAATATCTTCAGGTACTGGAGCACAGGAAGATCCCTTGGAGGAAGTATTTTTGAATAATGAAACTATACCTGAGCACCCCTGGGAACACCGCTTGGGAGGCTGCTCTGGATCCCCCGTTGAACTTATAGGTAATATTAGGCTTATTCTCTTTTATTCTGAGTCCCTTCATCTTTTGGGGGTTAACATACATTGCTGGGACCACCGGATAGTTTAAATTCCCTCCAGCAATTCCTTCTCTCTGTCTTCTGACACTGTCAACTGATGGCACAAACTCGCGTTTCCTGGTTATCTTACTAAGGCTATCTGGTCTCTCTTAGTTTAAAGAGTATCAAGGAAACAACAATTCCTGGGGAAGAGGATTCTTCAGCAGATGAGAAGCTCCAAGTAAGAGTGGAGGGAAGCAGCTAAGCTCTTTCTTTACGTCCTTTTTGAAAGCAGACTTCATAAAACAAAGAGTTAGTTTTCCAATGGACATTGAAACAACAGACATCAAACTTTAGGTGTCCCAGCTGGCGGAGATGGGGGTGGGGGTAAGAACTTTTACTCTTTGCTAGTGGAGATGTAGGTAGTTTTCAACCATTCATTCACTCAGTGATTATTTTTCTAACACCTATGCTTTGTATTAATAGCATACCTTAGAGCACACAAGGGAAGTGTCTAATGAAGGGGAAGGTTTTGGAGAACCTAGAGTGCAGCCTGCAGTATTTCTCAGGCTTTCTCATTTAGTTGTGATAGCCACCACTGGAGGACCTCGGTATACCCTCTGAGACCTCAGAGGTTAAGCGATTTTCCTGAGGGCACACATCTCAGAAGTCCTGGACTCAACAGTTCAAGCAAGGGCTGCCCCATTTCAAAGCCAGTTTCATACCATGTTTCCTCAAGAAAGCAAAGAAGACAGGGAACTGGATAAAGTCAGAAAACCTGGGCTTCCATGTCCATTTTCTACTCTTGACTGCATGGAAGTGCCAGCTTTCTCTTGATTTCGCAATCCCAAAGCCCTCTTAGAAACCCCAAATTCCATAATTAAATAACAAAAGATATCACTGGAGATCACACGTGTTATTTCTGCTAGATTAAGTGTTCTAGCACATTGTTTTGATCCCACTGCTTTCTCCAGTTCAAACGCCTTCAATGGTTCCCTAAAGGGAGCCAGGCAGTCCACATACTGAGGGGAGCTGGTTAGGGTCATGAAGGAAGGTGGTGGTAGGGACATGGGGGACATGGCAAACTAACGAGAATATGGACCATCTAACGGGGCAAATGTTATCCTGTTCCAACCAATTGTTGCCAGATAGAAGGAAATCTGAGCTATAACCCTCTGTAAACCAACCAAAGAATAACTGCAGACAGCTCTTGGCCCACAGCTGCCATTGGGCTATCATTACCCTTCAGAGTGGTCACCATGCCTTTTTCTAGAATTTCAGGTACTCTATGTTCTGACCCTAAAGTTTTCCTCCAGCCTCATCTGCCATTATTTCCACATACACTGCTATCTCAGAAACAAAAGCCTGTCCCTCCAGCTTCTGTCTGCTTATCTAATTTGGCCCATCCTTAGAAGTCCATCTCAACTCTTCTCTTCCCAGATCATCTTACTGTCCTAAGAACTCCCTTGGTACGAATCAGTTGAAAATTAATGACCAATCAATTGCCGGATGATAGCTCTGTTAGCAACTCAGATTGTTATTCAATCTATTCATTTAAAATATTATTTAGTGATTTCATGTTTTGGAGTTAGGCCTTCCCAATTAGTGTGAAAGCTCTCCCAGGGCAGGAGCTAATCTTCTACTTGCCTATATCGCTCGTAGATTTGAGTGCAATGCAGCAGGTGCTTAAAAAACTTTGGCCATTTTTAATGAAGCCTTATAGATCTTTGAGTAAGATGAATATGACATAGCAATGAATACCCTCAAGGGTAGGGGCTTGGACTGTGTCCTCAGATAAGGGTATTTGGAAGGAGGGGTGAGGATAAAGATCATTTTCTAAAAGCTGGTTAATGGATATTATGATCTAAGTCCTCATATGACTAAGTTATGACTTCACATGATTAAATCCTGACATGACATAACTTCATTTTTGACATGAGAGAGGTCATAAAATACTTATATATTAAGTTTTTAATATGGGATTGGTGTTTTCATCGGCTATTTCATTTCTTTCTTGCCACTGCCTAAAAGGCAAAATTTAGTTTTCCCATTGCACTGATGAGAAAACTTGGACCTAGAAGTCTCAGTAAGACTCAGTAGCTTACCTAAGGGAATGAACTGAAAAGTACTACAGTACTGTAATGACTCCACAATAACTGGTGCGTGATCTCTCTCTCTCTTTCTTTTTTTCCCTCTCTCTCTCTGTCTTTGTCACATGGTCTCACGATCCTTCCTCTCTTCTCTCTTCCTGCCTCCTTTCTCTCCCTGCCTCTTCTCTGTGTCCCTGCTCTCCTCTCTTAGACTACAGCCTGCCTGGACCACTCAAGATCACTCTTAATGACGGTCATTACACAGTTCTTCCACATTGCCTGGGGCCATTTCTGCAGCAATGGAAATCACTTTGCCACACCCCCGCCCCAACAGCTGGACTCCCTATGCCAACTTCACCAGAACCAAGAAGTTTTTGAAAAACTCTCCATTAATTACAGAAAACCCAAAAAAAGCACCGTGCCCCCTTCTCATTAGCACAGTTGCTTTCAGTTGCCACTAAATTATCTCGCCACCATTAAACCAACAATCTAATTAGAGTTCTGGAAATGGAAAGAGCCCGTGAACAAGGCAGGCACCGCACTTTCATCTCAAAACTGATCATAAAATATTTGTGCCCTTTCGTTCTTTGCCGCATAAAATCTGCGCCTGGGAGAGTCTCCTTTCATTCTCTCTCGCTTATAAAGAGGAGCCTGAATATTTGATATAAAATGAGTATCTTAATAGAAATCGCTTCACGTATGGGAGGTTTTCTTTTCCACATTTCTCCGAGTGTGGAGTCCTCATTACAATAATCGCACCTGACTCCCCTCTGCGTCTGCTGCCTCCCAGCTGCAGCTCCCAGGGGCTTCCGCGGAGGTGTGAATGATACTATCGCTGGGAAGAAGATAAAACGTATTATTATCATTATTTTTAAGAGGGTCTGACTGTGGCACGAGGTGGTTAGGAGCACAATCCATATCAAGCATTCAGAAAAGATAAATTGAGTTCAACTTCGCACAGATACGGCACTTTCAAATCTGTCATTAAAACCTCTGTGTTTCCTAAAATTTCAGCTCTAGAGAGAAAATAATTAGTTAAATTAAGTCCAGATATGTTTATTGAGTATGTACTATGCACCGAGCACCACGAAAGGGTCTTGACACCCAAATATGAGTATGAGTTGCTCTATATCAAGACTCCTGGCTTTGTGTCTCTTGTTTTCTTCCCATATATCCCAAAGTCCTGGGAATTCATGGGTTGCCCAGTAAGCGTTGAATGAGACAAAACTTAAATAGGAAATGGCTGCTGCCCTGGTGAAACCAAGACTCTGGCCACAATGCAAGGCTATCATGTATAAAATATTAATAATAATAACAACGGCTGCAGCAATAGTAGCATCCATTTGCTGAACTGTTACTCCATGCCAGGTACTTTGCTAAGATTTTTCACAATGGTTATCTCATTTATTCCTCACTACAATCCTCTATACTAGAGATTCTTTTCCCCTTTTTACAGACATGAACACTGCGGTCCGAGATCACCCAGCTGGTAAGTGCAGCACTGAGATTTCCGTGCAGGAAATATGAGGCAAGAACATATTCGTGCAAGTGGAGCATTTCGTGGTCTGTGTGTGGTGGTAAGAAAAATGAGCCGAAACTTAGAAACCAGGCAAACGGAAGGGTGCAAGTCCTTTCTGGCATGCCCAAGGAGTACTAATAATCTCGAAAAACGTGCCCTTGTTGGACTTACTATCTACGACTGATTAAAGGACCAGAATCTGCCAGTTTGTAAGTTAACTTGCAGACTTCTGCCTAGCAAAGATGCAATGATTTTTGTCCCGTAGAAGCGATAACCCCAGAGGTTATGGTTTTATTGCCTGTTAGGACATTAACTGAGCAATCTCACCCAGGCTGCTTTCTCCAATGTCTATGTTCTTATCAAGCCCTGTTCCTCTAACTCTCTTTTGGGCTAGCTTTATCCTCATGCCATTTTCTTCATTAAAGAGTTGAATGAATCTTTGACATGAGTTTTTAGTTTTTTTAAAATAATACTCTGACAGTGGAGATCCCAAAGGAGTTTAGTGCTGGTTGAAATTTGCAAGGAGATGAGGCTGGAGCAGAGGGCAGGTCCAGGTTCTGGAGAGTCTGATGCTTCTCTGGGTGTTCACAGCCTTGGCCATAGGAATGGCTCAGGTGCCCTAGGATGTCCAGGTCAAGTCAGAAAAGAGCTTATTTCTTCCTTTGGGGCTGATTTTTGGAGGTTTTTCAGAAGGCCTTTGGTGTGTGATTGGGGCCCTCAGGGAAGCACAGCAGCTCCCAGCCCTGCTGGGTCTCTTGGTGGCCCAGAGCTGGGAGGAGGGAACTTTTCATCAGCCTACTCCATTCAGCAGAGCTTTCTAGGCAAACACAGGCTTATTTGTGATGCTTCCACGTGGGCCCCTAGGTAGTACTTTTCAGACAACTTGACTGCGTTATCTTTAATTTGAGCTTTATTTGTTCTGGATCTTTTTTGGAAAGTTTCCCACTGTATATTTTAAGTGATTAGTCTGGGCTTGTAGGAATGTATTTTATAATTTCAAGAGTTCTTCAATATCTATCCTTATGGCTCTTGGATATTCCAAATCCTATTAACTCACATATTTCTTTCCTCTATTTTGGTTCTTTTGAAAGACAAGACATTTGGCTGAATTGACCTGTTATTTTGATCATGGCTTTATTTAGATCATGATTCTATGTAAGACGAAAAGCAACTGAAAGAAATAATTGTATCATTCTTAAATTCCTGTTCATTGCTTTTTTGTACCTGGATATTATTTCGTTATTACTGGGCCTCTTCCCATAGACGGCAGTTAGCAAAGAGGAAAAATCAGGCATCAGAGAATTTGGGAGCTAGATGCAATTTTCATAATCATTTTGTTTCAGCTACTAGCAGACTGAATTTGATTCTGATTTTATTAGAATTAAGAATTCCTACTATTATTTGTAAAGGTAATTAATTTTTCAAGATTAAGGTTTTCTTCTTGATTACAGGTATCTGTTAGCTCTGATTGGGCTGACAGTTTGGTTAATAACTAAATGGTTGACTTATTATAATATTAGTCTCTACCATGAGAAGCAAAATGCCTAAAAAATTAATAAACTTATGAAATTTAAATATTTTCACTTACTTATGGGCTCTGGTAGTTCAAAACAAGGTAGATCATATGTTCATGAGAATAATGGATTAGCCTTGATATAAAACAGATAGAAGCTAAGAACTGTGCTCATTTTATTTCCTTCTGTTATCTGTAAGTGAGCTACATCTTGAGCAGTTGAAATTTGATGATAGCATCCCTGATACATGTTTTTTTTCTTCCTTGGACTTCAGATGAGAGAATGTTGGTGTATGGGAGAGAGAGAGAGAGAAAGAGAGAACAAGAAGGATATACTCGTTTTATAATCATTTGTTTCAACATCGTTCCTAGTCCAGACTTTCAGCTGTAAAACCACAGGGATTTTGTTTTACTGAGTTCTTACCACAATTTGTAATCTGCTTATTAATATAGACTCATCTTAAATACAAGGAGGGAAAAACATGTTTCAGGAATGAAATCATAAATTCTCTATACATTGCATGACCTCCCTGAGAAGTTAGTTTAACATGTAGAAGGTCAGAAAAATTAGCCTGACTTATTCTGGTAGGGATTATCTGATATGATTATTAAATCGTTATTGGGCTAGTGTAATAGAAGTTATTCAAATTATGCATCACTTTGAACAAACTTTATTGGAGCTTTTACTGCATTAGCTCTAATTACTCACAATAATGATGCAGTGCTCCCGTGAATCAGACCTCCTGTGCTGCGCTAGGGGACTGCAGCCGATCTATAGCTATTGAGCAGTTTGATCACGAAGGCTGACCTGTTTGAGCACCACTGGCAGCCACTGCCATCCTCCCTCCCAGTAGCTCAGGAACTGACCCCTTCTCAGTTTCCGCATTTCCTCAAATACCCCCTTCTACAAATCAATAACTTCATAATCGGCATGCCTCTCAGGCTCTGAGAAGCTACAAGAACTGTTTTAAACAAGAAACTGGCGTGGGGGGTCCCCTACTTACATGCATGTGTGTGTACATGCACATACACAAGCTAGAAAAGACATGTTTTGAAACCTTTGACCTATATTCAGGTCTCCCAACTTACAATGTTTATAAAATAAGGTGAGAATGTTCCTCTTTTTACTTTTACCAAAGATCACCTGTTTGAAAAAGTACTGTGAGAATTACAGATTGATTAATTATTTGGCAAGTATTTGCCAACAGCCTACAAAGTGCTTGTCAAATGTTTTCCATTTAATTGTTAAGTGGTTCCAAGTATACTCCCAGCATGTTTTTCTCAGATGTCTCCCACCCAGTTCAGTACTATAAAAGCACACAGCTACTGCCTCGAAACCATTCATTTTATTCAGTGATTATTTACTAAGAATGTACTATGCATCAGGAACTGAACTAGGTACTTTAGCATCCATTATTTTCAAATGTAAGGAATTTGTAATTAATTCAATTATTTCAGTATCTTATTTCAATAAATAATTTCTTATATAAATTTTCGTCTATAAGCCTCTTAGTTTAACTCTTCTTTCCTTTTATTTCCCCCTGCGGTTGCGTCGTTCCAAAATCATTCTGAAGAAATGATAACCTATTGGAAAATAAGTTGTTTCTGCATACAGCCAGAAATAATTCTAAATTATCTTGCTTATAGTGAAAAAGGAAGAAAGGTGCTCTAAAGAAAACAAAAATCAAGTGAGTTGTCTCATCAGAAATATATATTACTATTGCACTAGCACCCAATTAAATGAAATCAAACCTACAATCTATTAACTACCTACTAAGCGCTTGGTTTTCGTTAAAACCATCCATCTCATCAAATTATGAATTACACTCACTGCTTTCCAAAGGAAGTAGGAGTCCATAGTTACGGAGAAAGAAATCTGCTTTTGCTCATGTTGGGCCTAAGACAGAAGTGGGATTCCACTGGAAATCAGGCAGTAAATCAGGATATTTGGGTTCCAATCCAATTGTTAGACTTCAGGGAAATCTCTGAATCTCAGGAGGCGTCAGTTTCTTCACATGTGAAGCAGAGCGCTGGCCCTGAGCCCAGCCTGTGTGTTCCTAACTCTCTTAGGTTTGTGGGCAGCCGTTTATCTGTGGGGAGTGAAATCTTAGGAGGGTCTGGCTTCCAGCACCTGGGGTAGATCTCTGGCCTATTTCCTCCTAAAGTTCTGCTCAGCAGCCTGAGACCCGGAAATGGACCAAATCTGTGAAATTCTCATGAGGATTTCATTTGAGTACTGCCAAACATAAACAGCCATTCCTGCATCCTGAAACAGGAGAGTTTTAGCTCAGCTATGATACTAGAGAGGCAGATTTAAAAGTTTAATGCCCACCTGTTTCTACTGCCTGTTTGGCATATTTGTAAATTATTTACTGAATGCCAATAGAGGAGGCAAGCCCATGTGAGCATGTGATCCCAAGAACAGGTTCTCTTACACTGAATGGAAAGAGTGCAGGGGAAGAAGATGAGTTCCACCTGTCTTTTGCCCTTGGGAAATATCTGTGCTTGGCAAGCAAAGGCTGAAACACACAAGCTGATTTCTGAATCCATAAAAGGAGGTCTCTAGTGTTTAATGGATGAGGCCAAATGAGCAATTATCTGGATGGGTAGTACAGACCATGGACCAAATCCTCTGCTTCAGCCAAGTGATGTCTTCCTTGAATTCCAGGCCTGGCACCAGTTCTCCCTTCCAGGACTCTGCCCATATTGCTGCGGCTACTGAGACATCCTCCCACAAAGGTGCTACTTATCCATTAAGTCTCATGGGGTAGCTGCTTCTGCATTCCTCTGTCACTTTCCGTCCCTTGACTTCTTCTTGTGCTCCTTGCTGGCATCATGTACCTGGCATTTCCACGAAAAACTTTTTAACTCACACCAACTGAAAGTTCATGATCATATCTGAGAGATGACCCCCTTCCTTCAGAGCAAGATTTCCCGAATAGCTGAGTAGAACATCATTTCCAAGAGATGTTAAGAGCTAGTCTCAAAAAAAAAACAAGTTTTGTGGTCAGATAAGAATGTGAAATTCTGTGTCCCTTCCTTCTGGAACCTCACAATGCAAATTGGTCAATTAAAGGCTCTGGCAAGTCCTGCAGGAGCGAAACAGGTGCTAAATAGCAGCATTCCCTATACTCAATGATGAAAACATCTTTTATTACAAAACACCTAATATTTTGCCAAACTCAGTTTGGAAAGCGTCATTCTGAGCATTTCTTTCTGTTATTTCAACTGGGCTTATTTTCTAATTACCAATGATTTCCATGAAGGAGGTAGACAGATTGAGTTCTCTGCTCAAAGCAACTTGCTGTATTAGAAAATGAGTTTGGAGTAAATATTGTTAATGAGTCTCTTCTTGGGCTTCTAATTATAATAGGCATTTCTAAATATTGAAATATGTTCACCACATTTACCAATATATTAATTCAACAAATATCTATGAAATGTGTCATCATTCTGCATACCATGAACTTAGCAAGAATCAAAATCGTTGACTCTGCCTCTGGGGTACATTCAATTTTGTTACAGGGGAGAAGAAATTAAGTAGAAGATATTTTTTTTAATGCAATCTATGAGATGGTGGAAATGCATGGGAGAGATCTTGGATACTATGAGTGTTTGGAGGAGCTGTGACTGGCTGGGCCTTGAAGATTTGTAGGATATGAATAGAAACTGGGCAAGGCTGTCCCCAAGCTCAGGTATTAAGCCAAATCCAAGGCCTGCCTTCTTGGCAGGAAGGATGAGCTTGGCAGAGTAGGGGTTGGCAGAGGGGCTGGTAGGAGACCCTGTGGGGAGCAGAGGAGGGCAGAGGTGGAACAGGCCAGGCTGCGGAGAACTCAGGATATCTGAATAAGTTTGTATTTCGTCCACTGCTGGTGAGGACTCTGGGGACTATGGAGGAATTTATGAAATCACAGTGTAGAAAGTAACAACGCCTCAAGGAAACTCAGTGCTAGCTGTCTTTCAACACCGATGAGCAAGGCAGGCAGTAAAATGCAGTGGTTGAGGGCATGGGCCATGGGATCGTGACTGTCCCCAGGTTCCTGGGACAAGCTTCTTTACACTCAGCTTTTTCTTCTGAAAATGAGTGTGCAAGTATTTATCCCACAGAGTTCTTTTATGAGTTACATGAGATAACGTGTGTAAGGCCCTTGATGCGGAGATTAGTAATTACTAAGGCTTGGTAAAGAGCAATTAATATTGTTATCATTTAGTTGCTACTCAGTGGACCAGTATTAGAATAACTGAAAAGCTTTTCAGAGTCCCCTTCCCTCCAGGTTCCCAGGTGATCTTCGTTTCTTAGACCCCCTCCCACCTGAGAAACCCAGTGCTGAAACAGCTTCCACGTTCCATGTTCCATGAAACAGCTTCCATGTCTACGGGAGGTTGGCTAAATAGAGAACACTTACCTGTAGTCACCAGAACATGCCCAGTAGGCCTCTCCATGCTCACCTTCATTGGGGTGAACCCAAAGCATCTGAAAGGTGCTCACCTGCATCGGACGTTGCTGCAGATGCAGCAAGGAGAGATAACACTGGGGCTGGTGGAATTGCAACACTGTCCACCGCAGCTGGCTTCTTCCTGGTCATCATGGTGGACGCCGAGCCCTCGTTCTTACTGTGCGCTCCTGTCTGGTCCACTTTTAAGTGGGGACTTGGCATTCCTAAAAAATAATAACCCCAAAGCTTGAGGTTACTTTAAAGGAAGAGGAAAATAGCATAAAACCTGAAAGTGATTGGAGGAAATGGTCAAAGGATTTGACCTCCTTCTCATACAGAATCAAATGCTAAAATGTTTAAAGGAAAGAAAAAAAATAGCCATGACTGATTTTGGTTTTGTGGCAGAGGTCAGGAGTGATGGCATTCCAGGTTGGCTGCCTGGACTTGGCGGCCAGAGCACACGCCTAATGAAGGAAGATAATCCCTTGGGCACCGTTTTGCTTTCCGAGGATAAACATGATGTCTTCACAGAGGCACAGTGGACAGCACGAAAGGGGCTTCAGGGAAAAGAAGTGGCTCCCACCTTAGTGAGACTTCTCGTCTCGTCCAGCTGGGCGACAAGACAAAATGAGAAGGAAAAACTGGCCATAAGTATGTGCAGATTTGTGTGTTTTTCATCCTAGGTGCTGGGGGAGTTCTCAGGATGTGGAGATGAGTATGGGAGGAAGTGAGGAAAGGCTTTGCTGAGCTCATGCTGGAGCCACAAGGATGAGGGAAAGTCATTCTTGATGCCAAGAAGAGCAAATGCTAAGTCATGGGTGGGGAATGAATATGATCTGGACAAGAGGCCAGCCTGCTGGAGGCAGAAGATGCTTTGTGGGGATCGGTGTGTAATAAGGGTCTCCAGGCTAAGGGAGAGCTGATTTGAGCTGATCTGGCCATAACAAGCATCATATGTCATGTCATTAAGATGCTGAAAAGCCCTGGTAGACTCTTGTGAGGTGTCTCTCTGTGAGGGCCTGGAAATTTGCTACATAACAAACTGAAAGAGCTATTCTGCAACCTGGTTTCTTGAGCTTGAATCTGGGCTCTGCCACTTCCCAGCTGTGCGATCAAGAACAAGATGCTTAACCTCTCCAAGTTTTAAACTTCCTTACCTGTAAAAATGGGATAGTGATAGCATTACCTTGTAGGGGTTTTTGTAAGCATCCAATGAGTTGATCAATGTAAAGTGCTTAGAACAGCATCTAGCACATAGTCCGTGCTATGTAGGTGTCTACTGTTATTATTACTCCTGTTCTTGCTACTCTCATTAGTACAACCAACTGCTTCCTCAGAACCAACTACAACCAGCAAGCAATGGCTAAGTTCTCTTCCCTGACATGATCAAGGATTTCTGATCACCTTCCCCAGCCGCAAAAAGGTGACTCTCTAACTCATGCAAACATTAAGTCCAGAGGCTGAGGGTATCTGAATCCGTGTCCAATGGTTTTCCATTCAGAGTTTCTTCATCTGTAGGTTACACACCACCAACAGCAACAACAACAAATTGGGCTTTATCCCAGTAGTTCTGGACCCTTTTTTCCATCCCAAACAACCTGAGTGACATAATCCCCTCCCAGGATAACATTATCTCACCACCACAGTGAGATCAGCTTCACCTGGGCCCCATGTCAACTCTGTGAAGCATGCAGTGTGGATAATACTATTTTCTCAATTTTACAGATGAGGAGAACACATTTCTAGGAGATTAAAGGAGAACTGAATAAACTCATATAGCTCTTAATATCAGAGCTGGAAATTTCCAGGTAGCCAGACATTAAACCCAGGGATCGTGTTGGTCCACCTGACTCTGACCCCGGTCTGTCAATTGCATGTATCAGGCGGAGGACAGACAGGTGTTAGGGCCACACCTGGATAAAACACCTGTAACCACCTAAGGACAAAAGTCATGCTGATATGTACCTTCCATTACTTTCCTCCCACTCTCCCTTCCAATCTCTGAAACTCCCAGTGGAGATGCCATGAATAACGATCCCGTTTATGCTCTTTTGGATTTTATATTTCATAGCAGACAAACATCAAATTCTATGACAGAGATTTCAAGGCACAACCATTGAGAAAAGTGTAGCAAACGTGTATAGCATGCTCTGATTGTAAAATATGCAAGTGTGCTAGTGATAGGCTAGGTACAGACATAAAACATATTTGAAATGCATCTGAAATCATCTGTAAGGAGATAGATCCAAATAGTTAACAGTGATTATTCTCAGGGAAGGAGAACTCAGAGACTGGTGAGGAAAAGGAAGTGCTTACTTTTACTCCTTCGCCTTCTTTATTGTTAATATTTTTAAAATGTGTATTAAACTTTTTTTTCCATTGAGAAAATAAACAGTTTGGGAAAAATCTAGAAGTCTATTAGAGCATGGGCATTGGGGTAGAATGACTGATGTGCTTTCTCAATTGGCTGTTAAAAAAATCTGATAATAGGGAGAGCAGGCATGAGTCTGATGAAAATTCCCCATTTTGGTACTCTGTATAGTACCACAGCAGTATTCTCATCAAAGGGATGGAGGCATACTTTCCATGGAATACCTCTGGAACTCTAAGCCAGAGTTCTGTTGGAAAACAGCTCCTTTGGAAACACTCATTGATATGTCCTCTTTGTACCCATGGACACAGATCGGGGAGGTAATTCTGTGTTCAGATTATGATACACTCGAGGAAGGAAGGCCATAAACAAGAATAGTAGTGGGATATATAACTCTCACTTGGGAACAAACTGATTCGAGTAATTTTAGTTGTACCCATTTTTATGCAAATACTCCACAATCCAAATTAGTCTCCGTGCACATCGATTCATTAAAGTTGATCTGATCAGACCTCCAGTGGGCATATTTTGCTACTCAAGTGTTTACGTTATAAAATATGTTAAAAGTAGTAAAATGACACTTAAAATACTCTATAGTTCGGATTGTCACTATGAGCTCACTCCGAAAACCCTAGGTAATGTCGAATTTTCTAGATTATAGTACTACTTTCTAGTTGCCATTCCATGAATTTGAAAACAAACTGAAAAAAGAAAACAAAATAAAAAAAGCCCAGACTTTTTCTCAGTCATTTTTGGGTTTTGAAAGGATAATGGAAACAATCCCAGAAATACCATACACAGACAAGAATATTAAAGAAGCTTTAAGCAAAGGCTAATCTAGGAGCACTTAATAATCCACAAACTCTATGTGAGGGCAGAGGTCTCAGGAAACTGAAATGGGTAGCTGCTCCTTGGGAGAGAGCACAGGGCAATTGGCCACTGGAATCTTCCTTTCCCTTCATTCCAGGTAGCAACTGATGCTCCTTAGTGTGCAAAAAGCAAAGTGGCAGGGCATTTGGAAAATTTCTTCCCAGCATAAGCCTGGCTTCTCTCTCTCCACAGGAGGGGAATTCTTGAGACTGGAGGCTGATTGCAAAGAAACCCAGATATAGCCTCATACTGACAGGACCGTTGAGATGTAGTACTGCTGCTTACATGGGGCAAGAGAAATGCCAAGGGTGCTTTTGCTCTGGGAGGGATCCCTGTCTCAAAGTTGCAAAGCAGACAGGATGGAGAGCACTCTTAGTAGATGTGTTCAGAGCATCCCTAAACCCCAACACAAGACAAACTGCACTGAGGATTGCATATTTGGAGGCCGGTATGTTTTTGAAGGAGGAAATAACAATGCTAATAACTTTGTGGATGCACCATCTGTTCATAATTAAAAGACAGAGCCAAGAGGAAATAAAAAAAGTTAAAACTATATGAAAACATTCTGCTATAACCTGTTGACCTCCATTGACAAATGAAAAAAATAAAAGTCTTTGAAACTGTGCTATAGCCTATCTAGGAACAGTCACTCATTTTCAAAGGTAATTTTTCATAGACCACTTATCCCCTCAAACCTCTACCTGTACACCATGTTTGCATTAGGGACTTGATTTATGGATTCCCATTCATTCGATGCAGAAGCTGACTTCCTGTTGCCTTGGTTACTTGGAGCTTAGTTCAAGGTTAAACTACTTCCAGATCAAAATCAGTGGCAGGCGCTGCATCTAGTGGCCAGGTTATTGACTGCCCCAGGATGCGAAAAGGTCAGAGACCAAAGCACTGTTTACTGCCTTAAGAGTGAGTCAATAGCTTCAATATTTCGATTCTGTTTCTTCCAAAGTAGTAGTTGCTGCTCAATTACCTCTTCCCCAGGTTGCTCAAGGTCACAGAGGTTGTGGAGGAAAAGCAGGGTCTATGGTGGCTGACTTTCCCAGGATCCCTTTAATGAGCTCTGTGACCCTCAATAATAAAAACCAGCCTCACCTTACAGAAATGTGTATGTTGTTCTATGGTTTACAAAGCTATTTATCTACTTTATCTCATTTTCTCTGTAGGGGAGAAAGCAAACAAAATCACTTTATGGGATGGCTACTATTTACTTCCCTTTTCTAGATGAGAAAATGAAATGGAGATTCAGAGAGGTCATATGATTTATCTAAAATCACATAGCTGGTAAGACATGGTAAGATCTAGATCCTCTGACTCTCAGGTGGGTTCTCACTCTGCTTAGTCTCTTTGACATAAAGGAGCTGATGGAATCATCACCGAGGGATCATATTAATTCATTTTGCGACATCTACTGCAGAGTACAGCATATCTGGCAGGTAGTCTGTGATTAATATATGCTTGTTGGACAGTTTAATTCATTTTTTAATTCCAAGATTTGAAAATGCAGCTATTTTCTGGTGGCAAAGCCTAGGCTGCTGTGTAGGGAGAGGCTGACACCACTGGGAGAGTTGGTCCTTTCAGTTACCTCCTTGGCTTCCTTTACACTGTAGAATGCAAGTTTTGGCATAGACTGGGAGTTGTGTTATATTGAGCAGTTAGTGGTTTTAAATTTTGCAAAGAGCTTTGACATCCATTATGGTATTTGCCCCTCACAGCATCCCTGTGGATGACAAGAGGCAGATGGTGAAACCCCCAAAGTGCGAATAAGGAAACAGAGGCACAGAGGACAAGGTAATTTGCCTAAGCTCACATAGCATGTGTGCAGATAAAGCCATGCTGAAACCCATGTCCTTGACTCAGTTCATTGTTCTTCCTTTCCCCATAACACATTGACTTTTGGGTATACCAATAAATGACATATTTTTTACAAGACAAAATTACTCTTAAAAACTTGATAATAATTCCCTTGCTAATATACGAGTTGTCTATTCAGATTCTTCCATGGCCCTTTTTTTTTTTCTTTTTTGCAAATGAACTTCATGCATGGCAATAAGGGGAATCTATGTTTCAGAAGAAAGTGAATCCAGTTAATAGATACCCTTAGAATAATATTTTTCTGTGTCTAAGTCAATAAAACATTTATTTTTGTTGCATCATCTTATTTATTAATTTGACAAATATTTATTGAACATCTACCAAACCAGAGATATGGCATTGTTCAAAGCAGTTAAAATCCTTGTTTTCTAAGAATTACATTCTAATAATCTTTGCATAGCATAAGGGTAACTGTCACTTTTATAGGCGCAATAAAAGATCCTAAAGCACCTTTATAATCATCAAAAAGGCAGAATCTGTGCTACTCATATGGCATCTTTAGGTAAATTAGAAAAAGTCAAACCATCCAGGTTAATATGGCCCCATGGACCTAGGGCTTAGCAAAGAGAGGGTACCTTTTGGCAAATTATAAAAATGCATGGCTTACTGTGTGCCCACACATCCCCAGGGCTCATGGCTTGGGGACAGGATAGCGGGCTGGATTTTAACCTCATTTTCCCCCTGTGCACAGTAAACAACATGCTCAATCAGAGATGGTGGCCCTATCAACATTTATTTTATGTCAGATGAATTTTACTTCATTCTAGGACCTTAAGAGATGACATTCTGGTAAGATTACTCTTAAGCAGAATACTATCCAATGAACCTAGAATCAACCATTTTGAAATCAATAACTATTTGAGAGCTGACTCACAAAACTTGGAAATTGTGATCTCTGTCTTCAAAGAGATGGTTTTGAACTGGAGAGTGGTATAAGACAGAAACACTTATGTGACTGGTAAACCACATAAGATAGAAGCCAAATAAGTCCTTCACAAAGTAGGAGGAAAATCAGGTCTCAGTGGGATCTCAGTTGATCTCCTGCTCATACATTTGTTAATTCAACATTCATTAAGAACCTATAAGTGCCAAGCACCATCAGGCCCCGGGAACTTGAATCCTCTCTGAATGGGGCCAACCATCCACTCAAGAAGACAGACACAGGTACAAAAATCCCAGTCTTGAAAGTGGGGTAGAATTTAATGATTCAAAGTAGAAGGAGGGCCTGCTAGGATTGTGAAATGAACAAACCAAAAGTAGAAATAGCAAGTCTTCTCTGTGCAGCTGAGAAGAATGCTTTGGATGAGCTGTAAAAAACAAATACTGAGATATGCTGGGAAAGGGAAAAATGAAACCTACATCTCTTTGTCAGGTGGAGTCAGTGCCTTTCTCCCACTTGTTTTCTTCCCATCCTGAACATACCTCTGTAATAGGACTTATGTCTTATTCTGTATTTATTTGTTCATTTCTCTGCCAATTCTTCTAGGCACCTGCAAAATCCTAGAGGTTAGGAACCATGTCTCACTTTCTTTTAGTTCCCCAGCACCTTGCTTGGTGGATAGTAGGTACATAAAAATGTTGGACGGATGAATGGATGGACAAATAGAACACACATCTACTTTTCGAGAACCAGATGTTGTAGGAAGCCACCCTGTCTACTTTAGCCCACATGTTCATCTATTCTAGAGCTCTTTTTAAAGTATTGAATAGAATATACTATATTTTATGCTACAAAATACAGTAAATCGGTGAAGAATATATTCTCTGGAGTAATACTACTTGCTTTACTAGCTGTGTAATTTTGGGCAAGTTTTATTCACTTTTCATGCCTCAGTTTTTTTCATCTGTTAAATGAGGTGGTTGTGAGAACTAAAGAAGTTTATATATTGTCGTAAACATGAAATAATGTCCCCGCTCCAAAGCTATCCACATCCTGATTCCTAGAACCTGTGAATATGTTATGTAACATGATAAAGGAAAATTAAGTTCGCAGATAGAATTAATTTTGCTAATCAGCTGACATTAAGATAGGGAGAACAACCTTAATTATCCAGATTGTCACAATCCAATTACAAGGTCCATTAAGGTAGAGGAAGAAGGTAGAAGAGAAGAATCAGAGAGAAAGAGGTATTATGATAGAAACAGGGTCAGAGAAATGTTCAATGTTGCTGGCTCTGAAGATGGCTCTAAAGATAAAGCTCTGTTGACACTTTGATTTTAGCTCAAAAAGGCCCATTTTGGACTTCTGACCTTCAGTAGTGTAAGATAATACATTTGTGTTGTTTAAGCCACTAAGTTTGTTGATACTTTTTATAGTAGCAAGAGAAAACTAATACACATACAAAAAACACTTACTGTGATGACTAGTCATAGTAATCACTCAATTGTGTTAACCATTATTATTTCTCAGCACTACATTGTCTTAGTACAAATTGTCTCATTTTAAACTAATTTCATATGTTCAAGTTATGCGTGTCCCCTATAAGATTTAAATTCCTCAGGAAGCAGGGACTTTATATTCTTTTCTTGTATCTTCCCAGAAAAAGACTGACACAAAGAAACTATTCAATGAATACTTACAGTTAAGAAATTACATCGGAGAGAAATAATTTGTTAACATGAAAGTTAAGAGATTAAAACTGTGGGACATTGGGTTATTACACACTTCCCCACCCTTGCTGGATGAACTTGGACAAGACTTGGAATCTAATTCTGCTTTGGTTTTCTCCTGGACGGAATCTATTCTAGCTCACTATTTTTATCCCAAGCTTTCTAGATTCAGAGAAATCAGTAGACAGTCTGATTAGGTCTTGCCACTTTTAATTCAAAAGTACAGAAATGAGCTGAGAAAATAACATTTTTGTTCATTAGAACCTCACAGAGATTTACATTAAAGAGTATTTTACTCTATGCAGTAAACTCTCTTGATATAGGAGTCAATCTCTCCTGATCCTACAGTGGAAAGTTCATGCCAGCTGAAAGGTGTTTCCAAGAAGTGCCCAATGATATCATCCAGAATGGAGATGTATCAGATATCAAAAGTGCGAAGAGGAGACATCCTGAGTTAAAGGGCTTAATCTTTCTCAGACATCAGGTCCTCTTCTTGGGAGCACATATATACACACAGAACAAATTTCACATCCAGCTTAAAGTTCATAGATACTTTTAGTTTCAGGTTAGAATTCTTATCTGCCTAAATTGACTCCTACATATACAAACACTTACACACAGATACACACACACACACACACACACACACACACACACATACACACACAGAAGGACAAAGGACAGATAGAACCAAACAAAATGCTGATGTAGTTCCACCCATACTTAAAAAAAAAAAAAAATGAAGAGACAATAGGGTGATATCAGTTCTCTGGAAAATATAACAAAGGGATTTGCAAAAGGTATTAACAAGGGAAAATTCAATGCATACATATAATTAAAAAACCAATTTAGTAGTACAATGCATCAAGTATGCGTTACATCCTTGGCATGCAGGTAGGTTAAGAATTTGCTACTGTAGTGTACACAAAGCATGATACAGGCTACTTCTGAACACACAGATGCTTTGGCAAAACAAAATCAAGGTAGTTTACATTAGAAGGAAACTAGTCCAGTTCTTCCTGGGCATCTGAGCCCCAGAACGAGGATGTGATTTGCTGTGCCTAGTGTCACATGCAGAGGGTGGCAGAGCCATGATTCTGACTCTGGTCATGTCCTTGGATCATCTCTGCCCAGCGTGCTGGCTTGGTGCTAGAAGAGTTATATTCTGAGACTTCAAAGACCCAGTCTTCTTGCTTTCCTGGTGCATGCTTGCTATTCCACACTCACGGGGGGCTTAAAAAGAGACCAAGCCAAAAATGACAGATGTGATATAAGCTGTAGGACCATTGTCTCTGAAAAAATTCTTCCCTAGATTCTCTCTAATGTGAAGGGCTTAGTAATCAATGCCAGTTCGTACAAGCATCTTTTGTAGTGTCTTCCTTTTTACCTCTGGAGTACGCAGTCGCGGAGCACATCTGCGTGGTAATACAGATCTCAATGCTAACTGGGTCACCTTATTTGCATTTTGATTACTGCTTATTTAGAAGCCACATTGAGAAAAGAGCTTGATATCAGGAGCTTAGTGCATGTATGTACATAAATATATGTATAAATAGATAAATGCACATTTACCGATTTGTAAAAATCAGTCCATATCTGTAGAAGTCTGGCCATGTATGAGTGTTGAAATTATGAATATGGTTATGGAACCTAATTATTCTTCTCAGTGAAATACCACTTACTGTATCTGGCTAAGGAAATCAATTTAGCACATATCTCTCTTGTTCAGTAGTCATGTCTTTATGTATGGGAAAGTTGCATTGTTTTAAGAGCTTTATTAGTTGTCCTTTCCTCAAACCACTTACTTTATTTCACTATTTGAATTCATCCTACAGAATACAAACACGTTGTAATCGTGTGCAGGCATGCACACGGAGACACAGGACGTGTGCCAGAAAATCTCTCCTCTTTGCAATAGAAGAGAAAAAAAAAATCACAGAAACTCAGACCCATCATTAGATAGATCTCCTAATCTTTATCTCTAGTAGTTCAGTCAGACGAGCTAATACCATGATGATGGCTTTGAAATCTCTTAGGAATTGGATGAGGAGAAGCGATAGTGATGAACTCCCAGCTAATAAACACAGAGTGCTTATTTCGGCAGAATGATCAATTTCTAGATGTCCTGAGGCTTGTCTGATACAGTTGATTTACTCATCCTCGCTTACCTCACTAATAAAGCCAAAGTCCACCATCAGATTACAGAGGTGCCTGGGATTTCTTAAAGGGGCAGGACAGAGCCAAGGGAACATTCATCACCTCCTTCTGAGCATCTCTCCCCATCCGCCGTCTTTGGAACCCCAGCTGCCTTCCTCGGCTGATATTCCAGACTCAATAGACTTTGGGCGAGTACAGTAATAAAGACAATTAATTTGTTATCTTGTTAGTGGAAATTTAATGCAATGATCTAAAGGAACTCTTACATATTGTGATAAACTTTAGTGCCTCCGGGCGGCTCCCCTCGCATTGGGCTCATTTCACATCTCATCCATTATGTAAATGAGATTTGGAAATAGTTGAGTTTCACTAATGTAGCTCAACCCTGATGGATTGGAGAGAGTCAGTCCTACTGAAACTAATGAGGTTAAATGCATCTCCACATTTCTTTCTACTTGGTTGATTCTGCAAGGCCCTATTTAAGAGATGGATGTAGCGTGTATTTTTTTTTTTCCCCAATCATCCTCTAAGGTAATTTCACTGTTGCCTGGCCCCAAAGTGGTTCAAAGTAAGTTCAGTTTGGACAAGGCCCAGGCTGGTTATAACCACTGCATGGTGTGCAGAGCTAATGGACAATGTGTCATCGTGTTGTATAATAGCAAGAGTGGAAATATAATTTAAGGTAGAAGGGAAGTATTTTAATAGTCACTGCATCTGAGGAGGTCTCAGGTCCTCCAGAGAAGAGTGAGGTGAAATTTCAGAAGTGGAGAGTGAGGATGAAGCACCCTCGCTGGGGCTCGAGATCAGAGAGGGAACTGTCACTTCCCCGCAGGCAGGATGCTATTTTTTAAAAAAAGGGATAGGCATTTCAGGAGAAACGACCTCAAACTATTCAGGGTCATGGGACCAGGGAGGTAAGTACAAGATGCCAGTTCAGAATCAAAAAATAAGATTTTATACCAGTATCCTGCCTCTTAGTCTTTGGAACTCCCATCTCTTGGCTTTCCAAATGAAATTCAGAGTGCAGAAGTTCTTAGTCTTTATCCCCGTCTCAAGACATAAAAAAAACAGCCTGTGAAATATCATAGTCTTTACTTTAAAAAAGGGTAGGGGTTGAATGGAGGAAAGTAGAGCAAAGACATGGAGACAGAAACACTCAGTGCAATCATCAGAATCCAAGTATATTAGCCAGTAATTGGGAAATGTGCCACTTACAAGAAAAGGAGTTTTCAGCTGGTGGAGAAGGCTATGACCCCTGGAGCCAGACGGCCCTTGGTTTAAATGCCAGCTCTGTCACTTAACTAGGTATTTGACCTTGTTCAAATGATTTAACCTCTCAAAGCTTCAGTTGCCTTATTATTTTTTTTTTTTTTTAGAAAAGTGTAATAAACTTCCTACCTCAGATCGCTATCATGAGGATTAAATGAGATAATGCCTATAAAATACTTAGCCTAGTGGCTGGCACAGAGAATATGCCCGAAACAGGCCAACCAGTCCGGGGAACTTTGGATATTTAAAAGATAATTAGGATGGAGGCTACCGCGTGCCTGACTGGAGGGCTTGCTGTTTGGAGGAGAGGTTGCTGGCCAGGGTCCATCTCTGCCATTCCAACTAACTTCTAACTCTCTGAAAGCTGGGACCCCAGTAAGCAAAGTTTTGTCAACTCCTAAATGTTCAGCTGGGTGCTATATTCTCCATGAATTGTTGGTGGTTGACAGTATGGAAGCAGTTTTGTTCATGTGCTAATTTATTCAGCAAAAGTTTCAGTGCCCACTATAAACACGGCAACTCTGAGTCCTTTGGGGGACCTTTAAAGTATAAGAAATGTCTAGTCTTTGGGTAGCTGAGTATCTAGTTGAAGAAACAAGATGCAGGAGCAAAAAATTTAAATAAAAATAACAATCTCCCCTGAGCTGAAAAGACCACCCACATTCCCTTCCATTGCACCTGGGACCATACTGGAGATTTATGGAGGTGATTTTAACGAGCATATATTCTAGCACAATAGTTAAAAATGGAATTTGTTTAATATATAGTTCAGATGTGAGTATAAATAATTGACCTGATTGATTAAGAATCAGAATTTATGTTAATGTAGATACTACAGTAAATGTAACAAGGTAACCAGTGCGATAATTTGTATGGAGAAGTAGCATTTCAAAGTGGTTATAAGAATGAGCTCTGAGCCCACATTCCCAGGGTTCAGATCACAGTTCTACCAGCTACTGGTTATCTGAACCTGGCTAATTTATTTAACCACCTTGTGCTTCAGTTTTCTCATCAATAATGGAATTAGTAATAGTCCCTATGCCCCAGGCTTAAATGCGAGGCTACAAAGATACATAGATAAATTTCTATCCTCAAAGTGCTGGAGCCAAACATGCAAATGCTAATTTTAATAGTGTGTGAGAAGGACCAAAGGCCAGGATAAGAGCCAGGAGAACCAGGAGGAAGAGTGACTTCCCTGTTGGGGCAGGAGGGACATCACTGAGGAGATGACACTTCACTTGGGTCTTAAACAATTTGGAAATATTGACTGAAAGGAGGTGAAAGAAATTCCACGAAGAAAGAGCAGCAGGGACCAAGGCATGAAGCATAAGATAGTACGGTGCCTTTGGGGAAAGGCAAGAATTCCTGTGCAGCCAGAGTGTACATTTCTAGGGTGGGCGGATGAAGTGGGACAGAAGACAGGGCTCAGGGTTGGCCGAATGGTGCTAGGAGTCAGGATTTCCCCTGTGGGTAACACAAAGCCATGAAGGATTTCTATGTCAACACACAAACCCCCAGCCACGAAGAGGTGCTTGCTCTCTATGTGCACAACTTGGATTACACAGGACAAAAGCTGCTCCCAGTGGGTTTCCAGAAGGTGGCCCACAGATGATAAGATGCTTTTAAATCAAGGGTAGAAATTAAACCTTTGATACCAAATGGTTAACCAATGTGCCCTGCTATACACAGTTTCTAAGTACCTCCCCTCCCTCTGTTTTCTTTTCTCTTCCTCAACCTTTACTGGGCAAATTCTGCATTAGAAGGTCCTTTCTAAGCACTTCAGGGGAAACATGAATGAGTAACGTATGTCTTTTGCTAGGAAGACACCTAAGTCCGTGTTCAAAAGATGTTTTTTGCAAATCAAATCTTACTTTGTTCATTAGGATGGCTTGCTATTTAGAGAAAGCTGGAGGAGAGGGTTTATAGAAAGTTATAATATGTTTTCAAGAAGGTAAGTCCTTCCCTAAATACATGTGTTTTGTAAGTGTGAATTTTTATATATTTGCACAAGGTTTTTTAAGTTTTCTTCCTGTCTTCATGAGCTGGGTATTTGACATCGGTTTTGAAGGACTTCATTCCCAGTCTTCTAGTGATGCTCAGTCTTGGATTATTAAAGAAACTTGAAACACAGGAAAGAAAATGGGAGGTTTAGGGAGAGAAGAGGAAACAACTGAATAATAATGACTGGGAATGAACATGTCAATGGTCTAAGAGGGGACAGGTATGCAGATGGAACCCATGCAGGTGGCTTAACCAGAAAAGCAGAGATGGGGAGGCAATGGTATCAGACCAGGCTGGCGGACTAGCGTCAGTCCCTAAAGAAGGAGGTGCGTTCTAGTTTTAAACCATGGCAGCCAAATAACTGGTTAAAAATAATCAAGATAGCTATTAGTGGACATACAGATCCCAAACTAAATTTTTTTACTAAATTTAAATTTCATGGCTTGTTTAATTTGTAAACTGAAGTCAGTCCACCAAGTCATAGATCCCACTGCATTGATACATGCTGGGAATATTCATGTGTTTATTCATCTATCTATTTATTCATTCAAAAAACATCTATTGAGCATCTACAATGAAGAAGGAATATTGGCAGAGCTTGGTAAAAATACCATTGCTGAACAACATAAAGATGGGAAAGAATTAGTATAATAATTGAGAAAGGGTGGTGATGATTATCACTCTAACTAAAGACAAGCCACACACATTGAATTTCTGACCGCTGAAGAAACAACAGTATTGAAGGTTGAGATGAGTTCAACACAGAACCACCACACATTTATGGATGGATATGCAATAGAGAATGAGCAACATTGCACTGATGTTGTCTGGGGTATTTTGCACACTGGCTTAGTGATTCAGTTAGAGACCAGGCGAGGCAAAAGCACCTCCATATAGGAGTGGCTTTGTGTGTTCAGTGCATGGTTTGCCATCATTAAGGAAGGCTGCAAGGTGGAGGGACAGAGATCAGGACATGGGATTTCCAGGCTCTCTTTAGCTCTATGACTTTAAGCAGGTCACTTCTTGTCCTAAGACTTTTTTTTTTTTTTTTTTTTTGAGGCAGGGTCTTGCTTTGTTGCCCCTGCTAGAGTGCAGTGGCATCATCATAGCTCACTGTAAACTCAAACTCCTGGGCTCAAGCAATCCTCCTGCCTCAGCCTCCCAGAGTGCTAGGATTACAGACGTGAGCCACCGCGCCCAGCCCTAAGTTTCTTTATGGTCTCTAATTCCTTCTGATTCTGCATCTTGGGTAAATAGAAGAATTTCCTCTGCTCTGAAACAAGAGGGAAATCACCTGGCCATCCTATGGGAAGATCTGGGAGCCAAATCCCAGGGGATTTGGGAAGCACTTCTATTTTTGAGAAGACAACGGAGATTTCATTTCTGTCAGATAAACCAAATAAGTACAATAGTTACTGGATGGAAAGGCCTAGAGAACCCAGTCAGGTCCAGGCTTGTCTGGGTGTTTCTGTCATGTAGGTGTGGGTGCCTCAAGGTAACAGTGACTCAGGAGGGCATGCCCTAGAGCTGCCTTCCAGGGGGAGCCACTTTTTAATGAAGTCCTTTTGGTTATTTCAGGACCAACTCACTGTCCATGGTTGAAGACCAAACAATTACACAGGTCACTTTTAATGTAAACCTCCCACAATGCCACAAGGTAGATAATATTAACTGTATTTTATATATGAGGAAAAGGAGGCTGAAACATTAAGAAGCAGGCAGGGTCTCACGACAACTAAATATTACCAGGAATTCGAACCCAAGGCTCTCTGTCAGGTGCTTTTCCTTAAATGGCCTTCCTTTCCCTGGCCTTTAGACATACAGGTTGACATTTTAGTGTCTGGACTCCAAAAAGTGGCAGAGAGAACGTGAGGTGTTTCTTGTGTGTGCCCTTTAGGTAAAGGTGTAGAAAAAGAATCCTTGTCAACAAATGGCTTGTGTCTGAATTCTGTTTAGTTAGCCCTGGGTTCAAGCAGGTAATGGCTTAACGTGGGATTAAGAAGTTGCAGAACCTGCTGAAGAGAAGCTAATGCTGTTCCAATGTGAATTAGGTCACAACTATGGAAAGTCTCCATGAACTCAGAGCTAAGAAATAACTGTCAGGTTTGACATGAACCCGAGAATTAAGCTTCCCTAAGAGAAAAAAAGGAGTTTGAAACCAGGATTCAGGGAGCAAATGAAGTGGTCAAGGAGTGCCAATGAAGCAAATGCAAGACTTTTAAAAAGATTTTTAAAAATTCCCTCACCAAAAAAAAAAAAAAAAAAAAATGATCAGTATGTGAGGCAATGGATATGTTAATTAGCTCAATTTAGCCATTCCACAATGTATTCATGTTTCAAAACAACATGTTGTACAGGATAAATATATACAATTTTTATTTGTCAAGTAAAAAAAAAAAAATCCCCTGACTGTATTTCCCAAACCTGGAAATTATTACTTTCCTAACTAATAAACCTGACAGTAAAACATTATTTTTCCAGCCTTGGTTATGTAATAAATGGAATGTGTTTGTTTTTACAAGCACCATTTTTAAAATGATCAAAGTTATCTGAGGGCAGCTCTTCCTGAAGCCAGGGCTTGGCCTGAAGGACATGTAGCATAGAGACACGGGGCCCTAGGCTTGGACAGCAGGAGGCTCCAGCTCCCCAGTGGTCTCACTAAAGGCTTGCCTGTTATTAGAGGGCACTAGGAGAGGCAACGCAGTGGCTTCCAGCGTTCCCTTGAACATCTTTTATCAGGAGTCCATCCTTCCAGTGCACTGTCTCCATCACCCCGGGTCACTTCCTGCCCATTCCTAGAAGCGGCAGGTGACCTCCCTTACTCAGAACTTCCACATCCTTGCTATTGTGGAGAGCACCTGCCTACACCACAGCTCTGTGGAGTTTGTTTACGTTTAGTTTAATACTTGGCTATAGGACATTTCAAATTCATGGAATCAGTCAGGTACATCTTCAACCACTGCCCTGCTTTGGGCAGAAACATAACCTTAAGTTTTAGATACCTTGTCTGTAAAATGGGAATAAAAAGCGATAACATAAGGAATTTGCTGTGAAGCTTAAATGAAGGAAAAGTCTATCCAGTATCTAACATACCGCCTGGGTCCTACTAGGCATGCTGTGATTAACGTCATTATCTTTCCATACAGTAATCTTGACTTTCCGATAAAATAATTAGGAGGTTAAGAAAAAGATTCAGTGTCTTATATTTCTCACGTGTCTCCAACAGTGTTCACCCAGAAAACGGCTAGCAAGAGATCACGTGATCAACACACATGTGTCCCATGGAAGTGCCCCAGTGTTTGTAACGGGCATGCTGAGAACAGCTCAACACACACAAAACCACGCCACTCACACTTCTGTCTGAAGTGGAAACAAGATGGTATTTTTTCCCAGTCTACATAAGAAATATTTTACAATTCTTTAAATATTATAAATAAGAGGATGCAATTTTTATGATGTGAGGAATCACAGCAGAAATAGAGGCTATTTGTTATTCCATTTCAAGAAAGCAAAAAACAGAGGAGGTGTTTCACTGTGTCTTTAATTCTGAAATTCTATGGGGTAAAACACACTAAGGGAGAACCACTCAATATCTGTAGCCCAGATGTCAGAATCACAGAATGTTGGGGCTGGAAAGGATCACTTAGTGGATTCCATCATTCCACTGATGAGGACACTGAGGGTCCAGAAGTCACACTGCGTTGTTGATGAAGCTGTCCCAACCTGGGCCTTAGGACCCCGGTCGTCTTCCCAACTCACTAAGATTGACCAGGCCTTTCGTGTAATTTTCCTGCCCAGTTTCCTGACTTTGCAGTTTCTTTGCTTATTTTGCCTAATGATTGTGAAGGTCCCATTAGGGAATGTGCTAAAGTGAGGTGGGGATGGAGTGTGGGGGGCAGACCCTTGCAGAACACTCTGCGAGCTGCTTTTGAGAGCAATCCCAAGAGAGGAGACACACAGGGGCTTCTGACATCAATAAAAGTCACAGGTAATAATGCAAGAGATCGGACTATGGTTTGTTCCTTAAAAGAAGAAAAATAGGTGGTGGTGTCCCTTCATGACAAGGCAGGATTTGCCCCCATATTGATAAATGGGACCTTTACACCCACCTCTTTGTCTCTGCCACCAGTGGGAAACCATGTCCCAGACCCCAAAATTGCCCCTTCCTGCAATGGTCTCCTTCTTTTGAGGGGGTTCTCAGATGGCAACCCATAATAGACCTAAGTGTTCATTTTGGGCACAGAACTTTGGAGTTGCAGGTTCCCGGAGCATCTTCCTGCAGCAAGAAAAGGCTGGACCACCAAAAGGGACACATGTTGCAGACTGCACAGTTTTACCCGATGCGAGCCACGTTTCCTGGAGGTGGGCACCTGGAGCCTGCTGCTGGCCCGGCTCGTTGCCCTCCCGCTCTCTGAGAAGGTGTGCCATGCCCCACCACCTGGGTCTGCGTCCCTCTTCCTGTTTTCTCCTACTTCTCCAAAGCCTGGAGCACTGGCTGTGTGGTTGTGAAAATCAATTCCCAGTCCTTTTATCTCCACATCAGGCCCCCGTAGCCAGCTGTTTTTATATGGAAGTCCCCACTGGCTGGGCCTGGTCTAGTGACCATTTGCAAGAAAACAAAGGAAGAGAAAAAAAGGCTGATGATGGCAGTTTGGGGAGGTGAGTCTAGCAATTCCAACAGAGAGGGAAAAAATTAAAAGATGGCATTTCCAAGCAGCCGTGAAAAGAGACAGGAATCCTTCCTCTTCTTGAACAATAAAGGCTCCTGCTAATTTTAACCAGAGTCGGCTCTGGAAAACCTGCAGTTGACTGTGAGTCACTGGCCCTCCAGGGAATAGGAGGTGGGGAGGTGGGGGCGGGGTGGGAGCTCTGTGTGTGTGTGTGTGTGTGTGTGTGTGTGTGTGCGCGCGCACGTGCACACCAGTGTGTATAATCTCACAGTGCCCAGAGCCCTGGAGATCCTGGAACACTTCAGTAGCACAGGCCAGATTCATTAAAAACCCTGGCTACAGGCCAGCAGTTAAAATTGAAGCAGCATATTTATTGCATTTTGTTCAAATAAATCTGAAAACGTGTGAATCATATTCCTTGGAGAGATTGGGAGAAGAAGTAAACAACATCAGGCTAATACTTACAAGCCGTGGCGGAGAGAGAACAAAGATACAGAAGGTTCCGCCTTGACAGGAACTCTGCGAGATGCTCACCCTTCCTAGGTGGGGGCCGGCGGGGCCACACTCTCCCACCACTTTCCCTGTGGGCTCGATCCTGGACTTGGTGTCACTCCAGGGCACAGGCTCTGCCCTCTGCCCTGGGTTTCTCAGCTGCACCCTGGCTAATTCCACTCTGCTTGGCGGGTGTGTTGTCTCCTAGAGGCTGCGGCTGCCATCCTGCTTTCTAATGGCAGCTGCAGAAATTAGATTCAATTATAGGTTTTCCTAAAATAGTATATAAGGGAAAATCTCCCTCCCCCCACCCCCACTAGCCCAATTCATATGAAACTCGGCAAGAGCTCAAACTAATTATGTGCCTCTACAAAGCAAAATAAAGTAGCTGGTCAGTTCTATCACATGTGGGCTGTATTTTCTTTTGTTGCTTGATATTTTTCAGTGATGCTCAAAGGGACTGTCTGTGTAGGGGGTAACCTCCTTATGGGTGGAGATTGTGGATGGGAATTTTGGCCTCAGTTTCTTTAAGTGTAAAATGATAATAATTCCTCCCATATAGTCGTTATGAGGACTGACTGAATGAGATGTCTCATAAAAGCATCTAACATAAGAACATAATGTCAAATCTCTTCTTTCTCCCTGTTAAAGAGATGATTTATGGACATACATATATAATACTTGTGATCTATTTTACTCTGTTCAACCCAAGATTGTTTCTATAACATAATTTTGCCACTGACTCCCCCCGCTATTGCCCTAATTATCCATGTGCTTGTTGGTGTGAAACATTGATAAAGGTAGATTAACAGGTATGAAGTGTGCTCTAACCTTCTTCTCTTACTTTACACACACATAGTTGCTTATGCATCTTCAAAAGCGCCCTGACCTTCTGCCAATTTTAACAGGCCTGGGGCATGGGTGGGGTGTTGGAAAGCATGCTGATGGTCACCTAAGAAATACGGGTACCTGTCTGTTATATTTTAAGTCCTTGGGAAAGGTAAAATTGCTTCTAAGCACCTTGTATCTGTTAACTGAGGTTAGGTTCTTAGGTAAATGTTTCATGGTGATGGAGGTGAAGGTAGATCAAAACCCAGGTATCAGTTGCCAATCTACAGATCTGGAAAAGATGGCAGGTTTCTGAATTAGGGCTAAAATGTGACATGATCTGACACACCCAATGAAACAACTCATCTAGCTCAGACCCCTAAGAGTAGAAATGGAAATGACTCTTGAAAGGTTAGTCTTACTCTAGCATCTTGTTGAGACTCACCCTCTTTCTCCCTGGCCAGGTTGGGGGCCATTCCTTTCTACTTCTTGTGCCCTGGACCCTGTAAAACCTGTGGGAGTTGCTCAAACCCCCAGGAATATCCTGCCCAGGCCCTGGAAGGCTCAACACCCATCAGGGTACCCCTGATGCCAAGGCAGAGAGGACAGAGCCGGTGCCCCATTGGTGCCTGCCACATGCATCCCGGCTCCTGAAACTCTATCTCACAACCGTGCTGATAATAGTAATAACCAATACTCAAACTGCAGGTGTGCTATGCTGTGACACTCTCCGCGCCCTTTATGTGTGTTACCTTATTTCATATTTATAGCAAGCCTATTTGTTGGAGCATTATACTCATCTCCATTTAACAGAGGAGAAAACTGAGGCACAGAAAGGGTAATTCACTCTTTATTACCATAACTAGTAGGTGAAAGAGTCACAATTTGGATGCATGCAAACTGGCGACAAAGTCTTAACCACTAAGCAATGCCATATGGTCTTGGTTTGTTGACCCTCTCAAGAATTAGACACTGGGTTCCCTCTACGTTTTTGTTTCTTGAGCGTGTGCCAGGAAGAACTTCAGTAAGCCATCACTAGAACAGATGGTAAGAGGAAGGTAAACTAAGTTTCCCAGTTAAACAAGAGCATATTTATTAACTTATTTCAATCTGTACGAACCTGTCTCTGGTTGCAGGGGCTTAAATTGACGTGTGCTGCCCTTGTCCTACAGTAGCGCCCAACTGGATTATTTTCCCGTGATGGTGGAGGTGCCCTGAGCCACGGCATATACTCCTCCCTCCTTTGCTCCTTCTCTGCAAGGTGGCAGGTCAGAGCTAGGGGACAACTCTGTGGCCAGTGAAGCAGAGCAGAGCTAACTGGGTGGCATGAGCTGAACCCCGTTCCTCTGAGCACTTCTTATCTCTGTCTTCTTGCCATGGACTGCAGGAACTTCGGTTGTTTCTTAATGGATGGCCACAGGCTGTTTCACCAACTTCCCAGCCTCCGTTCTGGCTGCTGGTTGCACAGCAGACATTGGCTTTCTACAGCCCTCCCACCTTGGAGAATTTGAGTCTCAAAGCTCAATGATTCATTTTGCTGTACTCTCTCACAATTCAGAAAAAAAAAAAAATCTGCCAAACATCATTTGCTTGTTGAATGAAAGAATGAATGGATTATTGAATTAAGGCAGAACCTGAGAAGAAACCAAGTTGTTTAAACACATCTGTGTATTCCCAAGTGTCTTGGATACCACATGCCTGTTCCTGAAAGCAAATTTAAAAACAGAGTGGGGAGAAACCTGGTGGGTGAGTTTTGTCTGTCAACCACAACCATTACAGCTTCAGACTTCACGGCGGGGTTGGGGATGCCTGAGGACTGACATGCGGCAAGGCAAGGGCACTCGTGGCTGCTGCTCAAAAACAATCAGATCCTGTCCTAAGTAGTCTGTGTCTAAGAGGATGCCAGCTCTAGGAACAGGCCTCTCAAAACTCCCGTAGGGCTGAGGCAACCAGATTTTCATAGCACCACTTGTCAAGTGTGTAATGAGAAGCAGAGCAGTTCGGTAGGGTGGAAGGCCAAAGGGGTGAGCTCTGGGCCTCTCCAAGTCATCTTGGCCACTAGGAATAGTGGGAGGGTGGGGACACTGTGGCTGGCACCTGCTCAGAATCCTACTTTCTACTGCACAGACACCTACGGGACTCTGGAACCCAGAGGCTGGGTGAGGAGGCTGTGAGCTTGACAGAAGCCATCACTCTGCCTTTCATAAGTACCAACCTCCTCCTGCCACCATCCAGAATTGCAAGATCAAATGTATTAATCATGTTTTCATTTTTATATCTTATGATGCTTTGACCTCTGGGGCCTTGTGGACTCTGGAGAGACTGCCCCTCCCAGGGCTAGATAATTCCTAGAGATAGCAAAGGACACCCCTGACAGTGCACCTTGCATATGCAAACCAACCAGTCCAGAGCCACACCTGCCAACCACCTCTCTGATGGGGCTCCCACAGGTTAAGCCACTATCCTCCTGCTGTAATATCACCCTAGGGCCAGGTACCAGGCAACCAGGGGCAACCTCTACACCCTGGAGCCTGCTGAAATTATTCCAACTAGCCAATCCTGAATCTGCCTACTCAGTCTTGCCTGGTCCTTTGCACAAAAAAACCACAATAAACGTTTGTGTCCACACTTTCCCTGCATCCCTCTGCCCCCTGACTGACCTGGCTCTTCCCCATGTGGCCCTGCATGGTGTGCCATGCCTCCTGTTCCTAGGGATCTGGGAGTATAAAAACATCTTTCATGACAGTCATTCCTATCTGCATCTCCTACCACTTGTGACTGAAACAAATCTCGGGTGCATTTTGTCACACTAAGACTCATGTCTGTCCCTCCTCAACTCCCCTGGGTCAAGGTTGGAGACTCATAAAGGAATCATTCTTCTACCATTTCTTGAGCCCTTAATATAACCCAGGATATTTATTTTTCAATTTTACATTAGGATCTTTATTTTACAGGGATCTTTATTTTTAAAAAACCTCTCAGGTGTTTCTAGCAACACAATCATCAGCAACCACAACAAGTGCTAACAGGGAAAAAGCATTACTATTAGCTGGACGTTTCCTATGGATGATTTTCTTTAATTCACACAATCTCCATCTGCCATCTTCAAAGACTGATTGTCTAAGATCGTACTCCTGGACAGAGGTGGCATTCAGACCTAGGGGTCTGACTCCCATCTCCAAGAGCCAGTGCACATCGTGGGGTGGCCACACCTGGGAAGCAGGTGTCAGAAGGCCACTGAGACTAATGTGCACAGCTCTAGCATAGTGCTCCACCAAGTCCGTTTGCAAACTGGCTATTGGGCATCGGACTGTTTGTTACCTGGCCCTGGGAGAAAGAGAGGTTGCACCTGTATGCAAATCAAGTATGACACTAAGCACACTGTTTAGCTCAGTTTTTTTATTTTGTTTCCCCTAATGAGACTTTGTGGATGAAGGAAGCAGTGTAGTGATTTCCACTAAGGCACGGTTTCCTTGTCTCGCTCTCCTGGACCAGCACTTTGAACACAATCCCTGTTGTAAGACAGCATAGGCTGCCCTATACCCTCTGAGGCCCTGGGCCTGCTGCTTTGAGAATTTCTGTACTAGACAGGAGAACTGTCTAGATGATCTCGTTGGTTTGTTTGTTTAAACATTGACCAGATCTCCAGGGGGCCACCCCAGGTCCAATACATGCCAGCGTCACAACACACATACCTGGAGTACAAGTCGCTTCCGCCCTAGAAGTCTATGATTCTAACCACATCGTCCTGTTCCAGTCAAATCAAAATCATCATTTATGATTTATGTTTTCATATGCTTATATCTTATTTACCCGTAACAGATTGTAGACTCTTTAATCCTAGAACTGTGCTGCTTATTTCTTTGGCATCCTAGAGCATCCGTATCAGTAAATTGTTTGATTTCACTTGATCACATGAATTATGTCTTCTTACTGAATATCACATGTAATCCTATCCTAATTTAGTACAGTTATAAAATTATCATTTGCCTCTTAGAATTAGAACTTTGTTTTCCTTTAGACTCCAACATAAGCCAGCCGTGACCTTGAGAAATTACTTAAGCCCCTTAAGCCTGAATTTTGTCATCTGTAAATAGTGGTGATTCCCAACTCTATAGGGTTGTTGTGAGGGATAACTAAATAATGACTATGTATTTATAAATGTACAGTATTTAGCACAATGTCTGGCATATGGTAAATGCTCAAATAGTATTTGCTAGTACTATTGTTATTACTTTCAGTTAGTTGTGAATTAAGAGAGAGGGGAGGAATTCTAGAAACCATTTTCTAGAATAAGAACCATCATTGGTGACATGCTGTCTCAGTACTCTATTTTGGAAAAACTTCTGGGCTGCCTTCCTGTGTGCTTAGTTATTTATTTAAGTAATGTATACACATTTTAACACCTGCCTAAACCAAAAAATGTCATGACACATATCACTGTCAAGTTCCTAAAAAGTTAATGAGAAAAGCTATGGGAAGCAAGTGTGTGTGTGTGTGTCTGTGTGTGTGTGTGTGTGTGTGTGTGTGTGTACATAGGTAATTTGGGGATTATCAGCTTTTATAAATTTTCCAGGCCCAGGCTTCCTCCTATCTTGAGAATCATTGGAAGTTAACAGCCTCCTAGAGTGTGAAATTACTGATATGATGGGAGCAAAAGCATCAGCTGATCTTTAAACGAGGTGCTTTTGGATCCAGGAGTTAAGCCACCTTTGATGCCTGACTTAGCCTGAACCTCCAGGAGTAACATCAGTTCATGCCAAGACAAGCTCTGGGGTGTGTGGGGGGTGCGGGGTAGAAGCAGATGGCAATGGGGCCTGAGTGCAGGGGAGTGCCTGGAGGAGGGGGGCATGGCGTAGAGAAGGAGATGCTTTTATAATTCAGGGTTTCTCCTTTCCTCTTCCCCGCCATGCTCAGTAACGGAGCCTCCCAGGTGGAGGACTGTGGTTAACAGGCATTGATCTGTGTACCAAAGGCAAGACCACAGCCGATCAGAGGAAAGGACATGTGATTAAACAGTTTGCTGCCAACTGGAAACAAAAGCACAGGGCTAGCAGGAGGCATGAGTAGCATGTGAGATTGGAAAGGATAAGGCACTAGGACTCAGAAGACCCGATTTGGGGTCCCAGCTCCATAACACACATTGTGTTCAGCCAGGCGGGTTACTCTCTGGGCCTTGGTTTACACACCAGATAGAGCGGGTTAGTGATTCCTAATCTATGCCTCTCATTGTCTCACAGAGAGACCAAATAAGATCCTAATTATGAACCTTTCTGCAAAACATACAAATGCAGACTTGAATTATCATGTGTCTGGAAGCAATGCCATCCTGGAGCTGTAAACACATCGGTCAAGGACCTGAGCAAACCTACAAAAGATAATAAATTGGCCTGAATGATGACAACAAAAATGAAAGAAAAATCCCTCAGACAAAAAACAACAAGCACATTACAATCTTCCATACCCTCTAAAAGCCACTGCCATTGCTGAACCACCCACCGAGGTTGTATTATGCCCCATAAAAACCAGCGCAATCATTATCTTCCCACCGCGGGGGGACACAGCTCCACTCTGTGCTTCAGGCCACAGGCATCTGAGATTGGAGGCCATTTCTCCAAGGCAGAACTGCTAACCTGGCGTACACCTGGGTTGCCATGGGGAACCTGGCAGCCAGCACCTGCTGCTGCAGCTGCAGCCCGAGCTTCCCTGTTGGCAAGTGCCAAAAAGCATTTTGTGAGGTTGGCTGCGGGGCCCCGGGCTAAGAGTGAAACTCCTTCCGGTGCCCCGTAGGTACGGTTGGCGGCTGGGTGGGAACACACTTCTTCCTGCGTCCTCCCATCTGAGAACATGGCTGCTGAGGAGCCCTCATTAAAAGGCACGTTGCCACCACTGTGCAAGGGGGCAATTGTCTCCCCAGGCCCCTCTGTTTTCTCATCTGTGGAAGCCAGCCCCGGAGGGAGGTGCCACATCCTGCCCCGCAGCCGAGGGGACACTGGCTGTTCTGTGGCCTCGCCTTGAACCCTCCGCTGCCAGAGCTGTTGGAAACACGTGTTAACTCCAAAGCCAACCTGGACAGCAAGGAGGGAGGGTGGGCCTGGCTTCCTCCTCCCCACCTGGTTGGCTTGGTCGGTCGTCGCTGACCGACGGGAGTCGGGGATTGCTATTGTTAGCTTATAGAGCAGTCGGAGCCTTGCCTTTAGCCAGAAGAAAGAGAACCCGGGAGCTCTGGGATTTATTTTTGCTCCCCTGCTTCATATCTTGAGGTATGTATAATTGTTCCCGTTTCTCTGAGGAGGAAAATGGAGGCTTAGATACCTCAACTATTTTGCCTGAGGTCAGAGCTAGTAACTAGTTGGACCCAGAATAGAAACCTGGTCTGTCAGACTCCAAAGTCTTTTTTCTTTCAACTTCTGCAAGCTGCATGTTTTTGCTTTGTTTGTGTTTTGTGTTTTTGAGAAAGGAATAGGATGGGACCTTTGGCATCATTACTTCCCTGAGAACAGATCCCAGGCTGCCCTTGCTGGAAATACCTCTGGATTTAATCCCAATATGTGAAAAGCGGAAGAGACACCAATCTTATGGTAACCTTTCTGTCAGACCCCTGAAGAACATATTAATACCTGGTCTCCGATGAAGATTACACAACATTTTAAAACCAGGCTCCTGATCTGACCTGTCAGGACACCAGCGAGTTGTCACCGAGACTTTATACCCACATACTCAACACCCAAGAGATGAATGTACAAAACCTCTTGTCCCCTAGGGACAAGATGGAGTTTGGTTTATGCTGCTCACATCACAAGAAAGAGAGGGAAAATCAAATAATGATGTGCAGAGGGCTACCCTGAGCTCTCTCGGAACCTTCCTCTTGTGTATACAGACTGAAGGGCTAAGGGTTTCTCGGGAGTTCACGGAAGGCATCGGGGATAGGCTGAGACAACACGAAGCCTGGCTTTGGGAGCTCTGAAGGAGCCCTGCCAAGCACCAGGAGGTCCTGGAGGCACGTCTGGAGGACTCCTGCAGGAGGCTTTGGGCGAATATCTGCCTTTCGTGACTTGTGGGACACGGACTGACAGATCTACTTGGACCCTATGTGGTCCAGCCATGGTTCAGACTGTTTGCTTTTTTCATCCTCAGAATAGCTTCAAAGGTTACTGGGTCATGTTAGGTTTAAGAAATAGCTTGGCCTTAATAAAGAAACAAAATATGGCCAGTTGACTCAATTTTGAAGAGAAAATTCTTCATTTTTTAGTATTTCTAAGTATCGATATCTTCAGGTAAATATGCAAATAAATCCTAATGAAGGTAGGAAAAAGGAAAAAGAAGAAATCACAGCTATGAGGTGGGAAAGATTGGATGGGAGAGATCAGGAGACTGTGTCCTGGTGCAAAGGGATTTATGTAGGTCCATCATGGAAGATGGTTGGCAAGAAATGCAGAACATCCTTTGAGGCCTCATAGGCTGCATCCGGAAGGCTCTTGGGAGCCTATGGAAGGTTTCGAACAAGAGAATAATTATCAAAGTGAGGATTTAAGCATTACTGGAGATCTTTTGTTTGATCTCATCAACAAGCCCTCAAAATGTGTCTTGTTTTATAACAAAGATATCTAGAGAAAGACAGAACAAGACAAATTAAAAATAACAACACATAGTGCATTTCTGCACAGGATAAATTAAAGAGATAAAAATAACAACTGCACAAAGAATAAAGTGCACTGACTGTGATCAGCTGGAACTGGAAACTGAGTCAGAGAGCGATGTTGTGGACAGAAATGAGTTGACTGGGGCTGGAATACTAACTCTTCCTCTGGTGGCCTGGTTGAGTCCCAGAGTTTCCCAACTTTGCAGTTTATATGGCGAGGAGGTTTACAACTGGGGGAAGTGGTATTATTTGACAGAACTTTTTAAATGACAATCTCTCACCAACCAGCCTTCTGTAGCTCCACCAAAGATCATATATTCGTGGCTCCACATGGCACTTCTGATTAACCAACAAACTTACTATGTGCTGCACAGCAAACATTGTGCAATAAGGCCATAGGAATATAAGACAATTTCTGCCCTTGAGACCTTATTCTTTAGTTGCTATTGTGGCCTAAACTGTAAGCTCCCCCAAAAGATATATATATAGAGTTCTAACCCCCAGTACCTCAGTATGTGACCTTATGTGGAGAGAGAGTCTTTACAGAGGTAATCAGGTTAAAATGAGGCCATAAAGGTGGGCCTTAATTTAATGACTCATGTTCTTACTGAAAGAAAAAACTTGGACAGAGATGTGGACACAGGGAAAATGCCATGTGAAATGAAGGCAGAGTTAGCGGTGATGTACCTTCTAGCCAAAGAGCGCCAGAGATGACCAGCAAAACACCAAATGCAATGGGAGAAGCATGGAACAGAGGCTCTCTCAAACTCCTAAGAAGGAACCAATCTTGCAGACACCTTGATCTTGGACTTTCAACCTCCAGAACTATAAGGCGATACATTTCTATGGTTTAAGCCCCCCGGCTTCAGGGACTTTGTTACGGCAGCCCTAGTACACTAATACAGTTGCAGAGACCCTGAACAAAGCTGTAAGGAGCAATTAAAGAACAAGTTAGTAGGGAAGGATATGTATTACGTAGAAATGCTCTGTAGAGGGGGAAATATGCTGATTAAGAAAGTTTTTAAGACTTCACAGAAGAGGGAGGACTCAAATCAGGCCTTGAATAGCTTTCAAAGCTTATTCCCTGATTTGGTGAATTTGCAAGTGGTTTTGCACTCTGCCCCCTCCAGCCACGGTCGTGAAGCCTGCTGATCTTTCCCTGAGTCTGATTTCATGCCTGCTCTTTATATAAAGTCCTCAGCTCAGATCCAATGCATACTTTCTGGGTGCGCTTAGAAATTCTTTCCTAATTTTAAGAATCTGTTGATCCTATGATTCTCTGACCATATTACAGGCATTATCCTAGGTCTACTTCCGGCTGGCAGGCTAAATATTCTGCTCAGTTTCCCGTCAGAGAACTAACTACTACATCTCCTTTCACTTACCTTATGGGGAGTCTAAAAATGGTTTGAAAAGCACCTTAATTTGGGGGATTTTTAAGGGTTAACCATCAAAATTTTTGTTTTGTTTATTAATTTTTATTTAGTAAACTCCAAGGGAACAAAATACGACTAATTAGTATACCAACGTTGTATATTCTTACTATACCTTTTTTTCTTGTGTAGTGATGATGGTTGGTGCCTATCTTGTCACAATATTGGTTTTATTCCGTCACTGAGATACTGTGGCAAAACCCTTATAGGACTTTGCAGGTCACTAGGCTTTTCCTACTCAGTGGACCTATTTTAAAATAATAATCACAGTCCATGAAATTCCTTTGTCCCACACCAGCTATATTCCTGGGATGTTCCCTGACCATGATGGAGGAGAAGCTTAGCAGGATTGCTCCCAACGTCAATTAATGATGTCTTAAAAATGACATTGGGTGTGAACTGAAAAGAGAAAATCATTCTCTAATCTCAGCAGAAAGGCCAAGGATTGAGCTTTACAGTTCAGAAACTCTGCAGGGTCCAGCAGCAGAGAGAAATAAGCTCTCACTCTTGAGCGAAGCTTATGATTTCACTGCCTGGGCACGTAAAATAATCTGTTATGAGCTGGGAGCACTGGGCCTGGGGCTGCTGCTCCCTGTGCCTGCAGGACGGAAGCATGGTGAGACAGCGGTTAGATGGGCACCAGGTTAGAGCTCAGGAGACCTGGTCCTGATACTGTTCCTTCTTTATCTACCTGGAGAATTACCCAAATTCTTGTGATTTCTGTTTCCTCCCAGGCAAGATAATCAGAAGAGCCTTTTCCTTTCTAATATTCTTTGATTCTATAACGGGCGGCTGGTTACAGAATAGAAAGTAAAAACTGCAAAGACACGGATAGCAGAGATGCTGTGTCTTCTCCACACTGCATGTGAAAGGATGCACCATGCCTGGGATATGGCGAGGCCAATCCTAACACCAAACATTGGTGCAGAAAAGATGAATTTGGGATGCCAAGGGCAACATCTACTTGGGGCATTCCTGTTTTCATGGTATGAACTGAACAGAGCCACAATAATTGGCCCATGTACTAAATTTTGCTCAAAGAAGGCAGACATGTACACGATATCTTGCCAGGGCTATGTTCACACTTATGCCATATGTTGCCTTGATTTCCACCAGGTGAGATTTGTTCTGGTTTTTCCACTTCAGCACTCTTGACATTTAGATCAGATAATTCTTTGTGATAGGGAGGAAGGAAGAGCTGTTCCGTGCCATGTAGGATGTTTAGCAGCATCCCTGGCCTCTACTCTCTAGATGCCTATAGAAACCTCCACTTCACTGTGATAAAAATATCTCTAGACATTGACAAATGTCTCCTTGGGAGTAAATGATCCTCAGGGGAGCATTACTGCACTAGGGGGATATTATCTTATGGAAGGGCTACCCATGCCCAAATCATGGAGCACAATGTTAAGAAATGTCACCCCTCTTGAGTTTTAAAACAGAGCCATTGCATTAGACTCCTGAGGTCAACAGGTATTTGAGTCCCTATGCAACCAGACCTCATGAAGATTTAAGAAAAGTGACTTTCAGATTACTGCTATTTTTGCTTTCTCATGACATCACTATTCTTCTAGCATCTAAGGTAGGAAGGGAAGTGTGGTCTTTCGTTGGGCTCACATAAGGATGGTTTGACTGTAGGGCTATAGATAGGCTAGTCACTTCTTCACGTGTACAGCAGGAAGCACTTCCTGTGAGGCTGTGCCCAGAGCGGACACTGCCCATGCAGCCGGTTCATGGCGGTGCTGGGTTGCGTAGGCTGCAGTCTGATCATGCTCCTTGAATAGGACAAAGACCACTGAGGAGGCCTGGATTCACATACATAAATGAGTGGTAATGGAAGGGAGTCATCGCAGAAAACAAATTACTCATTCCAAAGATACTGACATTGTTCAAATGTCGCTTGACCATTAAAACCCAACTGGAAGCCAATCAACAAACTCAGCCTCGGGAACCTGTGATAATCACAGACCGGGAACTGATTCACTAGTATTGTCTACAGGTGATTTTTGAAAGCATACATATTTTTGGAAGTATATTCTCTGTATTCTCAGAAGATGAAGATTTTCCCTGATTGAGAATACTTAAAAGAACATGTACCAAAGTCTCTGGAGATAATTCCAGAAATATTCTAAAGTACTTTAAGCAATGGCAGCTTTGTGGAATGTGATGTATTCTCACGAGACAAGAATGTATTCATTGGGTTTGGTACATAACAGTATATTTCTTAAATGGATTAATTTCATTACTTGACACTATTATCTCATATTTATTAAGGTAGTCAGCTCCATCTCCCACCCCAACAACCCAGGTCCTTAAACTGCCTATCCCCAAAGCAGTAGTGAGAAGTTAAGGACCTCACTGTTCCAGTTTTCAGCCAAGTTTCCACTGTCCTTCCCAGGATCACATTTTCACCTGACCCCTTAAAACCGGCCCTCCATGTTGAAAAGAACCAACGCATTTCCATAGAAAGGAAAGAAGCTCAATAATATCTCCTCAGGTGTGGGTGTTGCTAAGGTCTGAGAACTTTGGAAGAGGAACCATAACATGTCAGCAAAAACTGGAGGCTACAGGTGTGAGGGTGAAACCACCCACCGAAGGTAACAGCAAGCAGTACTTAAAATGGCATTGCCCTTGGAAACATTTATAGGCTTAAAAACATAATTATAAAAGATATAGAGTGTGGAGGGAGAGATAAAAGAAAAGAGAAAATGAATGGGAGAACTGTTCCATCCCTAGCCACAATAAATACCACCAAATTAAAATAAATCCCAAATGAATAGGAAGAGGCAAACAGAAATTCCAGAAAGGACCAGACCTGTGTTTTAAAAACAGGACCATGTGCTTTGGTAGGAATGCTGTGTGCTCAGCCTTGTTTATAAAATGGCAGAGGATTCAAGAATGGAATCTGTTCCTCTTGATCAAAAACAAAACAAAAAAAAAAATAAAAGAAGAGATTCTCCTCAACTCTCACCCTCCACCCCTGCCTTGTACTCCTTGCCCTGTTCAGATCCCAGACCTGAAAGATGGGACTCTAGCACGAACATTTGGAATGTTGTTCATCAGTGGTGGAGAGAGAAAGGCATGGAGGGCGAGTGACTTTACCCATGGTGGGGAAGGTTTGTTTCTTCAAAAGGATTTTAACGTGTGAAAGTGATGCTTTTCTGAGGAAGCTTTTCAGACTTTTCAGGTCTATGGTATTTTTAGAAAGGTTATTAGTAGTATTATTTTGGTGGGGGAGCTTTGGATAATGCACAGAATATGGAGATACAGAGAGGAGTCGCTACCTCTCTCTGCGGGACAAAATCCCATCCTGCCTTCCTTCTTAGACAAGTTTCCTGAGGATCCTTCAGTCTCAGGATGAGTCAGCTGAGAGTGAAGGTAGCATCGTGGAAAAAGCATGGATTTAGGGGCTCTAAGGTCTGTTCCACCTCTCCCTGGCTGTGACATCTTGGGTATGTTCCCTAGCCCTGCTAAGTCTCAGTTTCCCTAATTGCAAAAGAAGAATAGTGATATCTTTACTACAGGGGTTTTGCAGGGCTCAAATTAGAAGACATCTGTAAAGCTGTGACTCCAGGTTACACTGCTGTCCTTCATCGCTCAACCATTTAGTGCAGTGTTGGATTCAGAGGTGTTCAACAAGTGAAGAATGAGTGAATGAGTGATCACATGCATACATACTAAGGAACAAACTTATCTGCAAGGTGGTGAGGGTCCTGGGTTGTTGCAACTTCCATTTTGTTGGGGTCCCACTTTCAATACCTCCTGGCCTCAGTGTTGTCATCAGGCTGTGTCTGTAACTCAGCACTGCTTTGAAGAAGATGAAAATGTAAGGTGTGCACTCTGTCGAATGTAATGTTTCCCTGGGATGAGTGTGTATGTGTGTATGTGCGTACGTGCGTGTGTTGTGTGCATTGCCAGTGGTATACTGATCTAGGCACGCAGATATTTAGCAGCATCTTAGTTACTGTTTAAGGTCTTCATCATATTCCTTTACAACTTTTCTGCCTTTTCTTTTATTTTTTGCCAATGAGAAAATTGTAAGATGAAAAGCTATGGAATTCTGGGAGATTTCCTTATCAAGTCTAAAACAGACATGTATTTTTTTATTTTAAAATTATATTTAGTGAGATTTAGACAGATACATTTTGAACAGATTAGGTGGCGGTGGTGGTGGGGCTTTGTAATGATCCACAGAGCTCTCTAACTGCAGTCTCCCCACCCTCCAACAACACGCCTACCACGCTCTGTCCAGGCAGAAGCATGTTCAGAAACTTTAGGGCAATACGTCAGTGGCCAGCAGCATCCTGCTCTGTCCCCGGGCCTTGTTCTCATCCCTGGGCTCCCGCTTTTCCCTTGTGATTATGTCTTTGCCTAATGATTTGATTCCACTAGCATAAGCGTGCCTTTGTCTGTCTCAGTCCAGATATCTGATTACCTAACAACCAAGACCAGACTCCTGTTTTCTCCTCTACTGGGGATGAATGTTTTGGCTGAGAAGCCCAGCCGAGGCATCTTTATGCCAAACCTGATCCCTCCTACTAAAACACCATCTGAGGCCCTTTGTTGGCCTTCATGCCAATGAGGAAGTTAGAGTGCAATGCTACTAGGGGAGGCAGGCGTGCAAACAGATCATTGTCATATAATGTAACATTGGACTACGGATGAGACAATATTGGCAACTATAATCTCTGGTTAAAAAAAGAAAGACTAACAAGCTTTTTGTGTTTTGCTTATTCTCTTTCTCTTGGTTAAACATCTTAATTTGACTGCATTTAATTTCACTATGATCAGTCGTGAGCTCTCTTAGACTGTAAACTACTAGTGGCAGGACATAACTATTATCTTATTAGTTTCACTGTCAATTACCCAGCATTACATGATGCAGGATTACATTCTTAAAAATACTTGTGTGTGCTGTTGGGGGTTGTGCATACACAGGCAAATTCAATCAATCAGTATGAAATGGATTAACCAAGCCAGCTGATTTTAGCCATGCAGGCAAACTAATAACTATTACTTTCCTTTTTACTGTGAAGCATTAGTAAGAAGGGTTGCTATGAGTTACCTTTGAGGTTGTTCTATCTTTCCATCCTATCATGTCTATGTAACAAAGCACCAACTTTATAATCCATTAATAACAGATAAAATAATGCCAGTGATATGGACTCACACTGCACAAGTCCCAGAGATTTTTCAGGTATCATTTACTAGATGATGTTGCAGACTGCAGACTTTTCACCTACCCACTCACTCACACTGCACAATATATAAAATACTGAAAGCAATACAAGAATGATTAAAATTACATTTTTTTACTTTCAAAGTGTTACGCTGAGTTCTGGATGTTCTTTTCAAATGTTGAATTATCAACACATCAGAACTTATTGGAAACTTTTTGTTCTCTGCCTGGGTTGCCCATTGTAGGGTTGCAAAGGAATATGACATGTAAGTTTGAATAACTAATAATCTGATTAGGGAGATCAGACTATTACCCCTCAGAATATCATCAGACAACTTGGAACCATGCATCAGTGAGTCTCATAGTGATAATCAGAGCTGTAGGAGTAAAAAGAAAAAAAAAAGCACGAAGAATAGAAGCTTCTTTACAGAGAAATGAGGCCTTAGTTGAGGCCTGAAGGATGTTCAGGATTGTTAACTGTTACATAAGAACCAGAAGATTCTACGTCCAAATATGTAAGGTCAGCATCACCAGCTTAAGACATCATTAGCTCTGATTCACCTCGGTGTCTGGAAAGCTCTGGCCATGTCTTTTTTCTCATCAAGCCATCAAACTTGACAGGTCAAAATGGCAGAGTAAAAGGATTTTCTGTTAGGGTTACTTTAGAACTACTTCTCATAAAATAGCAGTGAATAACATTGTTTATTGAGTTCCAGTACTGGAGGTAGGTATACCATAAACCAACATCCCTGTGGATTTACTTCCCTGTATCCAACATTTCCCATCACCATCCCGAGTTCTTAACTTTAGTCTGCTCCACAGCACGGAGAGGAGGGCAAAAGACACATTGGTGGGTGAGTCTATTTGTACGGCATCTTCCAACTGCAGCCTAGAGCGCTATCTACAGATCTAGCTGTATACGGAAAGGGAACGGCAGTCGTTGAGATCAGCGCTGGAAACTGTGAATACAGTCAATATGTCTACTGAATGGTACATATGTTTGACTAGAAACAGACACATGGGTTTATGTGTATACAATTTCATTCCGTGCAGGGCAAGTGAATTCTCTGGGGTCTTTAAGGCTCACCAATCAACCTTGAAGAGAAAAGCTCTATGTATAACTGGCCCAAGGTAGGGAAGAGGTTGCCACAGAGTCAAGCGTGGGGTGAGTTCCTGGATTAAGGAGCCTCCCCTGTAACTGGGCTACCACCCCACTCAGGTGTTTTCCATACACAACTGGGACTGCTAGAAATGCCCCAGTCAAGGGGTAGCTTGGCCTCGGATTCCCCTCCCCTCTGCCTTGCTCTGTGGTTGCATCACCACACAGACTTTCTCACCACCGTGCCCACCAACTACTGGCCTGGCTTCTGAAAAGCCCCAAAGAACTGTAATGATCCCAGTCTCACTTCCCTTTAACTAGAACAGGGGCTGCTAAACGGCTTCTCACTGCCTTTTGCGTGTGGTGCTAATTAACATGATCCAAGTTACAATATGTGCTAAAGATTCCAGTTTTGTTACTTATTTAATGAGCTTCGTGGGATTTGAACATGAGGCTCAAAGTAGCAGGGGAAACCTCATAATTAGTTTCAATTACAAGAAGTTCCTACGCATTAAGACTATTTGATGAACTGCAGAGGGAAGGAACTACCGACCAGATACAAATCACTAATTTTGTTTCATTTATTATTATACTTATTTTCTTCCTAATTAGTGCTGATTGGCTTATGATCCCAATTAATGCAAAGGAATTTGGAATGGTATACAATGGTATGGCTTAGAAGATGCCAGCATGTACAACTGCTAAATTATTGCTAATTGTTATTTACATGAGGCCTGGAAGACTAAGTGCGCAATGCCTAATTAGCATTAAAGACATGGTATCCATTTCCAATTTACACTAAAGCAATGGAGATCAAATCATTAGTTTACAAAACTTGATCTTTAGATCCCAAGAATTGCACCATTGTATAGTGACCTTCACCTAAGGGGAAGTTGTTTTCTCTTGTCTTCAGTTACATCTTGCCTGAGCTTGGCTAGAACTTTGCAAAAGAGTTACACAGGCATACTCAGCATCACATTGGCAATGGGATCCAATATTTAAGGATTTAGAGCTGGGAGCCAATTGGCAAACAGGCCAAGCATGAGGCCTCAGTTTCTTCCAACACTGAAAGGTGTGTTTGCTTGTTGGAGAGTGGGGTCCTGAGATGGCAGGTTTCTGGGAAAGCCTAAGCCCTCCCTGACATCATGGTGCCTGTGGATGAAATCCACAGAGTATGAACGATGCCCGTATTGAAGGGCTGGAGGCTCAGCCAGTACCGCAGATGCAGATGCTGTTAGCCTCATGGGGACTGCAGTGATGAAGAGAACAAAGAGATGGTCTTGGACCCAAGAAGGCTACACTCCACCTCTTAGTCCAGAACACCCTCAAGGGGGCCTGCTCATCCCTGATTACACCACTTTTATTATGGCAAATGTTGCCCCTCATTCTAATCTAATCTCCTCCAGTCAATGAGGGGGCTCAGAGGAGACACTCTGCCATACTCCTCTTCCTCTCACTGCCTCTGCACAGGAGTGGCTGTCGTTTTGCCTTTTTCTTCCTTCTCTTTTCTTCCACCAGCCCTTTATCTTTTCCCTTTTTTTCCCCTCTTGTCTTTTCCTTTGCTTCTGCCTTTACCCAACCCTCTGTGGAATGGAAAGGAAGAGTCTTGGAGTAAGTGCCGGAAGACCTGCCTGGCTTGATGTTGCAAGAGTCATGCCAACTCTCAGGACTTGAGGTTCTCCATCTCATAAGGCAGAGATGCTAACATCTGCCGCTCTGTCCCTTCCTCACAGCAGTGCGTGGAAGCTCTAATGGGATGACATAACGGAAATCATGAAGTTGGATATAAACAAGGATTCTTAGAGTTAGTTCAGTTTTATCTTCATGGGTAGAGTTATTCAGTGCCCAACAGAGTTAATATCCAGTCCATGGGCACTTCCTCCTCTCACTGTCTTGCTGATACGTGGACAATGAGCCACCTCTTGGAGGTGACTCTGTAGAGCTGAATGGAGCCAAGGAGAGAAGCTGGCTTCTGCCCAGATCCCTGTTCTGTAATTCTCTGAGAAATCCTTTTGAGAGGACTTTTCATGTTCCCAGGCAAACATTGTTGCTGGCAATCAGGCTTTATTTAAACATGCTATTCTCTGCGGCCTCATAAGTATTTTTTATACACATATATATCATTTTTTTTGAGAGAGAGAAAAACAAGAACAGTAGCTATTTGATGTTTAATAAAATTGTGCGAAACAAATTTCTGTTCTTTATAAGTTACCTAGTCTGTGGTATTCTGTTATAGCAGCATAAATGGATGAAGACAGCAAGGTTAAATTATCTATGTATGTTGTGTGTATATATGCATGCATATGTATATTTAACACATGCGTTGTTCATATGTTCAAATAAAAATGTAAATAACAAGGCCAGTTGTCTACTACCACACAGCTTAAGGCACATAATATCGCCAATACCTTTGACACTTCCATGTATGTTACTCCCAACCCCACCAGGTGCCTGTGGGTAAACTTGAGTCTCCTTTCCTCCTGGTGGAGATATATTCCTACTGCAGGGTAAAAGGCTTGGGAATGGATTTAAGGGCTAGTATTTAGCTCTAATCTGCCTCTTGGCTGGATAGCCTTGTGCAATGTACAACCATACATGGAAACCCTGCCCAAACTCCTTTCTCTGTAGTTTTATCATAACTATATGGAAATATGTTGTTTATTTTTTAATATTTTTGAACTTTATAGAAATTGAATCAATCACATGCCTCTCTTGCTCAACATCATATTCCTAAGATTTATCCAGGCTGACATGTGTAGATGTGGTTCATTTATTTTCTTGGCTAATCATCTTCCTTTGTATGAATATTTCGCCACGTATCTATCCATTTTAATGATGATGAACGCCCAAATTGTGTCCAGTGTTTAGTTATTACAAAAAAAATTTCCCTATGAGCACTCTGATATCTGTCTTTTATGTAAGTGAACAAGAGTTTCACTTCAAGAGTACATGCCTAGGGATGAAACTTAGGTAAGATGTGGAGATCTTACATCTTTAATATTATAATCTAATGCCAAATTGTTTTCCAAAATGTTTGTGCCAACTGGCATTCCTACTAGCAGGATATAAATAATTATCATTGCTCTCTGACTTCCCTAATCCTTGGTCTTATTAGATTTTGATTTTTGCCAATCTGATGGTTGTGGCTTTAATTTGCATTTTCCTGATGCAAATGAGATTGAACATTTTTCTTGTGTCTTCTCTTGTAAAAGTCCTTACTGTGTCTTTTATCCGGTTTAGCTTTTATTTTTAATCACATTTTTGGTCTTTTTTAAATTAAATTATGAGTTCTTTAAATACTCTAATTTTAGCTGAATTTGAATCTTTGTTGGTTTCCATGTATCAGCAATAAATAGAAATAAATAGAAATACCCATCAAAAAAGCTTTTCTGTATTTATTCAAAACTTCTAGTCTTACTATACTTTCATTACTTTTGAAAACATGTTTATGTATTCTTTCTGGATTTCACTGTTATCATATCATAAGGAAATAACAGTTTTATTTTTACTTTTTCAAACCTTATATTTTTTATTTTTTTTACTGTCCTTATCTTACTGGTTGGAACCTGTAATGTAACTTCGAATAGACGTGAGGACATTGGGCATCCTTGCCTTGTTCCTGATATTAAAGGCAAGGCTTTTAATGTTTCACTGTTAAGTATGATGCCCACTGCAGGGTTTTTCCTCGATATCTCTTATCAGGGTAAGGAAGTTTATTTCTATTCTTAGTTTGCTGAGAGCTTTTATCACAAACAAACGATGACGTTTAACAAATGTCTTCTGCATCAATTGAGATAATCATTTGTCCTTTCTCCTTTGTTCTGTTAATTGGGATATTATATTAACATGTTTTCTAATGTTAGATCACAATCGTATTCCTGAGTTGAATCAAACTTGGTCAGAATGTATTATCTTTTAAATATATTTCTAGATTAGGTTTGTTAGTATTTTGTTTGGAATTTTTATATCTATGTTTACAGGTGAAATTGGCTTGCTAATATTATTATTTTTTTCATTCTGTGTTTGATAATGATCAATGCTGCATCCTGGGGAGACATTTCTCTTCTATGCTTGGGTCGAGTTTGTGTACAAATGGAATTCCTGGAAGAATTAACTGTAAAACCTTTGTACCAGGTTTTATTGAGAAGACTTTAAACTATTGATTCAATTTATTTAATAATTAAAGGGAAACGTGGGTTTTCTATTTCTTCTTGAATTGATTTTGGTAAGTTATATTCTTTTCCAAAGCTGTGGTTGTTTCATCTAAGTGTTCAACTATATTGACATACAGTTGTTCATAATATATAGTCGTTTCATCTCAACTGCATTTGTAGTTGTATACCCTACATAACATTATTTATTTCTTCCTCTTTTTATTATTTTTCTTTGCCTTCTATCTTTCCCTTTTCCTTCAGTTATTCTTGCTATAAATTTTTATCCATCTTTTAAAAAGTTATTTTGGTTTTATCGACCCTCTCTGTGGTATCTGTTTTGTATTTTATTGATTTCTGTTTTTATCTTTATAATTTCCTTTCTTCTATTTTCTTTGGGTATATTCATTTAAAAAAATAATTTCCGATTCCTTAAGTTATATGGTAAGCCTTTCTTGTTTTAGCCTTTCTTATTTTCTAATATAAATCTTTAAACTTATAAATTTCTCTCCATTAACTCAATCTAGCTGCATCCTACAAGTTCTGCAATGCAGTATTTTCACTATTATTTAATTCTAAATTTTTTGACCCACGAGTTAATTGAAGTGTTTTCTAATTTCCAATGATTTGAAGTTTTTAATGTTATCTTTTTGATATTGAATTTAATCTAATTGCCTTTTGTTAGGGACTATGATCTCCATGACATTGATTCTTTGAAATTTGTTAGATGTGCTCTACAGCCTGGGATGTCATCAATTTTCATTACTGCCCCATGTGTGCTTTGTTGTATTTTCTATTAGTTGGATGTGGCATTTATGAATGTTTATTAAAATTAGATTTGCAAATTGTTTTTCTCCAATTTCCTACATTCTTACTCATCTGTTTTTTGTTTGCTTGATCCATTACTAAAAAAGATTGGTTGAAATGTTCCACTCTGAGCTCCAGTTTGTCAATTTCTCCTTTGTCATCTTTGCTTTATATAGTTTTAAACTATATTATTATGGTCATATGTGCAGGAATTTTAAAAACTTCTTGATTTTAACTGAACACTCTATCATTGAGGTTGTGTTATGACCCTTTTGAATGACAATATATATATTTTTTAAAGGCAAAAGTCATTAAAGGCTATTTTAGCTCATATTAACATAAGTATACCAGCTTTCCTTTACCATTTGACATATCTTTTTCTGTATCTTTATTTTCAGTCATATATTTCCATATTCTTTAGATATATGTCTCATAACAAGCATATTTCTAGATTATAATTTTGAACATCCAATCTGGTCTTTTAAAAGTTTTATGTTTGCTATTATCATTAATTTATCTTCATTGCTTTGTGCTTTATATTGTACGATTTTCGGTTTCTTTTTTTTTTTT
>NW_012142857.1:1216091-1226191 GCF_000956105.1 Propithecus coquereli | reverse complement strand
ATTTCAGAATATTATGGGACTACAAACACTTTGGTTAAATATATTGCCTTTGCACTGCCCAAGTTGGAGCAATAAGCGCGCCCAACCCATCACGTACCACACCCATTAGGTGTAGATTTGCCCATCCCCTCCTCCCCCGTCACCTGCCCGATGCCCTATGAATGTTACTCCCATAGGTGCACGTAAGTATCGATCAATGAGTACCAATTTAAAGGTGAGTACCCATAGTGCTTGTTTTTCCATTCTTGTGATATTTCACTTAGAAGAATGGGCTCCAGCTCCATCCAGGTTAATACAAGAGATACTAGTTCACTGTTTTTTTAATGGCTGAGTAGTATTCCATATACCACATTTTATTAATTCATGTATTGATGGACACTTGGGTTGTTTCCACATCTTTGCAATTTAGAATTGTGCTGCTCTGAACATCTGAGTGCACATGTCTTTTTTTCCTTTGGGTAAATATCACAGTAATGGAATTTCTTGAGTTCTCCGATTGATGCCTTTCATCAATCCTGGAAATTTTTAAGGCTGATATATTCAAATATTCTTTTCACCCAATTCCTTTTACTATTTCTTTTCTGGATCTTCAGTAAAATGTGTGAAAAACCTACTTTTTATCCTATGGTTCTCTTAACCTTTGTTTATTATTTCTACTGTTTTTTGTCTACATTATATACAATTCCTTTGTACCTAGCTTCCACTTCAGTGATTTTCTCTTTAATTATGCCTAATTTTCTATATCATCCATCATTGTGTTTCTAATTTAAATTATATTTTTCATATGTTTGAAGTTCTATTTCAAGTCTACTTTGTTATATTTCATAATCTATTGTACTTATTCTTTTTTTGATGCCCTCCTCTATTTTTTCTTAAACAAATTAAGTTTACTTAGTTTGTAGTTGAGGGGGCTTCGTATTTTTTGCAGATATAGTGGGTCTAATTTTACTCTTTGTTGTTTCTTCTGACTTTTATAAAAACTTGTTCCCTCATGCATTTTATATTATGATATTTTTGGCATTTCATTTGTGAGAATTCTTTGAGTCATGAGAGATAATAAGCACTCACATCTGCTAGGTGCCTAGGGGTTCCACCAACCCAGGAGAATTTTAAACTAAAACTTTGGCTTGGTCATTTTTAGTTCACATAGGAAGTGTCTGTTTTGACACCCTCCCCTCATTGATGTGAGAACTGTTTTGGCGTTCAGATTTCTCTGAGGTGACTAGTCCCTATGACAAAAGCAGAGACAGGCAAGATTCCTTTCTCTCTTTGTAGGGTGGATTATATTCTCTTTTACTTTTTTGCTGAGGGCTTTGCCTTATGAAACCTAGTCTTTCTGAAGGGATTTTGGATCATCTGTCCCACATTGCATGGGTATTACATTTATCTTCTCTTCCCTCTGGGTAGCCAAATAAACCAAAGAGTCTAGATATCTGGAGATAGGCAGATGCCCCCAGAAAAGCCATCAACTTTAAGAGACTGCCTACCTCTTTGATTTAGTGCTTTCTGATCAATTTTTGCTTCTAAGAACCCCCACTCTATACTCCTTACCTGGATATGCATTTAAACAGATCTCTTACACTTTATTCAGCTTTTAAATGTTTTACATCAGAAGGATTTTAAAGTATATCTTGCCTCCTAGATCTTGAAAATAGAAATCTTTTATGTGATTTTAATCCAAATGCCAATACAAAGTGACCCACTGGCTTCTCTCCTTCTCTGTTATCATCACTAATTTTTTTCTTAGCCTTATTCAGCCAATCTGAAATTCAGTTAATTAACTAAAAATGCTATACAATAAATAATTTGCCCCATCTATTGAAAAGTCATTTTTTATAAATATAAAATATACTTTTATAAATATATCCTATGATGTGAATTTTCAGCCACTTCTCTTTCTAAATCCTAGGCCAAAAGTTCTGAACATGATGTTCCTTTCCTCTCCTTTCCAAATCATATGAATGCGTATACAATTCTATTTTTTCTACAAAAGGGTGAATACTATTCAGAAAATTCTAACAGAAGTATGTGACCTTAAAAAAAAAAAGGGGGTTAAGAATTGCTTATCTTAGAGGAATATCAACAATTAAAAAGGTTCACATTTATAGAAGAATTCTGGAAACTATGTCTGGGAAAAGGGAATGAAAAATATCCCATGAGAAACAGTATATATAGCTGTATCTATATATGCTTGTCTAACTATAGATTGATCTGCCTGCTTACATATAATCAAACACACATGGCTACATTCTCACACATACACATGCTACTCTGCTACAAAACAATAATAGTAAATGGGGTTAGGGACTGGGATTATCAATAATAAAATTATTTTAATTACATATATTTTTCTACTGCAAGCTTAAAGATAATATAGTGCTTGATTTTCACTGAAAGAACCAAACCAGTCATTGCTGAGAAAATTCTGACAGCACTCCTATTTAAAATGGGTAATTCTAGACTAACATTACCCATCTTGACCCCCTGCCAGACTTGGCTCCAAGGGATTTGGCTGTTTCCATAAATCATGTCTTCCTTCCAAAGACAAAGACATTTCAGATATTCAGAAGAATGTGGCAGTGCTTAGAAGAATTTCCAAGAGATCTTTGAAACATCTTGAGTGGAGGCAGCTGCCCCCAAATCTGTGCTGTCCAGTGATTGCTATTGCTGGACAGGCAACGATCCTAATCTGGGGGCTTCTGTGCCACTGACTTCATGAGTCTCAGTGTTTTATCCCACCTCATTATTCCTGTCTATCTTAAATATGTGAAACTCGAGGGTGGTCAACAAAGTAACTCTCAGAGCTGTCCTAGTGAAGGAGATTTGAACACAGTCATGCATACTGTAACGAGGTTTTGGTCAATGACAAACTACCTATACGGCGCTGGTCCCATAAGATTACAATGGAACTGGAAATTCCTATGGCCTGGTGATGTCATAGCTATTGTAACGTCTATCACAATGCAGTGCTCACGTGTTTGTGGTGATGCTGGTGTAAACAAACCTACTGCACTGCCAGTTCTATAAAAGTCTAGCATATATAATTATATACTATACATAATACTTGATAATGGTAATAAATGACTATGTTACTCGTTTAACATATACTATCTATTACTATTTTAGAGTGTACTCCTTCTAATTATAAAAAAAAAAACTAACTGTAAAATAGCCTCAGGCAGGTCCTTCAGGAGGTACTCCAGAAGAAGGCATAGTTATCAGAAGAGATGACATCTCCTTGTGTGTTACCGCTCCCGAAGATTCCAGTGGGACAAGATGTGGAGGTGAAAGACAGTGATGTTGGTGACCCTGACCCTGTGTAGGCCTAGGCTAATGTGTGTGTTTGTGCCTTAGCTTCCAAAAAAGTTTAAAAAGTAAAATATAAAAATAAAAGCTTTCAAAAACAGAAAAAAAACCTATAGGATGAAGATATGGAGAAAGAATATTTTTTATGCAACTGTGTACTATGTTTGTCTTTTAAGATAAGTGTTATTAGAAAAGAGTCAAAGTTAAAAAAATTAAAAAGCTTGTAAAGTTAAACATTTACAGTAAGCAAAGATTAATTTATTATCAAAGAGAGATTTTAATAAGTTTAGTGTAGCCTAATTAAACAGAGCTTATAAAGTTTACAGTAGTGTACAGTAGTATCCTACGCCTTCACATTCACTTACTACTAACTCATCGACTCTCCCAGAGCAACTTCCAGTCCTGCAAGCTCCATTCATGGTAAGTGCTCTATACAGGTGTACCATTTTTTATCTTTTATAGTGTATTTTTACTGCACCTTTTCTATGGTTAGATATGTTTAGATGCACAAATACTTACCATTGTGTTCCAATTGTCCACAGTATTCAGTACAGTAGCATGCTGTGTAGGTCTGTAGCCTAGGGGAATAGGCTAGACCATAAAGCCTAGGTGTGTAGTGGACTATACCATCTAGGTGTATGCAAGTACACTGTATCATGTTCACACAACAATGAAATCGCTTAACAACACATTTCTCAGGACGTATCCCAGTGGTTAAGCAATGCATGACTGTGTGTTAAAGAATGAATGTGTCTCTGGGACAAGGTGACACAGTGACATCTTGAGGGGCAACACCACTGGGGTGAAGAGGTTTGTTTATTCGCACTAGAAGCAGCAATAGTATTTTATAGTTGTTCCTCAGCTACTCTCTGGCATAATGTGTATATTTTTTTGCCACTTTAAAACTAAAAGTCTATAAATTGCCTGCTCTTTTCCTCTGGGAACAAGACTCTAATGGAGCATTGTATACTCTGGTTCTCTGCTCCAAATATTGTTTATAAAACAGAAAGTCTTATGTTAGCTTCCCCTGCAGGATCTCTCTGGCCTTCACTGTAAATCTGTGAGGAAATCGTGGTACTTATGACTATGTAGCCGGCTAAAGGTTGAATGCTGAAAATGAACAATGGAGAATTCATAGCCCTAAAAGCTGATTACGAGTAATCCCGCAGATACTAAGTGGTGGATTATGGAGTGATTACTGACAAACTGATAGACTGGCACGTAGACATTGTAAAAACTGAACAGTTGTACTGTAGATTTAAGTTAAGACCATTTAGGAGAAGAAAAAGAATCATCACACAAGTAACTGTGGCCTTGCATGGGATTCAACTAAAATAAATAAGATTGTGCTCCTTGAATGATTCCACAGCTTAAAATAATTCAACGTTAATAAGTGCATTAAGCCTAAGCTAGAATTATTATTACTACTGTTATATTATCACATGTAGAGTTGTCTGGATCACTTAAGAGAGAGAGAGAGGAATAGCATAGCTCCAGAGAAATAAAATCTGGACAAAGTGAGACTTTGAACAAACTACACATATCTGAAGATGGAAGACTAGTACCTGCTGCTTAGCTCAGAGGCATTGCATATTCTCTGCAAATTAAGCATGTGAATTTTAAATCATTGCAGAATGTATTACTGATAATAATACTAATTAGTAATGTAATAACCAGCATGTACCCCCATGTGTCAGACACTATGAGAGCAAAATGCTTTTAGGTATATGACCTCATTTAATCCACACACCACACCCTGATGACGTATAATAATGATGACAACACCATCTTATTGTACAGCATTCTGTAGTTATATCACATATGGTATTTTGATTCTGCACCTTTTATAAGACAGCCAGGGCAGGAACAATGATCTTTTGACAAATGACAAAACTGAAATTGGGAAAAGATGGGTCACTTGTTTAATGACAGATAGCAAATGAGTATTTAATCTCCAAGTTCTTCTCAAAGTTTCATACCAACACAGACCAATAGAAGGGAGCGACAAGGTGTCTTTAACCAGGAGCACGGCTAATGGTTCTCACCAAGCCCAGAAGAAGCCACTCAATTGGCATGAGCTGGTTACCATTTCTGGTGTTAATTGACAGGAGGAACAGGGCCTGCTGCTACAGCACGAGGGATTGAGAATTAGACTTGAAAATGTGCTCCAACAAGAAGGGTGATGGTACAGTGGTGAGAAGCTCTATGCCCCTGAAAAGCTACGTCCCCTCTCTTTGCTTCATTTCCCTGGTCTGTATAGTGGGGCAATAGTTATTCTTAGTTCTTAGAGCTGATCAGTGGAAAAATAAAATTATGCATATAAAACACTTAGGATAACACCTAATACTTCTAAGCCTCAAAATTAAAAATTATGAAAACCTGAATGTAACAGAAAAAAGTGTCTGAAAAGGGCTATGCCTACCTTTTTTTTCCCTAATCACCTTTTGATATGCACAAAAGCCATCTGCTTGAAAAATGCATCTAACTCTGATTCTATGAACTGAAATGGTTCCCTTCATGTTCTCCCTCCCCTCTTTTTTCAGTGTTCCTAATCATGATTTGTTCAATAAGTCTGGCTCCTCCCCAGGAAGTTCCCTAAAGACTTGGGGATCTGAAGGTTGAATGTCCACAGGAAATATTAGAAGGGGGTTTTAGGGGGCCCAGAGCATACTGCAATTACAATTATAGTCATGGCTGAAGTCAAGGCATCCTGTGACCTTGGGCAAGTCCCTTAATTGTTCTAGGCCTTGGTGTCACCACCTATAAATTCAGATATAGAAACATAAGATGCCCTTAGCAGAGGAAACTGGTAGTAGAACCCATGACTTCACACTAAAGCTTGGAGTGACCCCAAGATATCATACTCACCTCCAAGCCTTTCAAAGTAGAGGTCAAAATGGTTTTCAAAATTATCCTTCATAGGACAGCAGAGATTATATGACCCACAGAGAACAGGAATAAAATAAGAGGAAGCTTCAAATGTTCTGCTGTAGAGGAAATATACAAATCAAAGAGCTTTGAGTCTCTATAATTATCTACCTTGATGACTATTTAGCTGATAGCTCACCAAATTTGTTATTTTACTGGTATGGATAAAATCAAAAAGCTATGCTCTTGTGTGGTTGAATATGTTTTTCAACGACTCATGGCAAGGAAAAAAAAAAAGCAAGTCACACCAAAGCCATGAATGAAAAAAAAAAAAAAAAAAGACTTTAGGCAGGGAATACCCTAAATGATATAATAATCACAAAATCATCCAAATTAGATGTGGAAGGATGGAGCTGGGGCTCCAGCCCCCTGAGGCAACTGCTCCAGGAAGCCAAGGTGTGCAGATCTTCCAGCCAGCGTCCCCTGCCTCCCCAGCTTGGCTCCCTGCCATATGTTTGCTTCCCAGACTTTTTGCTTTTACGCATTTCAATGATGCTACCATTTTCCTCACCCAATTTGTATATTTTACACCTGTATAGAAGAAGGTTATTGGAAGTGTCATTTATTACAGAGCTGTGAAACCACAAATGGCGATTCACTCTACAGCAACTTCAGTTTGCACAATCAAACGACTGAAGGGCTTTTACTACCTTCAACTCCACCCCACCTTCCCCAAACTTCTGCTTTACGGGGAGCTTTTTTATGCTTCCTACAATAAGCTCACTCTGAATATAAATGCACATTTCCGATGTACATGGCACTTTTGAACAGCGTGAATAGAAAATCTTGGAAAGATGCTACAGTGAAGCAACTGCAAACGTAATACCCTGTTGTTTTTATTGCTAATTAGAAACAAAACACAAGTTCGACCTTATTGCAGGCTAATCAGCTATTAAAACTAAGTGCTTCTTAAAAAAAAAAAAATCAAATCTGGTTGCCTTCTTTAGACATACGAAAAAGAAAAAGAAAGCAACCAAAATGGGGCACGTGCTTTAAAATCCTCTCCTCATTCTTCTCTGTGCTGTTGCAGATTCACTGGGTGATTTTAATGTAAAACGTAAACGCGGGCAAGGCGGCCAGTGGTCTCAGGGCAAAGATGTGGCTGCCATAATAACCCCTGGATGCTCTTCTCTTGGAAAGTCCTGTTATTGTCAGAAAGATGAATTCTAAAACAACTCTATATTGTGCAATCTGCAGATTTTATTGACAAAGGTGTCAAGTCTCGCAGAACTGAAAGTTGTTTCCCTCGTCATGAAATAAATAAGCAGGTTTGCTCGAGCTTCCAGCTTTATTCAATTTGCTTAGATACAAGGTGACTGTAGGCATTGATTCCACGTAAGACCGGATATAGATTTTTTAAGGGAGGTACATGTTCTGGGAGTTGGAGTCACCTCTGAAGCAGACTGGCTTTGTGGCACAGCTCATGGATTTAAGGAGAGAGAGAGAAGCTGCTGGAACCTGAGGGATTATGGTGAGACCAGGGACAAGTGGGCAGGCCACAGTTTTCCGTGCTCTGCCTCGTGGCTTCACAGGGTGTTATGGTGGAAATTGAGGGCCTCGTAGGGTTCTGGAGGTAGAACTGTGCTTCTCAAACTTGTCAGAGCATCAGTTTTTAACGGATTACTCTTCTCCTGCCTCAGAGGTTCTGACTCAGTAGTCTGGGATGAAGCCTGGGAATTTGCTTTTCAAACAAGTTCCCAAGTGAGGCAGATGTTATTAGTCTGGGGGCCACATTTTGAGAACCACTGGTCTAGTACAACTCTCTCATTTTACAGATGTGCAGGCCATACCCACCCAGCCTGTTGGGGAAAGAGGTAGGCTTGGAAAACCCATGTTTCCTGTGTTAGCATCCAGGGTCCTTGCTGTTTCCCTGCAACCATGCGTTGCAGCCTTTGCCTTGCTGCACATGAACATCACCTTAATCTAGAGACGGGGAAGCTGTTTCTGAAGTTGACAGTAGAGGTGGGTGCTTGTCTTCCTCCTGGAGGTCTGCACCTTTTATGACTTCAGTCAAGGTAGCAGCCTCCACGATTGAGAACAAGGAAAAGGCTTTTGGAGATTCCTCTCTCTACTCCTGCTTGCCAGAGAAGGAGACGCAGAGGAGGCTGAGGCTGTTCAGACATGAACTTGCTTATCTTATACAGTAATGAGTTTCTAGAGACTACACTCTTTTTTTAAGCAGAGGAATGTGGCAGAGGGATGTGCAAATCAGAGAAGCTATTTGGGGCTGGATGACCTCTGAGGTCCCTTCTAACTTTGAGATTCTATGATCTATGAAATTGGCTCTTTTAATACATATTGTAGTAAAATTTCCTCATTTCAAACCCTACTAAACCATAGTTCGTGATGAGATGCAAGCTGTAATTGAATAGTGCTGTGCCCTGAACACAGTTTACTGTGCAAACTACCTATTTCCTGAGTCTTATTTCAGCAATCAATTTATAAAATACATGTCCTGACACTACTATCAAAATATTCCCTCTCACTCAATCACTCTACATGTGCTTAATCTGCTTCATTGTCAGCATTTATCAGTATCTGAGATTGTATTACAGACTCATGGCCTTGCGTAGTGTCTGGTCCCACCGAAACAAGAATAGAGAGCAAAATGTCACCTCTCTTGGTCTCTGTTCCAATCTTGACACTAAGACAAAGCTGGGCACAGAACAGCACTGGGCCAACATTAATTGAGTTGATGAATTCTGAAATTTCCATACTTCCAAATCCACATCCACAGAGGTTTCCCAAAACATGAACTTAGTAATTAAGAAGGAACTATTGTATTTGTAAACCTATTAAATGAGGAACATGAGTGAAGAACCAGTCATGTATTTCCACCCGCCAGACAATATATATTCAGCCAATGGTGTTAAGAAAAAATAAGTTATGTTCAAGTGCATAGGGTGAGTTTTTTTGAGCCTTGATCATGTTTTGTTTCTTTTAGAGCCTCCATATGTAAGAGTCATTTGTGATTTTTATATCAGTGTGGACAAATTGCTTGCACTTAGGTGTGGAACACTATACCAAATTCTTACAGCAAAACCACCATCAGCTTGATCAAGAGTTCAATATTTCAGATTTATTCAACATGCAAGAAATATGACTCTGCTATCTGTAGTACACTTATATAGCTTTGAGATCACCTCCGTGAACCAAACTTTATTATTTTCAAGATTACGGAAGATAATCCTATTCAGAAATTTTCGCTGACTGCCATTTTGTTTCAAGATTGTGGGTTGAGCCTGAAACTCAGCCACATTTTGTATGGACATGGCCAGTAGTATCCTGAATTTTATTAAAGTAAGGCAAATCCTTTGAAGTTGTCTGAGAACAAAGGGCCAGGCACATATGAAAGGCTTAGAGGCAAAGTTAAAAACAGACAGCTTCAAGAAATACAGTTTCAAGCAAAAAAACATGGAACCACTGGAGGTGACTTCTCAGATCGCAATGGGAAGGAAAGGCAGATTCAGGTATCAGGTATGTAATGAGCAGAATGTCCACCAAACTCCTTCCATGGAGTTGTTCTGGGAGCATTCACCCCTTGGGAGTCCAGCCCTAACCTGTGCTCAACTTCCAGCAGGGAGGAGAGAGGAGAAGCTTCCCTGGGGTCTCAGAGGTACTCTAATCATCTGTGGAATAGATGAGTTGTTTAAATCAGCAGCTTGGTAGAGGCGAAAAAGCATCAACTCTGAAGTTAGGACAGATTTGTTGCAATTCTGGTTCAGCCCCTTATTAGATACATGATCTTGGATAAATTATTCACTTCTCAAGGCTCAAATTCATCTTAAAATTGCGATGCATCTACAGAATCTCTAAAACATATGGGATAATTAAGGATATTTTATACAAAATGTCAAATGGTATCA
>NW_012142857.1:1213816-1215581 GCF_000956105.1 Propithecus coquereli | reverse complement strand
ATGCTCTGAGCAGTGTAAATAAATACTGGCTAGTGGTATGGTGTTAGGATTGCATTCCTAATGCTCACGTGTTTGAGCTTCAGTCTCATTGGGCTTTGTGATTAATATCATTACAAGATGTCATATAAAATTTCCGGGTTTCCCCCGCACAGGCAGACAACTTATCCTCAAGCCTGGCTTCCAGCTTCTCTGCTTGCTCACTCTGCAGAGGAAACAGAAAAGGAACCGGCTTGCAGTAAATATGGTAGGATGCCTCTTGGAAAATGGGGCTTCTGATGGTGAATTCTGTATTGACACTCTTAAAATATGAGCCTGTCTCAGTGTTTTATGTCATCAATTGTCACTGTCAGTTTCCTTTGCAAGCTGAAGAATAATGGAGCTATGTTTTCTCCTTGCTTTTCCTAAACTAATGTTGACTCGTGGGCCAGGTACAGCTCTGGCTGTGGCGGGAGGATGGATTTGTTTTAGGAATATGGAAGGTTTTATGATGCTGTGTAGTTAATCTCAGACGCAACAATAGGAAGAGCGCAGGCCCCAGAGCTGAAAAGTGTTCCATGCTGCTGAACTTTTTGGTAGATGAAGACTGCTCCTCCGGAAGCTGGAGAAGAATTTACTAACTCGCCAGCACTGCTTATGTCCATAGTAAGCAGAGATCAGTCACTCTCGGGTAGAGATGAGGGGCGACGAAGAGGCTAGAGGGCAAAGTAAGGGGATCTCTCTCTTTTCGGCTGGGTCTGGTTCTGGGCTGCAACTGCAGGGACGCTGGTGTTTACAGACCACATTGGCCTCTGCGACTTGAGCCTGGCAGCCCTAAAATCTGTCCCAGGTTACGGGATCATTCTGGGAAGCGAGGTTTTAACTTCTACCGGGGAGACATAAAAAGCACAGCAATCTACTAATAAATCAGAAGACAATTAAGGTTAAAAAGTCAATGTTCAGGAAACATCAAGGTTCTCAATTAAATCAACATATCAGGGTAATTCAAAGGCTAGTGCCTGGAAGGCAGCATTTTATTCACAGTCCAATTTATCCATCAAGAAGCATTTCCCCACTCGTGGGCCCTCTTTCTGCAGAATGATTTGGGACATTTGCCAGCTGCAGCCAGTTTTTCTGGCTGGGGCTCCTTCTTGATTGTACGGTGGCCAGGGTTTATCACCAAAAACCAAAGTTAGATTAAGCTCATCTGCCATATCTCCCTTCTTTGCTTCCTTTTTCTTTTTTTCTTTTTAAATTTCTTTTTTCCTAGAATATATCAGTTGTCTACACACACTTCCTCCATTTTTTTTTTCTATATCTATCCAAAATAGACCAGAACACGCCCAAAAGACATTTTCGTGGGCTCTACCTGGGATCAGAAAGAACATGTAACAGCACACCTTCCCTTCCAGCACATCCTTGAGGGGACAATCTCAGAACTGGATCACCTGGTGAGTACAGAAAACCTTTCAATGTTCTAGGACTTGGCCCCATCGTGAAAGTTAAGGAATCGTTTCAGGACTTGAGATGGGGGAAACCTCAGACACACTAAGAGCAGCTGCATATTAATTATTTACTATAGGTTAGAAATGCTTATACATTCTTTATGTACATCAGCTCCTTTAATCCTTACAGTAATTCCCAGAATAGACACCATTTGTCCCCTTCTTACAGATATGGAAACTGAGGCTTATAGAGGTTAAGTTATATGACATACACAGTCACAGAGCTAGGAAGTTACAGAGTTGGGACTCAACTGCAGGCAGGTCTGATTCCAAAGGCTATTTTA
>NW_012142857.1:1208999-1212261 GCF_000956105.1 Propithecus coquereli | reverse complement strand
GTCTAGCAACACGGAAGATGCAGACAGTGTTTAATTATATAATATTCCCAGATTCGTTATGATTAATTTCTTTTTTAGTGCAGAAGGAATCTTAAGGTAAGAGAAGTACAAACATTTAAATGGAAGAGAGCTTCTCTTCTTGGATATGAAATTTTCCAACCATATCTTTGTACCCCTTACTGATCCTTTATACATCTTGTGGTATCGATAACAGGGACAACACATACAGAAAGTAATAAATAGGTATTGGTCAAATCAAATTGCAGTGAGTGCCTTTGTGAGGTCTACATGCCCACAAAAGGCAAAAAAAACCCACCAAAAAGCAAAAAACAAAAAAACGCAGTAATGCAATTTTTAGAAAGAGTCACTTGCAGGACAGTTTAGTAAAATCGTATATGATTTCTACTTAGGTATCTTTGCTTTATTGTCTTCCTTTTTCTCTACGTAGTATATTTTATATGTAATAAAATGGCTGTGTTTTTTTTTAAGTAAAACTGGTCTCCTCTTTACCCATCTTACTCTTAACACCACGAGAGTTTGGGATGTTCTTATTTTAAAAAGATCAGGAGCCATCTTTCTCCTCTTCTAAATAAATGCAAGTGTATATATTAACATTCGTTGTCTGTTTGGTTTTTGTTTTACCAGGCGTTGGTAAATCTAGTCACCTCAACTGTGCTGTGTGTGTGAGGCCACATCAGACATTTGGGGAGGTCTACCAGATCTGAAGCAGGGAACTTCTCTGGCTTTTAGTTTAAAACCTCAAAGCCTTTTATGTAGTGAAAACACAATAGCATGTGAGGGTGAACGAACCTACACCCCTCTACTTTGCTCCCTCCCTCCCAGCCTTTCTGCAGCTCTGCAGAGTCTATCTCCATGTCTCTCCTCTCCTTCCCCTCCGTGCCACCCCTACTTTGCTACCTTGGTTTTGAGCCTCTGAATTTCTCACCTGGATTATTGTAGTTGTCTCCTAGGTGGTCTTCCTGCCTCCTGCCTCTTCCCTCTGAGATGTGTATTCTTTATTCTTTTGGCAGAGCCATCCTTCTAAAGCAGTGCTACTTACATGTGGCCCACGGACCAGAGCCTGTGCACGCCTGTACATGTGGGCTGTTACTGGTCCATGGTAAGTGTGAAATGGAGAGGAAGCATTTGGAAACTTTCATAACAATGTGATAGAATAATTGTATATTCACACAATCTAATAGTTGAATTATATTTTGTAAGCCACTGCATTTTGTTTTCATTTTGTTTTTCTAGAAATCCCTTTTAATTATCTTTTATATAGGTATTGGTCAGTGATGGATTAGGAAGTGGAAAAAGAAAAAAAAAAACCAAATGGTTCTTGATCACAGTTTGAAAAGCCCTGCTCTAAGCACAACCCCGAGAACAGCACTCCCCTCCCCTTTTGCTCCCCCAGCTTTAAACCTTTGAATGCTATCCCAAATACGGGGTGAAGAGTTTCAACCCCTCTGAGGGGTGTGTCTGCCCCTCCTTGTCTGCCAGTTCATGCACTCAACCATCCCCTCCCATCACACCCATGAGGCAGCCCCATCCAACATCCTTCTGCTGCTGCCGGGGCAGCTGCTTCAGGGCGCTGGTCTTTATTCTCATTGCTGCCCTGCCTTGAATCTGCTCTTGTCTTTGTGCAGCCACAAGGCCCTCAAAGCTTCATGCAAATGCTGCCTTCTCTGGCCCACCAGAAAGTATCCGCTACTCTATCCCTGAGCCCCCAAGGGCCCCACACACCATCTCAGTACCAAAGATATCCGAGCACCTTTCTCTGTCTCCATGTGCATCTCCCTTGCTTAGAATGGCAACCCCTGCAGGGCAGCAACTGCGTCACGTGAGTCTTTGGGTATTAGATCCCCTGACACAAAGTGGGCAGATGCTTAATACATATTTGTTTAAAAACAAACCATGCTTTTGAAATTATACCAACAGTTATATATTCTACTATTGAAAACCAACTAGAATCATTGTAAACAAAATACAAAATAAAGGTTGGCCTACTATAGGTGCTCAATACATGATTAACAATAATAATTATTGTAACTGCTAACATTTACTGCATGTTTCCTATGAGTCAGTCATTATGCTACAACTTTACAAGCAAACATACCCTATGAGGTGCTAGCTACTGTGTTCCGTATTTTGGACTTGAAAAAACAGAGGCAGAGGTTGTTTAAATCACTTGCCCGAGGTCGCCTGGTTAGATCTCTTTGGTCAGCCTCCTTTTCTCAGTTCTTTCCAGTGATAGCTCACTGCCCTAAATTAGAGGATGCTAATCATTTTTGGTCTGAGTCTCTGAGCAAAGTCACTGGGGCAGTTCCCGGAGGAAGTTATATGAGTTCTCAGCTTATAGGACTGTGATGAGCAAAGGAGAGAATGTACATGAAGGTATTTTTTAAAATAGAAGTCATTATCCCAAAGCACGCAAAATAACCGGATGTGGAGAATGAGGATTTCTTGACTCAAAGGCAGCAGTAGATTCAGGGTATCTGCTGAATTGCCTATTTGACCTTGAGTGGACATGACTTGGAATTTCTCCAGGTGCAACTACACCTGAGGCCACTGTGATCTGCCTGCTGCAACGAGGTCTAAAGGGAGCGTTGTGTAGGTGGAACTAGGAGGGCAGCTCTAAGCAGAAAATGAGGCAGTGCAAAGAATGGGAGAGTTTGATCTTCAGAGCAATTTCATTTTCCAAACAATCGGGAGGATGTTATGAGGGGTCGGGTAAAACTTGCTCTGGGCAAGGAGCTATTAAATCATAGCTTCACAACGCAGGTACTTGATGTAGGAGGGGCAACAGGGATTTCACAAATAAAGTCAAGCCTAGACCCCAGCCAGCTAAGTGTGCCTGCTTTTTTTGGGACAGGCTCACTCGCATGCCTCCAGCAGACTCAATGCCAAAGGGCCCAACCTAAAGTCTATACTTTATTTGACTAAAAATGTCTCTAAATGCTGAGATTTATAACTTCACAGGAAAAATTTGGGGGGAGGGATAAGCTTAAAAGAACATTCTGTGTAGAGTTATGATGCCGCCAACAGTTTGTGGGCTGGACAAGGCACTGCGTTCCTAAAGATTAGACATAACTGAGGGTTTTTTCTTCTTTTTTCATAGCAAGGAAATACAAATCCTCCCCTTGTGTCAGAGTTTCGATTCTTCAGATGTTTTGTACAATTTTGCCCATTCATTTAACTGAAGGGAAATTAGAAAAACTGTAGCTATTTTTTTTTTTCTTGAAACCAAAAGAATTTAAAGATA
>NW_012142857.1:1207104-1208802 GCF_000956105.1 Propithecus coquereli | reverse complement strand
AGAGGTTAAGTTATATGACATACACAGTCACAGAGCTAGGAAGTTACAGAGTTGGGACTCAACTGCAGGCAGGTCTGATTCCAAAGGCTATTTTATTTGTTTGTTTTGCTTCAACACCAATGTCTATAGGCCTCAGAATAACAACAATAAAAAATAAATACATGAATATTTTCTGAGCACACCCTATATACAGTATACGCCAAGCTCTGTTCTAAGCATCTTACATGAAGTGACTCCTTTAATCATCATAATACATCTATGATGTAGTTTTGTATTTATCTGCACGTTACAAATGAAGGGGCTGGAACACAGAGAAGTAAACTACTCACCTAGATCACCCAGCTAGTGAGTGACAGAGCTGGGGTCCACATCCAGGCATTTTGAAGCCTGTGATTCTAAGATCTGTTAATCCTAACTATGAGCAATTATTTCCCTACTTGCCCTGAGCAGTGTTTTAGCCCTGAGTTTCTGCACCTGGAGCCCCCATTCTGCGGCCCCAACACGGGACGGCTCACTCAGGTGCATCTGGTTCTCGGGCCTACTCTGGGCACGGCAGGGCTGATACGGGTGGCTCCCTTCCCAACAGCTTTCCCGAGTTTACACCAGATTGCTCAGGTTTTTTTTCCAATAGTGGCTTTTTCTTTGTGGTTTATTTATTTACTAACTCAGGTTCATTTGCTTTGGAGCTTCTTGAATGTCAGAGCTTTGGATCTCAAATGCAAGCCAAGCCTTGGCCTTTGCAACAGCTCAGGGTTAATACGGACTGCAAACAAGGGGCCTTCGAAACCCTCTGTGGCTCTCCTCTGCTGCTCCCAGCACCTGCTTCCTGCTTTTTGCTCCAGCGTGTTTCCTGGGTCTTGTGCGAAAGGGGCTTTATACCCTGAAGAGCTCTGGTGTCTGTATGTAGAAGTGTATATTTTCCTCCCCCAAAGCCTGTTTCACTACTGAATGAATATACATGCACAGTGTACTAAAGGTGGCAGTAGGTATTTTGAGAACTAATTCCTCAAGGAATAGAGAAAGCAGAAAGAACCTGAGGCTTGCAGACCTGTATTCTAGTCCAAGCTTGGCCACTACTGTTTGATCTCAGCCAGGACACTTAGCCCTCTGAGCCTTGATTCCGCCATTTTTAATTTTAGGGGATTAAACTAGATAAGTATTTCCATCTTCTGCAGAATGTTAGTATTCCTTGTTATAGTAATAGGTGGATTTGGAAAAATAAGAATAGTACAGTCAGGTAAATTGAAAAAAGTAACTTTTCTTCTGTGGACAGATTCATAACACTCCATCGGCATGTTAAAAGCTATGAGATGTTATGTACTAATATGTTTTTGTTTATTTCAGTATTTAATAAATATATTTGGCAATCAAGCTCTTTTATTCAAAGACACCTATCAACACATCTCGGGGTACCAGGCAATGCTAAGAACTAGTTTTAGGGTGTCAAGCAGTCCCCAAGCACAGAATCTTCACGTTCAAACTTTAGTGACTCCATAGTGAGTTACTACACTTGTTAACTGAATGAATTGCTAAAATGACAAAAACTGTAAATGGTATTAAAAGTGAATTTATTTTAGTATGAGTCAATCAATTGACAAGACAGCAGAACTGAAGCTGAAATTCCATCTCTATGGTAAGTAGTGAATGGTAAATCATAAATGAATGGTTCCCACAGGTGAGATTGTTAACAGTGTCCTG
>NW_012142857.1:1172741-1203899 GCF_000956105.1 Propithecus coquereli | reverse complement strand
TTTTTTTTTTTTTAATGAAAGAAAGAATTTTAGTGGCTAAGAGGAGAAAGCACATGTTTTTGTGATTACTAGAATTTTGGTGGTTGGTATTTTATGAAAATGCCACAGAGCTGCACCAGGAGGTGTACTAAGCATTCAGAGTGAACCCCCCACCCTTGACTCCCACCAAAAAGAAATGTCAGCAAGAAATCCAAGCAGAGGAGTTATTTTACTTTTCACATGGAATAGGACACAGATTCCAAACTGTGAAAAGAAATTAAGAGTGAGAAATATTTTGATTTTACACATGTTCCGAGCCATCTCCCCCTAGCACACGAGCTATTCCTAGATTACAAACAGGTTTTGGTGGCTGGTTTGTCTCACCAGTGCACTTTGAAGGAGCAAGTCATTAAAACTCAATCATTCAGGCAGGGATTAGAGAAAAAGGCACTGTTGCCTACTTAAGAAGAAAGGATTTATTAAGCCATTCAGACATATAACAAAATTGCAAGATGTTCTGGAACTACTTAAACCATCAAGGTAAGTGATAGCGTGGCCATACTAACCTGTGTGAGACATAGTGATCACCACGCCATTCCTTTGGTCCTAGCAGTCTCTTCCTGCCGGCAGCACCCAACCAAAGCCTATCACGTGGCAGTCCAAGCTCTCTGATGAGTTCACACCTTACTTGGTAGCTACCCTCTGGCCCTCCACACCGACTTACTATTCAAGTCAAGCAGACCATGCCCACTATTTATCTTTTTTCCAAAACTTATCATATTTTATTATTTATTTTATTTGCTTTTTCCTCTTTTGCATCCTCTAGTAGACTGCAAAATCCATTAGTATAGGAGCTCTATCTTTTATCTTTCTTGTTTACTTTTGTATTCCCAGGAGTCTGTGTGTGTGTGTGTGTGTGTGTATGTGTGTGTGTGTGTGGAAAATGAAAGAATAAAATGTAGTATTTTCTCAAATGGCACTGTAAAGTCCATTAGTATAGGAGCTCTATCTTTTATCTTTCTTGTTTACTTTTGTATTCCCAGGAGTCTGTGTGTGTGTGTGTGTGTGTGTGTGTGTGTGTGTGTGTGTGTGATGAAAGAATAAAATGTAGTATTTTCTCAAATGGCACTGTACACATATTAATATATTCATATTCTCCCTAAACAATTCCCTTCTATTCCTCATTTACCTAAATCCCGAAAATTCTTTAAGGTCCAGGCATGGTATCCCCTCCTTCATGGAGCATCCCACATGCCACTCCAGTCTTACAAAAATGAACTGTCCTTCCTTACCATCCAGTTTAGCAATTTGCAGTTCTAGAATTGATTTTTTTTAGTATATTTTCAAACTTATCCACAGTGTAGACCTCTATCTACCAGATCATAAAGAGAAACCTACAAAAAATACAAGTATTCAGTCATAAAGCAACAATGTTAGTATCTTTCCGTCTGACAGGTGTTCTGGGAGAAAGAAAGAACATGTGCAAAAGTCAGAAGGTACGGAAGCATGTGGTATCTGTGCTTAGGGAACGGCAAGAAGTTCCCAGGGGCTCGAGTGTGGGGGGAGACGAATGTCCAGGATTTAGAGAGATGTGACTCTCTCTTGCTGGAGGGGCCACATGGAAGGCATGAGAAGGAATGTGGACAGACTCTGAAAGCAAAGACCAGCAAAAGACCTCAGTCCTAGAACTACAAGGAACCAACGGGGACAGCAATCAGAATGAGCTTGGAAGTGGATCCTTCCCCAGAGCCCCTAGTAAGGAACGTAACCCTGACCACACCTTGATTTCAGCCTTGTAAGATCTTAGACAGGGGACCCAGCTGAGCCCACTGGACTTCTGCCCTATAGAAACTGTAAAATAACAAATTTGTGTGGCTTTAAGCTGCTAAATAGCAATAGAAAATGAACACACATTTCATTATTTTTCTTATCACTGTATTTTTATGGCTGGGGTTAGTAGATAAATTGGTCTATAAAACAGGTGCTACTGAATAGCATTACAAACTCTCACTGTGATAAACCAAATGCCAAGAGACTGAGATGGCTGCCTTTCATAGAACTCCCAAGTCCTGCAGATGATGCCTACGCAGGGAACTTCCAATTATCTTTGGGAAAAATGTGTATGTTATTACTTATCCGCCACAACTGTATATTCCTGACACCTTACCTTCATCAGCCAATACAATTGTGGTCCAGATGATTTCTGCCCCTGTGTGTGTGTGTATGTGTGTTCAGAGACGGATGTAACTTCACCCCAGTCAGAGCATAATTGAGAACTGCTGTTTAAGGAAGGAAACTTCTATAGCAATCTGCTGTCTTATATTTTCCATGCTTGACTATATTATCCAAAGTGGAAGTGAAAAGAAATAAACATTATTAACAACTATGTGCTAAGCAGTGTGCTGGCTGCTCCTGTGTCTATTCTACCTTTATTTGGCTATCATAAAACTCTGCGAGGTAGGTATTAACAGCTTCATTTTTCCGAGGAGGACAAGGAGGATGAAAGAGGCTAAGATGCTCAAGGTCACACCACTGGCAACTGGGGGATTTAGCATCCAGATCTAGATCTGAGAGACCTTAACTCCTGGGCTTTTCTTTTTGCTCTACTAAGCTGCCTTAGAAGTTGTTAAATTTATTCTTAGACTAGTGCTTCTCAAAGCATGGGCCAGGAATCCATGGTGGTCTTCAAGGACCAACCCCATCAGTCAGTTGGTCTGTGGCATCCGCGCTCAGCCCCATCTTAGGGATCGTATAAGCCACAAAAAGAGTAGGCATGGTCCTGATCCCCCCACAACTCAAGTTTGATTTGGGAAAGACATCCCAACCTAAAATAAAGGCAAACAATGCAAGGCTATATATAAATACGCACTGAAATGAGAGTGAAGGTATCAGTTATATCAGAGAAGCAGGAGATACCAGAATGGTTTAGAACATTAGTGGGTGAGGATGTTGTACATGAAGGAAGCAACGTGGTGATGGGAGGCTCAGACGAAGGGCTCATTATGGTATTTTCTGTAGGAGGATATTTAGCAGTACTCACAGAGAGGGAATAAGCTGAAAACGATCAGGAAACAAGTTGAGACCTGTAAGGGTGGACAGTGGAGGGTCTTTTAAGCCAGATAATTTTATAATTGATGCAATGGGAATTAATATTTCTACATCTGACATCAATTATTCATTTACCTATGGCTGCCTTCATTGGTGTTCCATGAAAAGATATTACATTCTTCTTTTTCCATTTCACTAATTAATATATTTATTTAGTTAGAGTGTGAGGGGAGATGGATACAATAGAAGTTTGCTCTAGATAGATTATTGCCAAAAGGATCACCAAAATGAGAATGAAATAGAGAAGCATTGCTCTGGACCTTGAAGTTGCAACCCTGGCCTAGTGGAAGGTCAGCCCACATGAGTGAAGTATTTCTGGGGTCCTAGGGCTACCCACAGTGCAGGGGCAGCTGACATGCCAGCCTGGGGGACTCACTTCAGGGAGCCAATACTCTCAGTCCTTGCCAGTGTCAGGAGAAGACACTCAGAAACAGGATTCTCCTGTCTAGGACACACACTGGGACATATTTTCCTGTTATAACTAATAACGATTTCAATTAGCAAAATAATGGAGGAAAAGTGGAGGAGAAAATCTCTTTCAGCTATTTGAGCAAACCCTTCATGATGCTTGTGCTGCCCGTGGAGATTTAGGAAATCTCCTGGGAGATTTATTTTGTCTTCTCCTCTGCCTGATGCCTTGTGTAAAAGTCCAACTCACAACATATGTACACATGGATGTACCGGTTGAAGAGGAATGAGAGAATAAACAAAACAAACAGTAGAGCTGCTTTTGAAATGGGAAATATTGGCTTTACAACCTACCTTAGATACATCCACGGGTATACTAGGAAGGAAAATAAGCAAGTACAAGGTGTCCTTTGCGTCCTAAGTTAGCTGATGCCTTCCATCTAAATGGTCTCAGTATGAATGACAGCAATACTGACCAATGAGAGAAGCCATAAATTGACTTGCTCTGGGTGGGGTGCGTGCGTGTGTGTGTGTGTGTGTGTGTGTGTGTGTGTGTGTGTGTAAGAGAGAGAGAGAGAGAGAGAGAGAGAGAGAGAGAGAGAGAGAAGTGGGAGTGGTACTTGTAGCAGAAACCGGCTAATTGCATTTTACATTGTTGAGGTAGAGTTGGGATTTCAAGCTTTGAAAAACTTCTTGCATTTCCCCTTGTCAGATTCTGATCTGAGAAGAAACACCCAGTACTCAGAGCTCTTGAGAAAAATGTCTGGCAATCATCTTCAAGCCTCAACTAATTTGTCCCTTTCCCGGTCGCTGTCCCGGCTAGCACTTGAAGTCTGGTGGAGACTTTAGTCAAGCAGGACAGTTGGAAATTTGGATAGTTTTCATGCCCAATTTCTGCTGCGTTAATTTTTAAAATCCTGTTTTGGGTAATGGCACAGAATGCAGAAGGAAAGGTTATCATGGTGAAATCTGAGAGGGTACTTAAGAGAAAATTGAAAAGACCAGGCAACCAAAGTGGTGGTGGGGAAGGAGGAGGAAAAGGAAGGGATGCAGCTAGAGGGAAACATGGGTCGGTTTGGGGGAGGCTGGGAGGAAAGGCATATTGGAACAGGAAACAAGGTGCGTGATCACTGTCAGCTGAGACCTGTGCATTTACGTTATCATAGTGGCTATTTCCGGGCAGTGGGATTTTTTCCTATGTATACAGGCTTTTCTAAATTTTCTTCGTTAATGGATATTTTTTTAGATGATAAAAGAAACAATAAATGTTTTCCAAATAATCTCTTGCTATTGGCTTATGGGTGGAGAATCCATTTTTGTTGTTGTTTTTGTTGGGGTCTCAAAATGAAACAGCATTTAGCACTAAAGGGGTTCGTTATTTAGTAGGAGATACACTGACACAGACTTATAGGACTGTGACACATCCATTAAAGGATGACAAGATGTCTCTTACATATTTATAGCTGCCACATTCCCCAGGACCATGTTTTATACAAATTAGGTACTCAATACCTTTAAAATTGTGCAATTAGAATAAATAAAGTAAAAACAGTACAAAGAAGAACATCCTATAAGAGACATCTTTTTGGCTTACTGGTCTTGCTTGAATAGAAGACATGTCAAACAGGTTTAGAACCATAGTTTCTCCAGCCCACATCCCAATTCCTGGTGGACATTCAGAATGAGATACAGTCTCTTCTCTAACAACATCCTAAACTTTTTTTTTTTTTGAGACAGAGTCTCACTCTGTTGCCCTGGCTAGAGTGAGTGCCGCGGTATCAGCCCAGCTCACAGCAACCTCAAACTCCTGGGCTCAAGCGATCCTCCTGTCTCAGCCTCCCTAGTGGCTGGGACTACAGGCATGCACCACCATGCCCGGCTAATTTTTTCTATATATTTTTAGTTGTCCAATTAATTTCTTTCTATTTTTAGTAGAGATGGGGTCTTGCTCTTGCTCAGGCTGGTCTTGAACTCCTGAGCTCAAACAATCCGCCTGCCTCGGCCTCCCAGAGTGCTAGGATTACAGGCGTGAGCCACTGAGCCCGGCCAACATCCTAAACTTTTGAGATACAGCCCCAAACTTAATGATTTACTCCACTCTGTTTTTATTTTTAGTGTATATCACTCTCAAGGTGCAAGTTTTTTTGTATGTGGTGTAGTAGATGTGTAAAGTCCCTCAAATTGTACAAAACTTTTTAAAAAAGCAAAAAACACAAAGATTTAAATATTAGTTTCAGTGTTTTGTGATTTAGTGAATAAAAACATGTATGTTCTCCATTTGTGTCCCCTTTGTGATTTTTCAGGACATCTATGCTCCATCCAAGGTCTCTCTGTCCCCAAGCTGATTAAGAGTTGAAGGCTTTACACACAGAATTGGCCTCACATCCTGGGCTGGGCTAACACTGCCTCCAAAAAGCTCCCTTTACACAAAAACTATTTTTAGCAAAGACTAAATTGCCTGTTAGCTAGTGCCTTATTCTGGGCTCCACTATTTAACCCACTGGCAAGGGTCCTTTAGGGCTAACTCTGAAGCTGAGTCATACTATTGACCTTGTCAAACACTGAAGAAATATAGGGGGGAAAAAAGAGGTGATGCCGAGAAAATTCAGGGAACTTGGGATCCAGCAATTTTTCTGCAAAAAAACTAGCTGGGTCACTTTGGATTTTGATTTCCTTGTCTGTCAAGTGGAAAAGCAACACCTATGTGTAGACCTCACTGGATTTTGAAGATCAAATGAAAGTAAGAAAATGTGCTTTGAAAAGCATAACACCCTGATCTGATGGAAGGGATGGCTGTGATGTAGCCTCAGGGTAAGCTTTTTATCTCTCTGGGTCCTTAGATCCTCCATCAACAAGGTGAGCCCCATCTTTTTACTGACTCGCTGCCCACCTTCTCAATCTCCCAGCCCCTTCGCTGAAGAGTGTGGAAATCACAGCTCTTGGGACTTGCCTGCTGTACTCTGTCAACCTCCCCTTAATGCCTCCTTCTTTTTATCCAACTTGTTCTGAATCCTCTGTAACAGGGCAAACAGCAATACAACTTGCTTTTACAACATGCAACTTATTACTCTGAAAGTTATTTTATGGGTCCTTTTTTCCTGTAGAATGGGTTTTATTTCTAGTCATCAAATGTATAAACTCCCATTATTCTCTCTAATTGCTTTGTGTGTGTGTGTGTGTGTGTCTATATCCATCTCTTGTCTCCTGATAGCTCTATAAGGTCTTTGAGGACGGGCATGGGTCCTGGTACTTCATCATTTCACCCAGCACCGAGCATCAAGCTCAACAACCTTCATGCTCAGCCAATGTATCCTTTCTTCCTCTGGGATGCAGTTCCACATCCTCTTCAGGGCAGCCATGCCTCTTAAAAATCCATCTCCACTCAACTGCTGACTTTGATCTAGCCAGGTACCTTCCTGTACCCCACACATGTCTTCACGTCTGCTGTTGTAGCACTCACTCACCATGCACCCACTCTCTAAGCTTCTGCACAGGATTTTGTCTTTCATAGAACACTGTTATCCTTCCCGATCCTGGACCCCCACAGCTCCCGTTGTTGGCCAAAGATTTAGCGTGGATTAAACTTGTTCTGCATTTATTCTCTGGTTGTCTTATGCATGCTAACTTAGTCTTTCCTCTTCCTTGCTTTTTCTTGTCTTCTGGTCTTCCTAATTTTTCCCAGCACTGTGCTATGTGACTAGAGAGCTCCCAGTCATTTTTAAGAGTGCAAGCTTTTTATGCACCGACATGTATATTTTATTCCATGAATAAAGAGCTCTGAAGACCAACAGTTAGGCTTTAGTCTATAATACCTTGTACATAGTCAATGTTCAGTAACAGATTTGTTGCTAGAACTTATGATAACTTGGATGGTTCTTCCATGCATTCCCAGATGCACAGCCAACACCCGTGGTGCCACAGAGAAGAATTTCCAAATAATCATTGTCATGATTCAAAATTAAGTGTCGGGGTGTCTATGGGGCAGGGAAGGGGGGAATGGCCCGGAATCTCTTGTCTGTTTTCAAATACTATAACCTTTACCTTTTCTAGACATGGCCTCCATGAGGAGGGGGAATGACGTAGCATGAGAGACTCTGGCATTGTGTTTCTGCTCCCAGAATTGAGGGAATTTAGGCTTAAGACCTATTGAGGATGGGATTGTCACTTCTCATCTAGGTCTGACTTCAGAAACAAAGTCTCCTTAGAAGCTGAGGCACTGCTAGAAGAACAACAGAGTTTCCACTTTCTGCACCTGCAGCCCATTCTCTCATCATCCACTTACTCATTAACTCCTTGCCATTTGGATTTGGTACAGAGCCCAGCAAGCCTTAAACATATGAGACACTAAATAATGTTTAACTTTTCTGTTGTCTTCAGGGCCACCAATATGTTCACACATATTCTCATCTGTTCTCATCCTTTGTAAACTCTCTGCAACTTCTGGCCCTACTGATTACTCCTTTCTTCTTAAATTCATTCTTCTCCAGAGTTTCTGGTATTCCTTCTCTGCATCCTCTGATCCCCTCTTACTTTGCCTCTCTCTTTAAGGTGGGCCCCAAGGTCCTCCCTTCCACCCTCTCTTCTTCGCTGCCTCTCACTCTCACCTTTGTGAATCTCTAGGTCTAGCTCTGAACAGCCTGAACCACTCATGTCCCTGCACACCAGCCCGGTTCTCTCTCTGATGTCTGCGGCTCTGTTCATGTGCACCCACTCTTAGTGACTTGGTGGGAACATACTGGAATCATCTTTGACTTTAGAGAGGGAAAGAAATGACGCAAAGATGACTCGTTATGAATATATTTTTTTGCAGGAGCACCTGTATAGATAATGATGCCTTTATGATGCTTATAATCTGCGGGAGGAAGGGCAGGGTGGGGGGTATGACCTAAACAAGTAAGTGGATCATTACAATATGGAATGAAGAGCACAGAGAGTTTGCCCAATCAAGATTAGGGAAAGGGAGTGGTCAGGGAGGAAAGGCAAAGTATAATTTGGTCATTTCATCACTTTTGCCTGTTTAAAAAGTGGCTTCCTACTGCCTACTTAATCAAGCACAAGCCTCAGAGTATGTGAGAAAGACCTTGCAACCCATGATCACTACATTCTTTTCTTACCTTATCTGCCATGATTCCCCAACTACTGGTCCTAACCTCAACAGAACTGTTCTACACACCTCTTCTCAAAAGTTTCTTGGGTATTTCCACCTAAATATCTGTAATTATATGGCTCAGTGTAGGGCTTCCCACTCCATTTCCCCATCTCCACTCTCCAAAAGCCACTTCCATCCTTCAAGACCCATCTCACAAGGCAACTACTATGAAGTATTTTCGGGTCCCATGTCTCCTCCCCGACTGAGAACATGGAGACAACTCACCACCCTTTGGACAGCCCCAGACCTTCTTCTATGACTTTCTGATGGCCCTTAGAATCTGCTTTATAATGTGAAGAGGTGCAGCTGGTTTTTTCCTCCGGATTATAGAGGAGCCTCCTGGATTGCAACTTCTTTGAGAGCAAATGCATTGAGTTACTCATCTTTGAATTCCTCCCAAGATTATACCAAGCCTTATGCATACTAGGCCCTAGACAAATAATTTTGAAAATTTTCTCGTCTTTATCACTTCCCCTTGAATTCCGTCAATTTGCATTAAGTGCTATCATGGCTCAAGGCCAGGTCACAGTCCTAACAAGTATTCAGTCTCATCACTTTTTCATTTATGGAGTGAAGAGATGGTTTTCTGGAGTTTCCTTCCAAAGGCATCTTCCTTATCTCTGCCCAGTGACAGTCCAGCCTTTGGAAGCATGCTTGCTGATCTCCGTAGCCAAGAAAGCCTGCATGTTACATCATGCCAAGTCTGTCAAAATTGTAACTTCTCTGCACCCACACCTGAATCTGCATAATTCCCCAGTCCCACAGAGATATAAATAAAAACTTCCAATAGGACAGGAGAACGTTTGCCAACTGTGGGAAGATAAATGGCTCGGGGACTTCATGCCCCAAAGGCAGAATTGCTTGATTTCTGATTTCAATGTAGCAAAAGAGACGCTGTAAGTCTAAGATTTTTTTTTTTTTCATTGCTAGAAAGTTATGGGTTACACCATTTAATTTGATTAATTCCTGGTTTCCAAAAGGAAACCTTAGGAGGAACCTTGGGAGGCTCAATAAAATAAGTATGTGAAATTGTTAAGACAGGAAAGGGAAAAAAAAATGACTTCCATCAGAGCCCACAAAGCTTGTTTCCAGTCCCAAACATGGGTCCCTAGAGATAGCCTGGAAACCAAATTATTGTCAAAGAGATGCTTACCTTTTACAACAGCTCACAGCAAAAGAAAACATATAGCTTAACATCTCTCCCATGACTCACCTTTGTTTTTTTTTCCTCCTTTTATTCTCTTTCGCTCTCCTTCTCCCTTTCCCTCTTCCTGATGTTAAACTTCCCGGTCTGAGTTCTTCATCCAATTAGATATGTATCATTAGATGAGTCACTTGACCTTCTTAAGCCTCAGTATGTACATGAGCAAAATGAGGTATCTGTATTACATTATTGAGATTCTTTTAATTCTGGGTCTAAATATAAATGCAGGTGTGTTTTGTCTGCCCCCATACAATTGGTCATATTAGTGCTATAACCTATTTGTTTTTAAGATGATGAGTATGGTTTCAGCCTGCACAAGGGGGGAGCAAGCTAATTTGTTGGTGGGACTCAGGTATGAGAAGTTCCATTTTTTGGAAAGGTGAGATAAAATGGCTAAGTGAAGTAGCTGAAGCAAAACATGAATGGGGTAAGTCACACAGATTTATCCATGAACCAGTGGTAGCCGTCTTCAAATTTCACTGAACAGCTAATTAATTGGCCAATGTGGCCGATAACTTGAATATTTTCTTCCTAACTTCCCGTTCTACATGTGACGTGTGTGTTCATATTCCAATTCTGTTGTGTAAATTTAAGACTTTTAGAATCCTAGATTATCAGGTCTGGTTAGAACCTTTATTGTCATAGTCCCACTTAGGAAAACTGAGAGTCAAAAAGAAGAAGACATCTTTCAGCTGGTTAGTGTGGGAGGCAAGGCCTGGACGGTTACTCATAATCCCACTTAAACCACATGACAGCCATTAGCTAATTAATCTTTCATCTCTTCCCCCAGGAGGACCCAGAATTCACCCTGGATTAAGGTTAATCAGACTACACTTCATCAGCTTTCCACTTTTTACTCTCTTTTTTTCCTGGTCCTAACCTTCTCCTCCCATGAGCCCTGTGCTTCCTTTTATTTCATTTTTAGAAAACTTTCCTTACATGTTTCTTTCGTATAGTTTTCAGGACATTTCATCCATGTAGTTAATTCCTGCATCTAGATGAGTGCTTGGAGGAGGTTTTTTTGTATTATTTTTGGCTTGGGCATCCATTTCCTGTCAGTGAGTGACAGCAGAGACTGCCTCCCAAAATGTCCATGGTGCCGATAAGACGGGCTGGCAAAGGGCAAGACAGAAGCCACAAGGAGAGGTGGAATGGGCAGGCCCCAGGGAATCCAGCTCCCCACACAGCAGGATTCTGAAACCTGAGAGGTGAGCTCAGGATTAGTTCTCAGCATGCATTTATCATGAGGAAAGTACTTGACATCTGGGGACTTGGGATGGCTACCTTGCCTAACAGTGGCATTGGACTAATAGGTAACACATGTACATTTACTCTTCTCACTGTTTTTCCATAATTTAATAGGAGTCTGGACAGTAGTAGTCACTATGTCTCAGTACCTGGCATAATGTTTGGCTAAAGTATGTGGAAATGGTTTCCAAGCGATCTGAATAGGAAGAACATTGTTCACACTAGAGACCTCTTCCATTGCCTTGAGAGAACTTGGCTTTGAGGGCACGTGGCATCAATCTGCCTATGCATTGTCAACCCCAGACAGGTTTGCTCTTCTGGGACTCTGATGCATGTCAGCGTGCAAGAGATGGAGATACTTGGTGACAGAGATGCTTAAATGGGGCCGTTGAGGCTTCTTCCGATTCTGAGATTGCGCTTTCTTACTAATTATCCATTGTTTGGTCCCAGGCAAGCATTTTTATAAATGGACATTTAACAGATGGTATGTATTTAGAAAACAGGGCAAAAGAGCCACTGCCTTCTGAAAGCACAAAAGCATAAGGAGTAAAATATCAAAAAAAAAAAGGTTAGGAGTCTATATGACTTCTTAGCTCTAGGTGTGTTACAAGGGGCCTAACAAGACAATGCAGGCATCTGCTGGGCGAGAGGTGATGGGAGAGAGAATGAGTGATTTTCCAAGCAGGAAATGGAGTGTGCGAGTGCTACTGCTAAGTGGGGTCTCTAATTCCTCTCTCCATGATGGAGATAACTTGCATTTAGATGGTGCCTTTCATCAGCTCTGATCTCAGGGGTGTTCCAAGCCCTCTCTCGATTCAGCTCCTAAATCTGGTCCTCAACAAGCTCAAAGATGGCATCCATATTTGTGCTGTATCTATTTTAGGGAAGGATAGCTCATGTGAACTAGGACATTCAGATGCTAAGGAAATGAATTCAGAGTGAGTGAAGAAGGAAAAGGTGGAGGGACAGAAGTTGTGGAAATTTCAGATGCTTATTTTCAATCATGGCCCTCAGTGTCACCCAGCTGAATTGTCACCTCCACTCAGATAATGGTTCTGAAAGATCTTAATGCTGCTGGTAACCTCAGCCTCAGCTAATCTGCCTCCTGCCTTTCCATGGAGCTTGGCACTCTTCAGGGTCCATCACATTAAGGCAAATGTTCTTCAGGGAGTTCTGACAAACTCTGACTTTGCGGTCCACATGCTGCTAAAGACATTTTCTCCTTAAGCTTTGGGGGTTCAGAAATGAAGGAGACATTTGAGATATAGGCAAGGAGAGGCCCAGGCTTGGAAGGGAGGGGAATGATAGGGAATCTGGTCTGTCTCTGTAAGGTACTTAAGATGTACAGGGATATCAGGCATAACTCATGGAGACAGAGAAGCCACCCATGATTACGATTCACTAGCAGTGTTGGAAAACAATAGACTCATTTAACACAGAGATAAGCACAAAGCCATGCAAAAATAACTCAGAGGACTGGATTTCAGTAAGGACAGAGGTGGAAGCCCTATTATATACATGTCTCCAGGCTGACATTTAGAAAAGGTTAGGCCATAAGAATTCCTTCTTTATTGTTTGGGAATTGAATAAAGGGATATTTTCTTTCCTTATTTATTCTCTTCTGCAATCATCACGTAATCAATGTGCAGACACTTTGGGGAAGGGCATGTGATCTGATGAATGGGATTCTCAGAGCAAGGGCAGTGGTGACATAGAAGAGCACTGAGCTGGGCACTAGCAGCTCTGTTCAAGACTCCTCCTTCATGAGCTGGGTGATATGCGGCCAAGCTTCAACGCAGCGGGCAAAGTCCTGAACTTAGAATCAGAAGTGATGGCTTTCTGAACCTGGGCAGTGCACTTGATTTCTTTAAGCCTCAGCTTCCTGATCTGTAATACAGGAATGAAAGTACCTGCCTTCTGAGATTGCCGGAAGGGTGTTATGAAGAAATGTATGTGAAATGGCTTTAAGTAACACACTAGATGCAAGAGGTCAGGCCCAACCTGAGTTACAGATGGACGGACAATACCCCAAAGAAGCGGAACACCGTGCTGAAGCCCACACCGGTTCACGACAGAGTTGGGCCTAGTGCCCACTTCTTCAGGCTGAATCCAGCTTTCTTTCATGACATTGTCTTAGTGTCTATTTCTTCCCATTTCATGTGACCAGCTGAAGATCAGACGAGAAGATGGGAGAGGGGTGGGGAGAATTTTGAATAAACCGATGACAGCCATGTAAATGCCAACACATGGAAAGTGGTATAACTAGAGCGTGGGTACCCTCAGAGATACATACAGTGACTGGAGATGAACCCCAGCTGGGGAACTTCATGAAGTCAGCCAGCACCCAGCAAAACAGTCTGGCCACAGAAACATCCCAGTAAGACTGCTGAGAAACGTCACATGCAACAACTGATATCTTGCTTCTAAGATCTGTTATATTAGAACTTTTGCTTGTAGGTTCTTGGCAATAACTCACCATTATTATTTTCTAGCTAAATAATGTCCAGAAAATACAAATATATGAACACCCCTTGTCCACAGCTAGTTTAGGCTCTATGGATCAGTTTCATCATTTTGAAAGAGACATAAACAGTATTGCTCACATGCAAGTTTAATGACGTGCTTCCTGTCCAGGTGGCCTTAACCTGAGTTATGCACAAAACCAAACACCTTCAACCTTCCCAGATGAGCACATCCACTTTGGGCAGACATGAAGTGTGGGCCATTTATCACCATCAGCAAATGCAGGAGATGTGACTGCTAATTGGTCTCTTCATTAGCCAAGAAGAACATCTACCACTACAACTATGCACAGACTAGTGGCAATCTGGGGCAATCTTTAAGTGGTTTCTAATTCATAATCACATTTCCTCTTGAAATCTGCTGGCCTAGAAAATGTCATGCATAGACTGTTCTTACCTTCACTAATTATAGGCTTCCTGGGAAGGGAAAGGACAGGTGAGTGATACACTCACTGTCCCACTTGTCATTCGAAGGGGTCAGTTCACTGAACACATCCAGATTCTTTGATCTTGTGCTGTCACCATCCCCACCACTGCCAGAGGTGAAACACTACACCCAAACCTTAAACATGGATGATTGGTACCTTAAAACTAAGATTTGACCAGAGGGTTTAATACCATTTGGGGATGGGGGAACACAAGAAATTCTTTCAGCTTCTGCAACTCCTAGGAAAGGAGTTTCTACTATTTTCCTAATAAATAACTGCGCAGGTCTTGTATAGGAGTCTTACTATTTATGCAAGGTATGGACAGGGACAAAGGGGTACTTTTGCAGAAATGTGAGGGTCTCCAGGGCAGGGAAGGATTTGTGTGGGTGGGAAGGTTAGCAAGGAAATTCTACCAGCCACTGATGAGAAACAGGGTCTTTCCAGTAGCAATTAACACCGCAATTTAGACTAGTGAGCAAAATCCCATGCCAGTGGACATGCTAAGAGACACAGTGGTAAGGTCTCCTGGGGGCAGGAGGCATACAGTACCTTCCAGACCTTTCCCATCAGGGCAGGGAAATGACAAGTATCTGAATGTAGTCAAGGTTTCACTTTGGAGGCGTGGCCAGGCTAGCTTATCAAATGCCCATGGAAAAGAGAAAACAATATCATCCAGGGCTGTGGCTCCCTGATCAAGTAGATTTCGGGATTCATTGGTCATTAGCTTCTAATGACTCTGCAGTGGACCTCTCACCTCAGATGTGTGACTTCTGGAGCCAGTGTGCCAGATAAACTAGATAGTCATTCCCTTCCACCCTTGGCATTCTTGGGACCTTGTTGGTATTCCTAGCAAGCTTTGGAGCCTTTATCCAAGTAGCAAACTATACCATTAGATCAGATGAGGACCAAGGAACAGCATCTTTAATAAAAAGCATAATAGTTATGGGTATGGTTGCTGCCTAGGCAGCTATTGGGACTGCCTCTGGGTCCACAGTTTCTCAAGTGTTGGCTCAGGAAAGAGGACTGACAGTAAAGACCATGTAAACAATGCACAAAACGCGTAGCAAACTCACATGTATGAGGAGACCCATTTTAATTTGATTCCCACCTCTTTGCAAACTGGTGAACACAATGTGCCAAAGATGCCCAGCTTCTGAGGTGCAAAGCCCAGCAATGAAAGAACTAGATTGTGCAAGTCTGAAGACAAACTTGGCCTTACCTGGAGACAGGGAGGAGTCATAAGAACCTCTGTCCTTGCGGTTCATCTTGAAGGTTTGGATGTCCTTTTCCCTGTATGTCCCAAAGCCTTCGTAGCTCCTCCTTTTACTCCCACTCACGTCACTGTCCCACTTGTCACTCGAAGGGGTCAGTTCACTGAACACATCCAGGTTCTCCGATCTTGTGCTGCCACCATCCCCGCTACTGCCAGAGTACCTTTTAGTGCACGAGTCCACAGGCTCACTGCTCAAGTCACCTTTGTCCTTGGCCTGCGTCCAATGCTGGGCGTCAGAAAGTGACAGCGTAGACAGGGTGTCCACCTCAAAGTTGCTCTTCGAAGCTTTATGGCCGGCTTCACTGTGTTGGTGTTTCTGTTTCTCCTTATGCTTGTTCTTCTCACTCACCAGCGGGAGCTCCTTGTCTGCGCCGCTCAGCCGCTCGCTGAGGATGTGGCTGGAGAAGCCTGTGGCTTTGCCTGCAAAGAGACCGCTCAGGTTGTCGTGGGGCCCTAGGATCCGGTCCTCCTTGTGCTTATGCTTGTGTTTGTGTTTCCTCTTGTGGAGCCGACCGCTGGACAGACTGGCACTGCCTACCTTGGGAGGGTTCAGGGATGGCTGCATGTCACTGAGGCCCATGCCAACAGGTCCCTGTAAGTGTACTCCATGCTTCGCTTTATGCTTAGCTGCACCAGACATCTTTACGTGGGAGCTTGTGTGGAACTGAGGTGGTGGCACTGTTGGCCTCATGAACGGGGAAGCTGCTCCGAGCGTGTGCGATAGGTACAGAGGAGCTGGGTACTGACCGTAGTAACCAAGGTTCATCATAGGCATTGATGTGTAAGGCATTCCATAGGGTGCATAGTAACTTCCACTGGGAATAGGGTAGCTGAACCCCTGTAAAAAAGGCACCTTTGTCATGGTGTCATTGGTTTTTGCAGGCCTACCACGCTTCTTCTTTGACTTCAAGTCTGAAGTCCTGCGAAGATAGAGCAACGGGTCATACTGGATATATGGCACCGGGTAATAGTGATCGAAATTAATCCGAAAAATGCTGGGATATGGATTCTCGTGGTAAAAGGTGTAACTCCGGTGGGAGATCCTGAACACCTGGAACTTGGTGATGAGCTCCTCCAGGTCTGCCAGGAACTGAAGGTCATCACGGTTTTGCAGGCTTTTCCGTTTCCTCTTGTGCTTTGGCTTCTTGAGGCTTTCGTGGGCCAGAAAGTTGTCCACAATGAGATGCTTCTGCCGGTGGCCATGCCGGTTCTTTGTGCTGGTGTCAGACGGAATGGCCTCCGGGTTATCCAAGGAGCAGAAGTCAAAAGAGTACCTTCGTCGGGATTCTGAACTCTTCTCCGCTTGGTCAGACGTGCTGTTGTTGTCTGTCCCGATGCCGCTGTCGCTGGGGATTGTCTCCTCGCTGTGGGACTCGCTCACAGGGGACAGCGTTATTTCCTTCAGTGAGCCAATCTCACAAAGGTGTGATGGGGAGTTGGCCATCAGCCTAGGTGGAGACAGCTTCCAGGTTCCACTGTGTATTCCCTTTTGGGTTTTGGTTGGAAGAGCACTGATGGGCTGGAGATTTGGCATAGTTTTCAACTCTGAAAAATTGGTTTCGGTGCTGGCGGGGCTCAGGTTGCCATGGGACCCACCTAACTGTGTTGAAAGTGGGTGCATAGCTGCTGGTGAAGATGCCACAAGTGACTGAAAGTTGGAAGGCACGGCTGGAACATCCGGCTGGCTAGAAACAGGCCTTGGGTGCTTGATGGCTGTTTTGGGTTCTTCAGATGGGGGTGGCAGCTCTGCTCTTGGCTTCCTGCCCCTCTTCTTGCCAATGTAGATGGTTCCCCTCTTGCTGACATTAATCTGCTTGCCCAGTTTGCTTTCAATGGCTGCTGCCCCAGGGCTGGTCTCTGGGGGAGCTTTAGCCTTCAGAGCAATGCTGCTGGAGCACGACAAGATCTGGTTCAAGATGTTTTTCCTCTTGAGTGTCTTCATCTTGTTGATAGTTTTGATGGTCTTCTTATCCAACACCCCGAGCTTTCCAACTTTTTTGTGAAATTTCATCTCGCTCATGGGTTTGTCCTCTCCTGGCACAAGCTGCGCCAACTTCGCTAAATTGCGTCGTCTCTTTCTCTTCTTGGTGCCAGGAAACTCTCGGCTGATGGGACTGACTGGGCTGGTGGAAGTACCCTCGTGAATCGTCTCCACTGTGAGCAAAGGCTGCTTCTTTGGTCGTCCCCGCTTCTTTTTGACTGGAGTGATCACAGTAAGACTGTCTGTGTTGGTGTACAGAGGGCTGGATGGGGTGATGGGATACGCAGACGGGGGTTCCACCATCAGTTTATCAGAGGTGGCCATGACTGCCTCTCGAAGCATACTGGTGGGTTTGGGTTTGCTGCACGTCCATCTCCGTTTTGCAGCAAATTTTGGATGCTGGATTTCTGGCAGCTTTCTTGATGGAGAGTGATCTGTGCACGTCGGAGGCGTCATGACCATGGGTGGCTTCCGCTGCTTAGATACACCTCCTGGGACAACTTTCTCGGTATTTCCACCAGTTTCAAGGCCAACCGAGGAGGACTCGTTCTCTATTATTTTACCCAACTTAGGGACACGGGGATCCTTCTTATTTCCTTCAGAGTTGGAAAGTATCCTGTTAACTACTTCACTGCTCATAGTGATTCCGGAAGCCAGGGCTTTCTCTGGGATAATCTTTTCTACCACTGCTTTAATGGACTGTCTCTTTTTCCTCTTATGGCTGGTTGGATCTAGAGAAGGTGCCTTGATGGGGATAGTAATCCGAACATGACTTGGGTCACTTTCTGGATTACTGATGGAACTCACGTTCTGCCTGGCTGGTGATGTTTCTTGGGCACTATCTGCAGAGTAGGCTTCCCTCTTTCCTTCCGTGCTGTCAAATGCCTTCTGGGCATTCTTGACCCAATCCAGGTCTGGGTTTGGTATGGTCTGACTTATCACATCCTTTTTACTGGACTTTTTCTTGCTTCCCATGGTGGGTGGTTCTGGGGGCTCCTTTGTACCTCCTCCATCTTGATCTCCCAAGGGCTGAGGCCCATTGCACTCAGCAGAGCTGCTGGGTGGGGCTGGTGGACTGTGGCTGCTTGGGGATGGAGCCACACCCCCCAAGAGCAGATCTTTGCTGTTGTTAGACAACTGACTCCACGTGCTCCCTGCACTGCCTTTCTTACCCTGGGCTTTTGCGAAGGAAGCCACGGGCTCAAGAGCTGGGATCTTGCTGGTGCTTGCAGTTTCCCTGCCAGATTCTGGACTGATGAAGCAATTCTGAGTGGTGGGTCCACTGTCAGAGTTGGTGGACCAGTCCATGTGGTTCTGGCTGCTGCTTTTTTGCTGGTGCTTTGGTTTTAAGGTGTCACTGGTGAAGTCCTGTGGGAGGCCTGTGTCATAATGGAGAGTTGAGTGCTTCTGGGGCCTCTCATAAGCCTAAGGGTGGGTGGAATGGAGGGGGGAAGAGAGAGAGAGAGAGAAACAAAGATGAGCATACTAGAGCTACTTAAAATTGAACATCAAAAGTCTTAATTATTTGCAAGTTGGAAACAAATAACCATGTGAACAGCCACCTTTAATTCCAGAATGTTTTACTGAGCTTTTCTCAATTGCAATAGTAAAGATACATTGCACTGGTTTTAAACATCAATAAGGATGCTTTAATTGCTGTCTTTCCCCCCTAAATAACAGAAACTTTGACCAATCTTGCTTTAATACAGTCTGAGAATAGGAACTATTTAGAGAGGAGGGAGGGGCTCTAAATGTCACTTGGCCCAATGCCTGTATTTTACAAATGAGGAAGCTGAGACCTGAACAATGGACAGTTTTGCCAAGGGTGGTGGAGCCCAGGAGAGCGTCTGAAATTCCTGACTCTCATTGTTCTTTTGCCTAGGGCCAGCTGCCTTGTATTTCTGCCCCTGCTCCTCCTCAAATGCATGCATTCCCTTGCTTCCTTCTATCCCAGTTCATTTCAGCTTGTACTTTTATCCTAGAGTTCAACATCTCTGCACTCTAACAAGTAGCTCATAAGGAACAGCTGTGACCAGTAAAAACGGTACAAATTGAGCAACTAAGGGGGGATGTAGGAAGACTGCGTGGGAGAAAGTGGGCCAGTCAAGGGCATAGAGAAGAAATGGGAGAAGAAAAGAAACATAAAAGAATTGTCCTGAGCCTTTGGATTTCTGCAGACTCTAGGGGTGTTGCTATGTTTGGGGGTTAGCATGCTAAGGAATCCTTAAGCCTATATATAAGCACTTATTGTTCTCTTAGGGAAATTCTTGGATAGCCTCAAAAAGAAACTTGAGTATCCTAGACAAATGTACCAGGACAAAAGTCATTGTCATTCAAGAGGACTTCTCTGAAATTTGTCAACCGTGTTCTCCCCTACGTGGATTCTAAATGAATGTCTTCAGCACCTTCCTCAGGACGGACTCTCCACTTAAAAAAGGCGGGACCTGGTGTTTGTGGCACAACATAATTAATGTCTATAAAATCACAATGGGAATGGACGGTGAACACACTGTTTTGAGATATTGAAGCTCTTTTTAACATAGCTTCGCTGTTCCAGATAAGATTTTAAGCTGTGCTATTAGTAGAACGAAACACTCCTTAAAGCTCATTTTTTTGTAAGTCTGATTTATACATAGAGTAGTAAACTTACGGGATGCATTAGCCTAAGATTTGTTAAAGAAGCAAAAATAACAGTAAATTGAAGAAATCTTTGAATAATATCCCCATTGAGAAGTATGTGATGATTGACTTTGTGAATTTAGAAAACTTTTGCCTGTGATATCTTTCTGTTTATCTATATATCTGCCTGTCTATCTATGTAATTCTATCTCTATTTACCATTGGTGCTATAGAACTTACACTTTATCAGAAAACATTTCTTACAGTCCCTGTTAAGAGTCAAAACACAGATGGCAGAGAGCGTTATGGATAAAACTCAATGTCGTAATGCAACTAGGGCTTCCTTCACACTAGTTTCAGAATCCCTGGGGTTATTTCCTGCCTCCCTGATTTTGTGAAATCCTGTTTAAACTTACAACATTGCACTATATTTCCAAGTATCATGAGATAGTCTCCTCAAGCTAAGTCTGTAAATGCCCAGAAGAAAATTAAGAAAACAATTTAATTTTTTTATTTATCTTGCAATTTATAATAGAAACACCACCATCATCAAAATACAGGGAATTAATCCTACCACTTGAGTACGTTTACGAGGTATCACTGCTGTGAACATAGGCTATTATTGCATTTTCAGCAAAAATATAGAAATCTTATTCATGGCATAAAATATTAAGTGCCACTTATCTTTTGTGAATCAGCGTATTGCCAATTAGTATTTATGCTTTGGACTGTAGCTGGTACTCTGTGTTTACCGACAGTATTACAAGTATAGAAGAGAACTTGGAGACTAAGTTTTCCATTCCTTAGGGTGACAATGTATTATTACTCATACTGGGGCATCTTTGAGAATTAGTTGGGGTGATTACTAAAAATTACAGTGGGACAAATGGTGTGATTGTTTTGAACCTGGGCACTTTCCTCTCAACCCTACCCATTCCATTTCTCTAGTTCTGGGCACTGAAGTCCACAGAGGGGCTTCATGGTGAAGCTAGCATTGAATTTTGGTCCCTGACTCTCACTACTTTTTCTCTGTTGTACCATCTTCTTATTCTTGGCACCTAACAAGAGTCCCTAACTAATGCTTTCTTCATGTTCTGGTCTTAGCTCAATCCTAGGGAAGCTCCTCTACCTTATAGAAATACCCCTATTATAAGTTTTCATGAAACCACCTATCTCACCTTTGTGGCACTGATCATAGTTTTAATTGTTTATTTAATATGTGTGCTAATTGAATTAAATGCCTGCCTCCCTTTCTAGGTTGTACACATGATCACAGAGATACCAAGCACAACATCTGACACACAGTAGGCACTCAATAAAAATTGAATGAATGCATGAAGGAATATCCGTTTTACAACGAGTATTTCATTTTATCAACAGTGAGATCAATGGCCTATATATTGCAACATGTGTCTGCAAACACAGTCACCATCTCCAACCTAATTTCTTATGCCATATATGCCTTCTGCGTGTGCCACTGCCTCCCATAAAAACATCACAGTCCTTATACTGCTAGGTGGCATTTATTTGTATACTATTCTGATTCCTTTTTCTGGACAGTAAGTACTTTGAGGTCAGAGACAACCTTATTTATCTTCTTATCCCCAGGGCCTACTACAAAGCTAAGAACCCAGAAAGTTCTTGATAAATGTTTGTTGAATAAATAAATAAATGGATAAGGCATCTATTATAATGGCAAAATATGTGGCTGCACAGAAAAGACAATACACCACTGATCGCTCATTTGATAATGGCTCATAAAGAAACTGGAGCACTGAAATGCATTAGGTATTGAACAAAAAATCCTTCCCAAATACTGAAGGGCTAAAGGCACTTATAAGGTAACTCCCCTTCAATGCAGTTTGGACTGTTTGTTCTCCCCCATCTCCTCATTGTTTCACTTTCCAATTAACTCTGTCTTGAGGAAGGCCATGTGACTGTCAGAAGGGTGGATTTCACCCTGGCAATTGAAAGGTGAGGCCTGCTCACTCACACCCAGGGCAGAGGGCTGAGAGTAATGTAGTTAAGCATGCCTGGTCTCCAGTGCTGGACCACTGCCTGAGCCCATTGTTCCAGCCATTTCAGCTGCAATTTGCCCTGCTGGGAGCGCTGAGCAATCAAAGTGCAGGGTGGACAAAAGGGAAGCACAACAAAGGAGTAGGAGAGCAATGGGGGAGATGGTGCTTTAAACTCCTCACTCAGATGGGCTACAGCGACAGGCAGGGAGGACCCAGAAGGAGTGCTTTCCCAGAGGTGCAGGGGACAAGGCCTCCAGCCTTGGCCGATGGCTATATCCCATTGCGTTGCATGGAATCCCAGTTCTCCAGCTGTCAGCCACGACATATGATATACACAACAGTGAGGCTGTCAGTTCCAATATGGCCTTCGCTGAGAACTGAGCACTTGCTCCATCCAGACAGAGGGACACGGCAAGTCGCAAGAAGGGGGAAGCACAGGCTCTCCCTTCCATCCCAGTGGTCTGATTTCTTATTGGGGTCTTTAACTCAGGTCGTTACTGTAAGACCTATGCAGCATGTCTCCTTCATTTTTCTCTTTAGATTGAGGTTTTTTTTTTTTGTTTTTTTTTTCGGTTCTATTTTGTTGTTGCTGTCTTTCTTTTTTTTTTTTTTTTTTTTTTTTTTAATAAGACCTGGATAGTCTAAAGTCTTTAGACCACCCTCAGCAGGGCTGTCTCCTAAAACAACAGTTAGCAAATGAGAGAAGAATCAATGATATTCCGGTTGGCCACACGATTTTTGTGGAGAAACTTTTAATGCCAAACTAAGATCAGCAAGTTTCTTGGCTGCTTCCCGCTGCCCCCATCACCCTCCAAGAGTACAGTGTGGAACTCATGGTTATTTTGAAGGTGCAGCTCACTTTCGTAAGAAAAGTGTTTTCCATGCACATTCAGCCTAGGCCAAATGTTTGCCAGTGAAACTTTGAAAACACTAGACAGATCTCCTCTTAATGAATGTCTTCATGGCAGCAAGTCCTTCTGTGATGGAAAGAATTCTTTTGTAGTGGAGATGACTATACTCTCCCTGACAACTTATGTATAAATCACATACATTCAAATTTTGTACAAATCAGATTTCTTTTTACAAAGCACTTTTTAATTTATTTTTTAGAAAAACAGTATTAAATCACTGAGGAAAATCTTAAAAATCCATAAAAATGGGAAGAAAATAAGTGACCTAGCCCTATCTCAGGCTTACCTAAAGTAAGGTTTGTTGCAATAAGAGAAGGTGGTGATTTGCATCTGAGAAAAATCATATAACTCATCAAAAGAAAAAAAAAAAGCATGACTTTGTGGGAGATAAACTACTCTTTTGGGTTAGCTGTGTCTGTGCTGCTTTCTGCTGACACCAATAATTTAAATTTACTGTTTGTGAGATATTTTGGTTTACATGAGCAGAAAAATATGCCTGGGTATGGAGCAATGAGGGAAGCTTCATCTCTTAATTTGGCACTTGGTGCTTCTCAAGATGTGGTCTTGGATCACTGTGTGGGAATCACTTAAGGTGCTGGTTATGAATACAGATTCCTGGACCCACTGCAGACCCACAAATTCACAATCTCTCAGGGTGGAAATAAGGACTATGCATTTTAATGTGCTCCCCAGATAATTCTGATGTGCAATGAAGCTTTAAAACCACCGATCTAATGTTTTAACATCATAATTTCTCTGGGGTGGGGCTCTTCTGTGGTTGCTGTGACCTTCACAGCACTTTTTGGTGATAAATTTGCAGAGACAATCACCATAGGCCTGTTAGGATATGCAATTTGGCAACACTGAACATTCCTGTTTTGTTCTCTGCACACTTTGTAATTTACAGAGTAAGAAACTCTAACATAACTCCCTGTGTAGTTATTCCAAGTACATTGCAAGGTGAGGTGGACAGAAGAACCAATCATATTGGTGGATGAGAAAGGACCAGGCACGTGGGTGTTCATGACCTCCCACCCTGAGATTTCTATATCCTCAACTCATCCAGACCAAGCCCCAGGGCTCTGGGGAAATTCTGGCATTCCATCTCTGAGGCTAGAAGCAAGTGCTCAAACCTCAGCGAGAGCTGCGTGTGGCAGACAAGGAATGCAACCACAAACTGTGTGAGTAGATTAAAGGTTCCCAACTCTGGCTGTATGTTAGAATCATCCAGGAAGCTTTGTGCAGATCAGCATACCTGGGATCTGACCCGCAGCAATTAAATCAACATTCTGGAGGTGGGACCCGAACGGTACAGTGCTTTTTTCAAAGCTCTCAGGTGATCCCAATGAGCAGACAGAGTTCAGAACCACTGGATTATATCAAAGACAGGGTCTGGGTTAAGGACTAGAGAGGCTCTGATATTATCAAGAGATGTTCCAGCTCAGTGGTTTTCAAATGTGTTTCACAAAGTCCTAAGATTTTGCAAAGACATTTCTGAACAGTAGCCAATGGATGGGACAAGAGAGATGCTTCAGATCTTCCTTTTAACACCCAAACCCCCAGTTGAACAGATCAGCCTAGCAAAGGATTTCGTTTAAGAGAGAGAAAGGGTGAAATGGTTCTGTTACTTGAAGAAAAAAAAAAAAAGACTAAAAAGTTATCATTTTAAGCTCATGAATAGGAGGAATGCACACAACAGCTTCCACTGAACTTCCCCAAAGTTTCTCTCTTTAGCCAGTTCATTCCTGCACTTACTATTGGTAGGCATAGAAGAATGTCACTAAGTATCCTGTTTGAACCATGGTTGTATGATTCTCTGATTCCAGGGGACACAGGAAAGCTACCCAGCTCCTAAATGGATATGAAGGTTCTAGTTAAATGTATAAACTGAATCCATCCTCATATTCTGTCACCCTGGGAAGTCACCTGGACGTCATTCCCATAAGTATCATTCTTATTTGCTCTTTGGGGGCTGTAAATTATAATAAAGCATACCTTTTTACTGGAGGTAATAACAGCTCATACAAAGACAGAGGCCCCAATCATATACCTCTCTGTGTACACAGTGAGTCTGCAAAATTAAAAATGATCACTGACTTGGTTTCAGCCATGATGGAGTAACCTTTCCATGGAGACAAATATAAAACTACACAAAATATATGAAAAAACTGTTTTCCGGTACTGGACCAAAGACAATATGGGCTGTGATTCTCAAGAAGGGAAACTCATGAGGCCCCAGGGAATCACTAGTTTTCTGCCTGGGAGCACTTTGTAAAGTAGAGCCCAGATACCTGTGATTTCACTGGGCAGACAAAGCAGAGATAGGAGGGAACTGAAATTTGGGCTATAGGGAACCCAAGAAGAGGGTGCTATGTAGAAAGGAACTCTAGAAACCTTCATAGGGATAGCTTTAAGACTCTGTACGAATTTTAATCTTTACTTGAGGGAAAGACTCCATGAAGCCCAGCAGAGATCAGCTACTAGTGCCCTATAAGCTGAATGTAGAGTCCTTCAGTCATACAGTATTGGGCAATGTTGGATTTTGACCCGCCAGAGTGGGGAGCTTTAATGAATATCTCAGACATTCAGTTGAGCTCCCAGAATGATACTCCTCAACAGTAGGATTACTCTAGCTTTAAAGTAAAAGCTACTCTAAACCCTCCCTAACAAATTCTCCAAAGAATCCTCAATAGGATAAAGCTGATCTGCCAGGAAGTTAACTGCCAATCAGAACAAAACTCAAAACTCTTTAAAGGAAAATGACAAAATCCAGACTCTTAACGATATAGCACCCACAATCCAGGACACAATAAAAAACTCATTAGACATGCAGAGTGGTAGACAAGTGCAATCCACAACCAGGGAAATAAAAACTGATCCAAGTCCTTCAAAACAGTCATTATGAAAATGTTCAAGTATTTAAAAGAGAAGTTACGCATAATCGATGAACCTATGGGAAATCACAGCATAGAGATGGCAACTATGCCAACATAACCAAATGAAAATTCTAAATCTGAAAAATAAAATATCTGAAATAAAAAATTCACTGGAAAGTCTTTACAGCTTCTAGAACATTACAGAAGAGAAGTTTTGTGAACATGAAGAGAAGGCAGTAGAAACCATCTGAATTGAAAGACAAAGGAGAAAATAATAATAATTTAAAAACAGCACTTCAGTCACCCATGGAACAATAACAAGAGGTCTAATAGACTTATAATTAGAATACCAGATGGAGAGGAAAGAAAGAATAATGCATGTAAACTCACATCGCTAAGAAGCTCAATAAATCCCAAGCAGAATGAACACAAACAAAAACCACATCTAAGTACACTGTAAACAAATTGATGAAAACCAAAGATAAAAGAAAACTTTAAAAAGCAGTAAGTAAAATAAGATAGATTATTTATAGGGGAAAAAGAACAAAGATAGTGTCTGACTTCTCATCAATAAAAATATGAACAAGAGAAAATGAGACAACATCTTAAAAGACTGAAATGAAAACAACACTGTCAACTTAAATTTTTATATCTGGTGAAAAGATTCCTAAAATGATGGCAAATAAAGATATTTTCAGATAAACAAAAACCAAAGGAATTAGTTACTGGCAGATCTGAATTACAAGAAATGTAAAAAGAAGTTTTTTAGGCTAAAGGGAGATGATATAAAATGGAGACTCAAATCTACAACAATGAATGAAAAGTGCTGAAATGGTAAATATGTGGGTATAGATACAATATTTTATTCTTGTTCTTAAGATCTTTAAAAGGCAATTGACTTCTTGAAGAAGAAATAAAAATGTATATTACAGTGTATGACATTTGTAGAAATAAAATCTACAATAATAAAACAAAGAACAAGAGGATGTACATAGAAGTATCCATTTCTAATGTTCTTTTATGTGAAGGGATACAAGAGTTCAAAGTAGACTATAATACTTTGAGGGTACACACTGTAATCTCTAGGGCAACCACTATAAATAAAACACAGTGGTATATCTGAAGTGCTTATATAAGGAAAAATATAGAATACTAAAAAAAGCTTGATGATTCTAAAAGAGGGCAGAAAAGGAGAAAAAAGAATGAAGAAAGATGAGACAACAGAGAAAACATAGCAACGTGGGATACTTAAACTCAACAATATCAGTAATTCTATTAACTCTAAAGATACCGAAAAAATACACTCCAAGAAAAAAAAAAGCAGACTATCAAACTCAATAAAAAAGCAAAACCCAACTATATGCTGCTTATAAGAGATACACTTTAAATTTCAAGACACAGATAGTTCAAAAGTAAGAGGATGGAACAAGATAGGATATACCATACAAAGACTAAACATAAAAAATACTGGAGAAATTAAATTAATATAAAGCAAAATAGTCTTCAGAATAAAAAGTATTACCAGAGATAGTTAGGAATATTTCAAAATGATAAAAGAGTCAAGTCATTAAGAAGAAACAATAATTCTTAAATTTGTTTGCACCTCATAACAGAACTTCAAATATATAAAACAAAAATCAAAGAATTAAAGGAAGAAATGGATGATTCTGCAATTAAAGAAATTTCAACATTTTTCTCTCAGTAATTGCTGAACAGATTGACTTAAAGAAATTAGAGAAAGAAAGCACAGAAGATTTTATCAACACACTATCGACCAATTTAACCTCACCCAACAACTGCAAAATACCTTTGCTGAAATATGCCATCAGCCAAGTAGGAATGACCAGTGAACATATGTCAGTGTCCTCAAACGTTATCATCAAGGAAATGTCAATTAAAATCACAATGAGATACTGCTATATACTCGCTGGGATAGCTAAAATTAAAAAGTCTGACAACAACAAGTGTTGACAAGGATGTGAAGCAACTGGCACTCCCATACATTGCTGGAGGGAGGGTAAAATGTAAAAATCACTTTGGAAAATGTCTTGGCTATGTCTTTTAAAGCTGACTTAAGATCCAGCAATTATATTCCCTACACGGGAGAGAAGAAAACATGTACCTACAAACAGATTTTTATAAATTCTTCATAGCAGCTTATTCAGAGTTTTTAGCAAGTAAATACAGTTCAGGTGTTGGCCAACAGGAGAATAGACAAACTCATCAATAAAAGGAACCAAGTATGGACACATTCACCGCATGGGTAAATAACACACAAACACATAGCTATGCTGAGCGAAAGAAGCCAGATCCCAAAAGAGCAGACTGTACGATTCCATTTATATAAAGTTCTAGAACAGGCAAAACAGATCTATTATGGTAGACATCAGAATAGTGGCTGCCTACAGGGTGAGGTGAGACGGGATGGGGAATGGGAACAGGACGGAAGGGACATGGGGGAGTGCCTGAGGGTTAATGGACATGCTTTGTATATAGAGAGGAATGTGAATTACACAGCGGTGTGCGTTTGTCAGAACTCTTTGAACTGTATATTTAAGATCTGTAGATTTCTGCACATATGTAAATTTGAACTCAGTTATGCAAAAAAAGAAAAGTCAAAGATGAGAAAAGACAACCCAAAATAATTGCTGTGAACTCCCTATATCCAACACACACACACACACACACACACACACACACACACACACACACGCACGCACGCACGCACGCACGCACGCACGCAAGCACATACCCCTAGGGCAGCCAGCAACTCATTGTTTCCCCTTCCTAGGTCCTCACTTTCCCCTCTGTGTAGGGACAGCCGACAGAGTTGATCCCAAAGCAAAAGAGGCCGAATCAGGAGACAGGTGCCTGTGGCTTCTGCAGGCACCATTGTTCTCTCCTTCTGTGGTCCTGGTGGCAGCCCTGACCTGGGCCAACAGGTAGAAAGGTGAAGCCTGTCCCCACCCCAGCCACAGATTCACCTTCCTCGGAGGTAGGGAAGAAAGCTTGACAAGAACCTGGCTCACAAATCAAAGCTAACTCCGCCCCGCCTCCTCTGCAAATCATGTGAGCTCCATCTGGGTAATGACTCCTCCAGTGTAATTCCCTATTAAGAGGCTTTATCTGGAGAGATAAGCAGCTGGTTTCTGTGTCACTAATTGCTGTCTGCTGTGATTTTAAAACATCTGCACCATTGTGCTCTTCATTTTCATATTCTAATCATCCTGAAACTTGAAAAAGGTACATCATTGATTGTTTCTATGGGTTAATTAGTACACAGTCTCCTTGTAGAGACAATTTAGAGGCAGCCAGAACCTCAATCAGGAAGTTTGTTTTAAAAATTAATAACATCGGCAGTGGCTGGAGGGATTGCCACGTTCAGGGACGTATGGGGACGCTCTTGGGGTGGGGAGACGCCCTTTGTCATCCTCCACAGAGGAGGGAGGCCAACAGGGGCACAGGGAGGACAGCAGGGAGTGGTGGCCACACTCTCTGTTCTGGAGTCCCTCCCCTGTTCTCCCAGTTAGCCAAGTCCCTTTCCCCGTCAGCACAGACCAGGGCTTTGCTGAGGACTGACCACAGTATCTGAGGAATGTGTCAAAGCAATAGGAACGTCAGAGACCATTTGGTATTTTAAAGTCTGTTCATCATTGTCTTCCCCTGCCCAGCTCAACTCTGGGAGTGGGGAGAAAGAGGAGGATTGGAACACAGAGGAAAGAATCAGACCAAACAGCAAAGCGAGGACTGGAACCCAGCGCTTCTCAGGTTCAGACTGCACAAGATCCACCTAGGGGTCCTGTTGAAATGCAGACTCTAATTTTGGAAGTCTGGGTGGGGGCTGCGATTCCGCATTAAACAAGCTCCCAGCTGGTGCCCAAGGACGACCCTCTGAGATGTGCTCGTCTTTTCCCAACTGCTTGACCGCGGTCACTATTCATGATATCCAAGGACTGGCTGAGAGGCGGCAGTGTGGCGGGGTGTCTCAGGCTCTATGCCTGGGATTGAATCCCAGCTCCGCGATTCACTGGACAAGCCGCTTGACCTCTTATAGCTGAGCGTCCTCATCTAGACACTAACAGCAGCCTGCCTTAAAGGGGGACTTGAGAGGATTAGAAATCGATGAATGCCAAATATTTTCAGCACAGCGCCTGGCCCATAGTAGGCACTATATAAATATAGCTATTATAGTTCTGTATTTTTCAGTAAACTTCTCTGAAAACAACATCCAGCAGAAATGGGGATGGGGTAGAGGCATTAACCAGGGAGTGCCTCACTTAAACTCAGGTGGTGGCTTCACGCACGTATCCATTCTGGTGGTCCTCTTCACCTCCTACTCCCAACTCATCCAATGTCCCGAGCTCAAGATCTTCCTGCAGAGCCTCCCTGGGAGCTACCTGGCAATACGCAGCCACAGGGAGCTCACTTCTGCACAAATCATATTGTTCTGTTACATAGTGTTTTCCTATTTTGAGCTGAAGTCTGCCTGCCCTTAGATAGTTCTGGCACAAGAGGAGACAGGCATTTCTTCCTGTAGTGGCTGGGATCCGAGGAGCGGGTCACTGCACCCGAAAGCAAATGCTCCTCCCGAAGAGAGTTCCCAGCACCACCCCCCGCCCCCCATGGCTGTTTTTAGCAGGCTTCAAGGGGCTTCCCCTGTGGGAAAAATTAGGGGAAAAATTATAAAAACCGGGCTTTCAGTTATGAGGCTTACAAATAAGAAAACAGCCTTTCAGCAGTAGAGCTGGAAGCCGACTTCAGAAAATTGAGAGAGAGAGAGAGAGAGAGAAATTAGTATAGAGCTGCAGGGTGATGACTCCAGAGGCAGCCATGGGGCAGGCTTGGGGGGCTTACTGGGGTGCGGAGGCCTGGCTACATCCTTCCAGAAGGGACACAGCGGCCTCCTGATTGCGCTGTTCAGGTGCTGAGGTCCCGCTGCCCCAGAATCCCACTGACAGGCTGGGATTCCCACAGAATCCCACTGGAATAGGCTTTGTCCTCCCTGCTCAGGCATCCACCGGCCTCCAGCTGGGTCCTGGAAGCCCTGGGCTGGGTGCCCCGGGGGACAGAGCAGAAACAAAGGCACAGTCCTGGCCTCAGACAGGTGCTGCAGGATGAGCAACAACCGCATACTGATCCTAACGGAACACAGTTATGGAGCAATGTTTACATTCTAAAAATTTGTGAGCTGTTTCCCCTGTGGCTTTGTTCTTCCTTGCACCCTTCTCAGAAAAGGGAAAAACAGAACACTTTCTTGCCTCCTCCTTGAGACTCGGTAGCCTACGAAGAAGTGGCAAAATTAGTAAGGTGGAACATTCACGTTTGAATGTCTTGTCTATAAGAGATGTCTAAAAATTTGTAGCGCATGCAGAGGCAGGCACGGGTGGCAAGGGATCTGAAGAAGGCTGCCTGCCAAAAAGTTGAACGAATGAGG
>NW_012142857.1:1123908-1172557 GCF_000956105.1 Propithecus coquereli | reverse complement strand
TCTAAGAGAATATTAACAAGGCTGAAAATATTTTATTTGATTAATTAATTAATTCATAGCAAAAAGGTCTCACTCTGTTGCCCAGGCTAGAGTGCAGTGGCACAATCAGCTCATTGCAGCCTCGAACTCCTGGGCCTAAGCAATTCTCCCGCCTCAGCCTCCTGAGTAGCTGGACTACAGGCATAAGCCACCACACCTGGCTAATTTTTAGGTTTTTTTTTTTTTTTAGAGATAGGGTCTCACCATGTTGTCCAGGCTTGTCTCGAACTCCTAGGCTCAAGAGATCAACTCTGGTGTTTTTAACAGGTAGTTCCAGAGGGACTTACTCCAGTCAAGTTTGGTCAATGCTGCTACGTAAGAGTTGAGGCTGAGAATTGTTCAGCTTTGTTCCAGGGTGGGGCAGGGTCAGGGAGGCCAGCCTGAGGCCAGTGGTGCAGGTGGCAGCAAGAGAGGGCTCCAAGACCAAGGCCAAAGGGTACAGCTAGCTTTTGTGTGTAAGAGGAAAAAAAAAAAAAAGATGGGAGAGGGTAGAGGAAAAGAAGCATCTTTTTCTTCTTTACCTCATGCCTCCTTTTTCTCTTGTTATAAATGCTTATTACTGCGAAACTAATGAATTTTGCCATTAGGGTTAATTATAAATCGAGTTTAAAATGTCAAGAAGATGCTGAATTCACCTACAATTCCAGCTCTTAAAGCTTCCCATGAATACTGCAAACTGTGGGCACTGGGTGCCTCACTCATTTAGTGTGAGTCTCATCTGATAAGAGACACTACCTCATAGAGGCTGGGTGGCAGACAGAGGGTGAGGGGCTGGCCTCGTGGGAGGGGGCTGCGTCTTGGGTTCATTCCTGCCCCTCCCTGTAGTGCTGCAAGAACAAGTTCATTTCCTAGTGGCTGTCCCTGGTGCAGTGGTCACGTGGGCCGTTCCAACCCATGTCAACTGTCCTTGGAATCTCTTGTTTAATCTGTGCTCCTGAACTTTCTCTCAGAGGCTTCTCGTCGAAGGTAGTATGGCATCTGTCACTTGGGGATTGTCTTCTATCTTTCTTCTGAGAGGAAGTGGGGCAGAAGTGTACAGCAGTTAGGAGCGCAAACTCTTGAGCCAGCGTGACTGGGGACAAATATCAGTTGAGTCCAAATCTTACTAGCTGTGTGACCTCAGGCAAGTTGTTTAACCTCTCTGTGCCTCAGTTTCCTTATCTGTAAAATGGAGATAACAATATTCTTACTTCATAAGGTCAATAGGTGAATCAAATAATCTATGCAAAGCACTTTGACCAATGCCTGGTGCCCAGTCAAGGCTATCCTAGTGCTACATGTTGGGGAAAAACCTGGGAGTGCACTCAAACTCAGATTTGACTTAAATTCAAATCCCAACTTTTTCTTTTACTACTTGTGTTAGCTGGGCCTTGTTACTCATGTGCTTCAAAAATGGGGACAATTACAGAGCCTACCTGATAGGGTTGTGTTAAGAATTAAACAAGGTGAAATTGACAAAAATGTTATCAACATTGTAAATGTTCAACAAATGTCAGTTATCACGCTTTTACTTTTTTTGTTATTATTTACTGGCATCACCGCCCACCATAAACATAGTTCCCAGCTAATAGGGGTAAAGGAACACTGCACTGTTTACCCCGGCCATGCCCCACAGTACTTTTGACAAGACAGTTCCAGTTCAAATTCCTCATGAGTGATGCCAGCTCTGGGAAACCACAGTGACACTAACTAGTTTGATTACTACCAGGTTTTGACCAGGCATCCTCACTGGCCATGACTCTGTGAACATATTCTGGGCCAAATAGCTTGGTCTTAATCGGTATCTGGCACCGTTCTGGAGTACAGATATCTTGAGTGTTAATCAGTTGCCCGGAAGTTGTAAAGTGGACGCACCTTCTCCCCTCCGTTGTGCTCCCGGTGAGGCATGGTGATCTGCACTTGAAGATACGGAACCTCAGAGTTGCGAAAGATGTTAGAGACCCTCTTCTCCTTTGACAGATGGAGAAACTGAGTCTTGAAGACTGAGCGATTGCTTAAGCTCACACAGATAAACAGGGCCAGCACTTGGTCCAGGGGCTCCTGTTCCCAGTCTCCAGTTGCTCCTTCTACTTTCCCATAGGAGACGAGGTGGAAAGCACTGTGTACCTTGCTGGCAGTGCCCTTTACCTTTCCCGAGCTCTCCAGGCTCTCAAACCCACCTCCAAGGTAAGGCTGACCTGAAGCTTCCGCCCAGCTTGGTGGCTAGACTATCTCCTCCACAGTTTGTGTCTGCCTTTCCATCAGCTCCTTGAACACTTCTGGTTCGAGAGCTTGGTGTTGATCATTTTGCTTGCTCCTTAAGCGGGCCCCTTCTCAGACACCTGCCTGTCCAATAACTGCTCTAGTAGTGATCGCTGAGCACCTCCTTCCTTGGCCTGCTAGCTTCACCATGCTTCAGGTCAGGCTCTCCTGGGGATGATTTTCAGAAATTCCCTGCATCCAAGAAGATATGGGGATATACGAGAGCTGGGAGAGCTGCCTTAGAGACCACCTTGTCCTACAATGAGGGCACTGTATCTCGAATTGGGGAAACACCTTGTCCTGGCAGTTCCTGATGAGAAGCAGTCACCATTTCAGACAAAAGTCTTACAGTGAAAAGCTTTCTTCTGTGGCCTCATGCAGCATTAGGTGTGTTGGGTCTTTTTCTCCCAGCCTTTGCTGATTATGCACCAGGGCACGTGGCTTTTACAGACAAAGGCACGTTGGAACTGCACGTCAACAAAAGCCACCTTTTATAACACTGACATTCAGACTGGTGTTGTCGCCCTGCCTCTCCCTCCCTGTAAGCTCCCCCTCCTTCTCAGGTGAGGGTCTTAATTTTATTTGCTCTCTTATTAATCTGGTTTTAGTGTTCACTCAGCCCTAAACTAGTGGTGTGAACTTGAGCAAGGAACTTAACTTCTCTGGGTGTCAATCTTTCTTTTTTGGTTATAGAAATCATCACTCCAGGCCAGCCTGCCTCTCCCGGTTGCCCTGAAGTCCCGATGGATGTGAAAACATTTTGGAAACCATAAAGAACTATATAAATGCAGGCTACCGCTGTTGTTTGTTACTGCTTGGTTGAGAACTCTTCTAATGATTTGGGAAAGCCAAGAATGCCGAATGTACTCCCTGTAAAATCAGCATGAGACGCAGGGATGAATTAGGATAAGTTCTAGTGTAATCTTAAAAAGCACATTGCTTCCGGGGACTGTCTAAGGACTCCTGAAGCCTCACCATGCTCCTGTCCCTGTCTCCACTGATGGGGAGTGCGTGGGGAGGAATGCAGGGGAACAGAAAACAAAAACAACAGCCCTCCCCACTTAGGCAATAAACTTCTAGCTCCAAAAGCAGGTTTTATTTAGTGTGCTATAAAAACAGTCGTTTCTCCCGTCATAAAAGAGCCTGACTACCCAACCTCTTTTTCCTGCAGCGAGTCGTTGGCTGAGTGGCTCTGAGCCTTGGTGCAGGCTACAGCCTGCCCTCTTCTCCTCAACCCCAATCTCCTCTCCGTGCAGCCTGTATTTATGTCGGGAAATGAAAGGTGATTCTTAAGTATTTTATTAAGTGTGAATTTACAGGGGAAAGGAAAGCATGCACTTTTGGAGATGAAACTAAGATTTAATTGTCTTTCTGCTTTCTGGTTACTGCCTCATGGGTATGTCCCCGATGGCTTGGGCACTGTGCTGTTTTTTCTTTTTTTTTTAAATTGAGTCAAGATTGTAGCAACTTTCTCAGCCATTAAACAGGCCCCGGAAAGTTCAGCTCATTCTGGTGAAATTAAAAAAGAAGAAGAAGAATGAAAGAAAAAACTCACAGAGGCTCCAGAAGGAAAAGGAGTGGGGTAGGAACATGGAGTGGGGTTCCCCGAGCTGGGACACACACCTATCTCTGAACTGCTATTCTACTCTGCAATCCTCGGCCTTGAGAGCTGACTGTGCTTTTCTGAACCACCCAGGAACACCTTTGATGCCACACAAGAGGTAATTTACTAAATGGTACCTAGATGAGTCAGTTCTCATCTGGAGAACTAGATGGGGGTGGGCAGTGAGCAGTGTACTTTGGGAGTCTGTTTCTTAACAGATCATCAGAGCAGTTGGCATAAAGACATCCCTAGGGTCTGTGATGTATTTCTAGGTTTCTTCTGAATGCATCTATATCCTACCAAGCTGGCAAATTTGACTCCTGGAATGCAAAGGCGACTCAAGATGCAGTGGGCATAGAAGGAGAAGCATTAGGGTGTCGAGGACCTTAGTTTCTAGTGCATTCATTGTCCCTCTGGGCTTCAGCTTCCCCATCCATAAGTACAATAAAGGGTGTACAAGGTTCTTCTCAGCTCTACCATTGTAAATTCTGAAATCCATTCTTAATTTAGGATTAAAGATGGAAAACGAAGCTCATTCTTGAAAGCCCTAAATACAGCTGAGGTCATTTTTCCTCTCTAGCCATTTCTTATTGGGCTCACCTGAGATGATTCTACATGGAGCCTTAGGTGGTCGGTAACATTTGACTCACTGGTCCCAGAGCCTGTTTATCAGTGGGAAGGACACAGTGACAGGGGCCTGGGGAAACCAGAGGCACAGGGGTGCCTAACTCCTCACCTGGCATCATTTATTAACTAGATGGCAGTTGCCCTCTTAGTGCAAGTTGAAAGGAGGCTGTAGTCTCAAGGGTGCCACATATGGGCCATCCTGATGTCTTCCTGTTTGTATCTACAACCAAATAAAGAGAAGGCTGCAGGGATTTCATGAAAAGCAGAAAATTTGGCAAGAAAAGGAGGAAAAAGAAAAAGGACTGAAGAGTGGGGTCTCCCTGGCAGCTGCGGAACTTCTACCAATACATCCCAACACCTCAGTTCCTTAACCCTCAAGCCACCATCATGCTGGTTTATTTCCTTAAGGGAACCCATTTCCTTGTGTCTTCTGGGCTGCACCTGCTCCTCCAGGTGGCACTTAGAGCACTGTGGGGAGGAATGCTGTAGACGTTGTGGGATTCGACTTACTGAATGTCTCATCTTTAATAACAACAAATTCTCATAGCTTTGGCCAGTCATAAGGGGAGACTCAGGATACAATCATGTCCATAGATGGAAGAGAGGCAAAGTGTATCAATTGTTTAGTGCTCAGTGCTGAGGGTTCATGCTTGATGGTGTGTCAACTAATTAACTCAACTCAATTTTGCCCCCAAATGTAGTAACCCTGATTTGTTAGCTCGCTTACAAATGCATACTATTGGCCATGGAGATTTACTTTAAAGAGCTTGGGCTGGCTGAGGACAAATTTATCCCAAGTAAATGACCAAATGTTTGTGACTCAATACCATGCAAAGACTCAATAGTGTCAGCACATTGGCTTGCTGGTCCAGAGTGCAACACTACATCTCTGGGTGATCTTGGGCACAATAGTCAAACTCTGACCTCAGTTTGCTCATCAGTTCAATAGGAATACTGTCGTCTGCCTACCCAGTGCTCAGCCACATTGCTCAGGAGAAAAGAAGTTAATGGTACACTAATGGAAGGGAACTGACTGAAATTTTCACTTTTCGTGTAGGGGAAGTTACATGTCTTTCAGATGCCCAGAGGGTCACACTCTTTGACCCTCAGTGATTTGCCTCACTTCACTTCTCCATATGTTTCTTCAAATAGTACATAAAAACAAAATGTCAGATGAGATGATCTCTGAAGTTCTCAGCACTGCCACCCTAGAAATCCGTAATGTCGTGACACCATCAGTCCTTGCTATGCACTAATCAGTATGGCAGAAGGCCGATGCAATTAGGCAAGTGGCTCTTTCCAAGGTTAGGAAATTCCATGGTTTGAGGATCAACTTGTGGATTCTCTGAGCTCTGGTTTAATTATCTCCAAGAGAGGTCCCCGACACTCTTCTCATCATTCGGAGGATACAGTGGTCTCTGTAAGTGCCTATCCTAATGCTTCTGCTTCTCCAATAGTTTACAAGCGACAGCATCTTAAGTTAGAACATGTGCCATGTAATTAGATTTCCTTGCTACGGATGCTGTGCCCCTTTAGCTAGAAAGGAGAGCAACACTTCACCCAGAGATGAGAGCTGAGCAACACTGTGTGTCTGTTCCCTAGTAGTCACTTCAGTTAGGCAAAGAAAACACTGTCATTTAAATGGGCCTTTTGTCCTTTCAACAGCTGCTCCAAAGAACTGGAGAAAAGAGATTTTTAACTGGGCCACAGAAAGATAAGATTCTAACCTCAGTGACTTGGGGGACAGGGGAGGAGGAGATAATTACTCCAGCTTTTTATAAAGGTAATTTGCAACATCAACACTTTACATTCCAACAATGGCTGTAGCTCACATGGTAACATTTGATGGACCAGAAAACATGACCATTTCTAGAACCTGAATGAGCTTGATGGTCACAACTAGAATATATTTTATTAGAAAGACCATTAGTTTTGCAATTCTGCAGATGCAAGTCTTGTTCTGGCTCTATTTGTGGGATTTGGGGCAAGTCACTCACCAAAGTCTCTATTCCTCCATTTGCCCATATATAAAATGAGCCTAAGAATGCCTTACACAGCAAGGAAGAACTGAGATACTGAGAGAACTAGCTTAAATATATATTTTTTCATCTCTTCCTGTGTAGGTGCTCATTACTATACTAATCTATAAGCCCTTGGAGAATAAGGAGACCATTTCAAGCCACTTTAATTTAATTTTACACAGCAAAGTAACTGAAAATAGAATGTTTGAGTCTCTCTGCTTACAAGTCTTTTGTGGCCACTCTGACTCTTGAATAGACTTCAAATTTCTCAGCTTGGCCAAACAATCCTTCCAACCCGATGTGCGGAAATACATGTGTCTTAGTAGACCACTCAGCACCACAAAGGACCCTCAAAGGTCTGTGACACTAGTTGTGCAGTTCCTTCTACCCTGGAAAGCCATTTTCTACATTTCCCTTGCTTGCCTTCTTTCCATCCAGCAAAAGCCAGCTCTAATGCCGTCTCCGTCACAAAGCCTCATGCCGCCATTCATCCTTCTGTCCCCTGGGCTCCCATGATACTCATTCTGTGTATCCTATAGGCCTAGCAGAGTCAGTCTTATAGAAGTCACTTGCTGCTGCTCCCCATCCCGGACTACAAATCTTTTGTGAAGGTCCTTTACAACAGTTAGCACAGTTCCTAGCAATGGCACCTGCACTGACTATGATGACTTAAAAAAAAAAAAAAAAATTGCAGAGGCATTTCTGAAGGTATAAAGCGCTACTGAAATTAAAGTATTTTTGTTCTTTTGATTATGAGCCTCTCCCAGTGTGCTAACTTAGTTTGGGAGAGCGCCATGCATCCCTTCTGCTCTGCCTTTAGCCCCTCAAACATGAATGATCTAAGACCCACTGCCACTGGAACCTCAATCCAGTCCCAATAGGTGGTGTCCAGCCCCCTGCTCAGGGCTCACAAGGCGAAGCTCAGAGAAATTCAGCCATAGAAACCCCACTAGTCCATGATTCTGGTGACTTCTGGACTATCCCTTTCAGAGTTCAACTACCTTATGCTTCAAATGGTCTTTGTGAGTTAATGCAAGCTCTCCTGGGAGCTTAACCACCATTTATTACACCATAGGTAGGTGCTTCACAACTGAACTGCCAGTAGACTTTAGGTATCGCCTCTGCTTATAAATCAAGGGTTGACTTTACTAAGAGAGGAAAAATTTGTAGAACTTGAAGATTAATGTGAGAATTAAAGTGCCTTAAAATGGAAGTAATATGATTACCTCCTTTTACGAATAAAGAAACTGAGAACTAGAGAGGTCATCCAACTAGTTAATGATAGAGCAAGGACTGAAACCCAGGCTTCAGACTTGTCAGTTCAGCTCAATTCTTACTATACGAAATCCCAGTAATTATTACTAATATTTTAGTAGATGTGAGAACAAAGGGGAAAGTTGAAGAACTATGGTTGGGCAAAAACGTTATCTATGGTTATCTAACGGTAACTATGGTTGGGCAAAGAGTTAAGGTGACTGCCCCAATGCCGGTAACTAATTTTTAATTAATCCACTGTTATATTATTAAGGAATAAATTCTGGGGAAGCCTGAGTGGAGGAGACTTCCACACTCCCAGGAAGTGGCTTTTGTCCTTGAGGGCTCTAAGTCATCGGGCAGGGACTGTTGTGGCCACTACTGGCAGAGGCTGGAAACCACAGTGGACAACCACTGATGACCAACAGCCACCCATATGATGACAAATAAGCACAGAGATTATTTTTAAACCACTGAGCTCTTGTTTTGATCCCTTTAACTAACTGTCTGGTCTTGCTGTGCCCATTGCTTGCAGGACTCTCCCTCTCCTGTTGGGCTCAGCCAAATTGTAATCAGTCTGTAAGACCCAACTCAAGTCCGTCTTCCTTTATAAATATTCTTTTATTTATTCACCCATTCCAGAAATATTTTTTGAGCAACAACGAGATGCCAGGCTCCATTCTGGGCTATAGGGATGAGGAGTGCTGTGGCTTAAATGCTTTTGTACTCTCCAAAATTCATGTGGTGGAAACTTAATCCCCAATGAAACAGTATTGGGAGGTGGGACTAATCCATTCTGCCCTCATAAGTGGATTAATGCCACTATAAAAAGGGCTTGCGGGAGTAGGTTCACTCTCTTCCTGCCCTTCTGCCATGTGAGAACACAGTGTTCCTCTTCCTCTGGAGGACACAGTGTTCAAGCCTCCATCCTAACAGCAGAAAAACTGGGCCCTAACCTTCCAGCACCTTGATCTTGGACTGCCTAGCTTCCAGACTGTGACAAATACATTTTTGTTTCTTATAAATTACCCAGTCTCAGGTATTCTGTTATAGCAGCATAAAATAGACTAAGACAATTTGTGAACAAAATAGCCCACCTGCCCTCATGCAGTTTACATCCTAGTGGGGAGAAAGGAAAACAAACAAACAACTATATTTATATCCATATGTGTGTTTACACATACACATACATGCCTATATCTGATATACACATAAACATACAAGTATATATACACACATCTATACATAAATATATATGCATATACATGTACATATATAATAAATATATATTAATCAAATGGCATTAATTATTAAGAAAGCTAAATAGAATTTGGGGACAAAGTTTAAAGATGGGGGAATTTGATTTAGAGAAGTTAGTCAGGGAAACCCTTTTTGAAAAGGTAACATGCAAGCAGAGACCTAAGTGAAAAGAACTCTCACTTCTCTAAACAGCTATTACCTACAGAGGCAAAACCCTATGGATAATCCCTTAATTCTCTTAGTGTATTATAGTTCTATTCAACAAATATTTTACTGAGTACTAACTACGTGCCAGACCCTGTGGGACAGATGCTGGGTACACGGTGAAGAATTAAATGGACAAGGCTGTGCTCTCGTGGAGCTCATGGTCTAGAGCAGGGACAGGCATCATGGAAGCCAGGAGCACGGGAAGGGCGCTGGGCTGAGTGGTGCTGACTGTGCTGCTGCTTTATCTCCGCAGACTCCAAAGAGGGGCTGGCAGGTATCAGGCCCTAGGGGAACAGTCTGCTCATAGTGGACGTAATCTCAGCGAGTCACTCCGGGAAAAGTGAAGTTTCCACTAGGATTCTGCAGAGGCCATTAGTGGGGTCTGGCTCAGTGACAGTGTACATGAGACATCATCTCAGGTTTCAAGTTGATAACTAGAACACAAACTCTCACATTCCCACATCGTATTATGCTAGTGAAATGTTTTTATATACTTTTTTCTTTATTCTAGCAATTCTGTGGATTGGATAGAGCTGAGCAAAATGGCTAGAATTGGAAATGTTCACGGTTGGAAAGAACCTTTGAAGCTATCCGATCCCACATTTTACCTGCTATTGGGTTCCTGTCCTCAGCATTTCTGAGCAAGGGCCACTCACCCCTGCTGCAATACCTCTAATGACAAGGGACCCATGACTCTCTTCCATTTCTTGACAGCCAATGGCTTGTTAGTGGTCAGGTGGGATCCATTCCATAGATCCTAAGTCCCAGTCAGGTGCTCTTTTCACTAAGACCCCCCACCCCCCCCAAAGGACTTGCCTCGGGCCACTGCTGAGCAAGCCTTTCCTGGGGAAGACCTGGCCTGGGGGAGGCTGAGCTCTGGTCACTCCGGCTGAGCCGGAGCCCATCTCCCTCCAGCAGACGCGCTGGCTCCACCCCTGTGACCCCTGCCCTACATGCGCGTGTCTCCAGGAAGCAAAACCAGAGCACGGTGACCAGATCCAAATGTAAACACAGATTGTGCAGGGGAACAGGCTGTCTCACAGATTATTATTTTGAAGTAGATCATGTGTGGGGGTTCATTTAATCAAACTCTCTGACAACTGTTTATTGAGTAGAAAATATTGATGGCTCAGCAGCACCGGGAAGGATTTTGGCTTTCAAACATCTAATCTACTTTCCTAAGCCCTCCAAAATACAAAGCGAGGGCAGAATGCTCTGGGCAGGCCACGGCCAACAAGTCCATGTAAGGGCACATGAGCACCAAGAGGCTTTTGGGGTGAGATACAAGCCGGCTGCAGCTGGGGCTAACAGGTTCCTTCTCCCAACCTGGCTCCTGGGAGTCTCCAGAGTCATGCTGAATGCTGAAATCATCCCCTTGAAGCACAGTACCCCAGAGCCCTCACATGCACTGGCACTGAGTACAGAAGAGAACACAGACGTTCAGGGCACCTCCCAGCCTCTGCTGCATGAGGGAGATGATGGCACCTTTGGGGACTAGGTGGAGAGGGGGAGGGGGATGCTGGGGCACTCAGAAATCGCCAGCTCGAGGAGGCAGACCCCCAACCCTTCTGCTGGGGGGTCTGGGGAAGGATCAGGGCACTGAACCCCCTATACCCACACATAGATGAAGGAAGGAGATGGATGACATCTCACTCACTAAACATATCAGAGAACCATAAAGTCGGGCATTTAGATATCACTTGGCCTTGGGCTTTCAAAAAAAAAATTTTTTTTAAGCTTTGTGACCCTTAGTTGAAATGAAATCTCAGCCAGAGCATAAACAAATAAAGAAAATAAAAGCTGAGCCACCCTGGGATCAAACGCCTGGAAATGATCCCAAATATCCCATACCAAACTACCTCTCCCCAGCCAGCGACCTGAGAGTGGGTCCAGCAAGGCACTTGGAAAGCACCATTCAAAAACCACCCACTAAGTCTAATCATTCTTTCATTTTACAAATAAGGGAACTGAGGCCCAGTAAGAAAGAGCTGCCAGCTGCACTGTCTCACAGGAGTCCTGGTCCAAGCTCTTCCTGCCCTACACAGAATCCTGAGAAGGGTGCCCATCCCCTGATGTCTGCTCAGAGGGACATTCAGGAGGTTCTCTGGAGAATGGGGCTGTCTCCAAACTGCTAATATATTAATCCCTTTCCCTGATTGAGCCCCCTAGAATGAATTAATAGGGCACAGTGAAGTCAATGAATTGGCCAGATGACTAGTAGCCATGTGTAGATGAGATCTGTGAAACCAGGAAAGTGGTTTATTTGGCCTCTGTGTCACCAGTCCACTTTCCAGAACAGTATTCACCTACCTATATTATCTCTCAGACCTCCAAGCACCACTTTGTAAAGTTCATAAGGAAGGGAGTATCAATCCCATTTTATCCTTGAAGAAACTGTAGCATCAAGAGTTCAAATGACTTGTCTGAGGTTGAGAGAATTAATAGCAAAGTTAGGAGTTAAATATAGATTTTCTGACATAGTTTAGGACTCATTCAACCTCATTATACTGACTGCTCAGAAAATATGCTCTCCGTGTCTAGCTGTTTCTCGGACACTTTATCCTGTATTTCCAAAATAGGGTGACATCAATTCCTCTTCATGTGTAGCTAGGAGGTGGTGTCCCAGGATAAGATTTCACTGTGACCTGGACTGTAACCATATTTACACAAATTATGTTCAGGACATTTGAGTGCTTGAGAAGAACTTAATATTTGTGGAATGAAAGCAAGCAATAAGGAAGGAGAGAAACATTCACGGGCAGCAAACGGAAGACTTTTCTCTATGGGAAAATTCCAGGGAACGTTGCATCATGCCGCATTCTTGGTCCCACAAACTCCAGCCAGCCTGGATATCGGAAATCAGAAAAGAAACAGATGTTTGTTTGGACTGAGCATAGCATCAATAAGTAGGAGAATTTGGAAAGGGAAAGAGAGTGGTGAAGAGAAAACTTTTTGGAATCATCTAGTCTCAGATTTGGAGCTTAACTGATACTAGCTGTGTGATAGGGAACAAACGTCTCGTCTCTTTGCCCCCTGCCCCGTTTGCTCTTCTGTAAAATGACGATCATAACAGCTACCTCATGGGGACAGAATGAAAAGAAAGGAGTGGTGTGCTTTGTCCAGGGCACAGAGTAAGTGGTAGCAGGTGCCTGTGCTTGGCTCTACCCAAGCGTCTCTTTTCCCTGCTTTAGCCAGATTCTGCTCAAGTAAAGTCCAGCTCTGGTGTCTGCCTGGAGCTTTCTCTGCATTCTTTACTGTTCAACCATCTCTCATCTTGTGTGTCTAATATCTGATTGCTGCTAATAGTCAATACTGTACATTTGAGCTCTTATTTGCTATTATTGTTATGTGCTTATATCTTTTTTCTTCTAAAAATGCTCTTAGCCCTTTCAGGGTGGGAAATCGTGGTTGCTCTTATACTCCCACGGTGTTTAGCATAGGGCTGGGCACACTGTTAAGTGCCCTGTGTATACTTATTAATGGACACACTGGTTAGTTGAATGACTTCTACCCTTCACTTGATACCAACAACTTTTAGATGGAAGAAAAGATTTATAATTCTTCCTTGAGTCACCAAATGAAACCCTATACATCCGCTGGGGACTGGTTCTTGACTACATTTCTGAAGTCAGGAGACCTTCTTTGAGAGCTGTCATTTGGAGTGTAATAGAGTAAGGGGTAAAGGTTTCCCTGAGCTTTCTCCTGAAGATGCTCTTTTATATTTTTGGTTGCCAAGTTGAACATGCAGTAGACAACATGGTTTCTTCATGAATTTCCACAATCATATTTGAGTTAAAGCATGTATTTATGACATAGTCATGACATCAGTCACAGCCTGAGCCATTTACTTAGTAAACTTTAGTTTACTTAGTATGTTCTAATGGTCTCATTTGCTCATCTATGATCTGTGAAGGAATTAAAATAGGTCTCGATGCAAAAAAATCAGAGCTCACTCCACCGGCCAGCTGCTGAAGCAGCTCTTCTCAGAATGTTTGCCTGGGTGGAGTGTTGGGGTGATAGAGCTCAGAGAAAGCTCACAGCCAAAAACAGCACTGGTCTCAGAATTGGAGTCCTGGCTTCAAGTTCTATTTCTGTTGTTAAATTACTTTGTCTATAACATGAGGGGGTTGGCCCTGATGAATTAATTGAATTTTAATTTCCTTCCTAATCTTAACTTTCTAAAAACCTTACCTTAGTCCCAAGCCTGTATTAATAACGACCAATGGTATCCATCCTTATCTCTTCCAATCACTTCCCACCATCATTTGATTACATTTACCCTTGAATGAAATGTCTCTCCTATTTGAATTGAAAAGGTGAGAGAAAAGTGAAGAGAACACCAAATCCATCTATTTATTACCAGTCTTTGTCATGTAGAGAAACTGGGATTTTGATCCTGTGCAGTGAAAACAGACTAAACTAAAAATCAAATCCCCAACCTTGATGTTGACATGACAAAACAAAACATGATGATATGTGATTTCTCAGTTGCTCCAGTGTACTCTGTGTCGCCTAAGAGTAGAATATTTCCTAGAGGGCAGGGCATTGACTCATTAGTCAAGTCCTGTCTTAGGCCAGTGTGTTCATAATCAACAGCTGATGGTGATCACTGTGTTTTGAATGACAAATATTCCCAGCCCAGGTGGACTCACGACACTGCAATTTACTTTGAGATGACATCTGTGCAATGCATGTACAAGTTGCAAAAAGGAACCACACACAAAAAACATGAAAGAAAGCCATGTATGGTCTGGGGTAGAGATGATGAGAGTGAGTGACTTCTGAAGCTCTAAATACCCTATGCTGAGCCTAGGGTCTGTTCCCCATCTAAGGACAAATGCTGTAGACCCTGAAGGCCAGGTCTGGGCACCTGTTCTAAGCCTTGCATTATTTTTTTAATATAGCAATGGCATGCACATCCTATATTGCAAAAGGCTGAGAAAGGAGCAAAGGGATGATAAAAACAGAGAATAAACCAATGAAACCAAGCCTCACTAGTAACTAAAAATGGAATGGGCCCAGCCATGGTATGGCATCAGCCTGACCTTTTCACAGCCAGCTGTGGTCACTGTGGGCCATTCAAACGTGCCTGAGAGAGCACAGTGAAAAGCCAACACACACATAGCTCTGAGTTGCCCAAGGCAGAGATGCACACTCTACTCACTTTCTGTCTGGACCAGGAGGCTCCAATGTGGACATAGAGAAGCCAGTGTGAGCCTGAGGAAGGTAATCCCTTGCTTTGTGATTGCTGACGGTATAGTGATGTGCCAGGGCTAGACCTCAAGAACACTGGGACAACACAGACACCACCTGTCCCCACTGCACCCTTGGTTATCCTTGAGAGGAAAGGTCAGTAACCAGAAGAGAAGAAGAGGGAAGGAAGGGAGAGAGTGGAGAAGAGAGGAAATAACTGAGAGCCTGTGTACATGAGCACGCATAAAGGAGGAGTAAAAATCCTCTGAACACAGAAAACACTATAATGAAAGGGTAGCCTTAAAATATGTACACAGGTGCGCTCAGTGAGCATCAAGAGACAAAGTGGGCTTCTCGAAGGAAGGCAATCAGTAGCATTCATTCCACAATGTATAGGCTCCCTACAGACTCAACCTAATTACATTTCATCATTATTTGGATGATATTGCTACAAGTTCTAGGAGAAGCAGATAAAATTCAGCACTTCCATAAACATTTATTGAGCTATAACTACATGCCATAAACACGATCTTTGTCCTTGAAAAGCTTCAAATTTAGTTGAGAGTCAAGACCAACATTTATCAAATAATAAATATCTAGAAAAAAGCTCTTGAGTCAATCTGACCTACACTTATTAGAAAAGAGAAGCTCAATGCCACGTCCTTCCCATCTTTTCACCTCTGCTAGAGATGCTTAGCTCCCCTCCAAAATCCCTAGCACTTTCTTTATATCTGTCATGTATTAATTGTCACCTATTGTCTTTACATGTGTGCATTTGTGTTTGTGTGTGCAAGTAGACCACACACAAAGGTGCCTTCTGTTTTTCACTACTAAGACATCTGTGCCTTCTCCATGATGACTGCCCCAGTCCCTGGTAGGTAGTCAAGCAGTAGTAAATATGACTTGAATGTCTATTAGGGAACAAGTATGGGGTGTTGAGTAGTGTAGGGCAAGAACTTTCTGATGAAGAATTTCTCTGCAGAGCTCAGAGAGCACCAAGGTAAGTCTGGCAATGCTAGCAGAATGTAAGCAGAGTGGGGAGAACATTATCACCTAGTGGTGGGAGCCCCAGAGGGTGGTACCTTTTCTACGACTTTGATTAAATTCTATTCAACTGGAGACAGGTAGCCGGTAGGCAGCAAAAGCATGGCATCAAGATTCTGGCTTTCTGGGTTCTAACTTAAACTCTGTTGAATGACTTTGAAAGTCATTTTATTTCTTCTTGTTGGAGAACATCATTTGTAGGATAAAGGACTAGAATAATGGATTTCTAAGAATTGTTTCAAGTATAAATTCTTTGGCAGCTCTATTCTCTAAGACAGGTTCCATTTAAGGAGCTGGTGGTGTTTCAGTAATGGATGCCTCAATGAACTAAATATACACTGTAGAAAACGGGGTGATCATATTAGACCAAAATTCCTCACCACCAGTGAAAAATTTCCTGGTGAGGAATGCCCCCTCCCCTATTTCAAATTCAGGGCCTGGCTCAATGACCCTTTTATTTTATTAAAACTCTTTCCCACTTTTTCTCTTTTTTTAAAAGAAATTACACCCTTGGACAGCCTGTGTTACACAGCGATCATGCATGTACACATACAAGGATGTGAGAAAATCAAGGTGCTATATTAATAGCCATAATTTCCCTGGCCTTCACCTCTCCAAAACTTTAGAGAGTGGCAAATAACAGTGTAGGTGGATGATAAGGGGTGAAGGGCAGGGGGTAGCCAGAGGCCTGCACTGTTCCCCAAAACGTGCAGGAAAATCAAAGGCTGATTCCCCTGTGGGGAGGCATTAGATGAGATCTAAAAGTAGAAACAACCCCTATCCACTATCAACAACAAAAAATAAAATCATGAATTCTTGTGCATGTTCACAAAACAAAACAAACCAAAAAACATAACTCCTGCCAGTTTTTAGGCTAACAGGGCAAGAGATTTAGTTTCCTTTGGGAGAAGAAAAGTTGCTAGTGAGGATGCTAAGGCAATGACAGAGAGCCACGATGCTGACCACCAGCAGGACACTTTCCTACACCACTGATATCAGGCCACTGCTCAGAGCTTGACTTGATCTTTAACAGACACCGGGCAGTTTCAATTCAGTTTGATTCACATAGGGGGAAACAGTCAATAGGTGTGTACTTTGGGTTGTCCATACAACAACTTCTTTGATCTTCTTGATTCTCTCAAAGACACAAAGGTTTGGGAAAAGCAGATCAATCTAGGTTTGGCCTAAATGAAGCTCTGAGGGGAGGGAAAGTGCCAGAGAATCCCTCACTCTCCCTGGCCATTCCTCCCCTCACCCCATCACCATCTCTTGAGTGAGTCACTCACTGCTGTCAGTCTCTGAGCTATTGTTACAGAACAGCAGCAGCAGTGCAGTGGTGGTTACAGCATGAAGGTCATAATGGAGTCAGCATGTCTTTAGTGACAACCTACTGCTCAAGTTAAGAAACATTTTTGGAGAGGAAGAGGCATGTCTGGGCATTGTTGGTGATGTCAGTAGCCTGAAAGGCAGACAGGTCTCAGCCTTCAGAAAAGCCCATCCGATTATTATGGAATAAAGTGCTGCCTCATCAAATGCAACAGGAATTCAGAGAAAGGAGACCACAGTGTGATCTCCAGGAATTTTGGAAGGCACTTCCTTGAAGAAATGGGATTAGGCCATTGCCTTTGAGAGTCTTTTAATTTTTGAGGGCTGGAAGCCAATTTTGTGATTCCCCAAGTATAGACAAAGTGAGAAAAGGTCATTTGAGCCAAAAAGATAAGAAACAGAAATAAACAGGGCTGACATAGTGTAGCATGGTATCTTTCAGATCAATCCTGGACATGCCCCCCGTTTGTAATAAATCTATATGACTTTGACAAAAGATATAATTAGTCTGTGCTTCAGTTTTGTCATCTGTAAAATGGGGATAATAACTGTGCTGACTTCATAGTTCTGTGGTTAGAATAAAATAATATGCATGTAAGGCACATAATATAATGTCTTACCTTCAATAAACATTGGCTGAGATAACTGTGATTGTAGCATGTGTTACGTAAGTAGCGGGAAGAGAGGAGGAAGAGCTGTTGTTCAGTTGCTGTTAGCTTTAGGCCACTCTGAGCCCAGCAGCAGGACAGCTACGATGCTCCATCCCAGGTTGGAGGACAGCCTGAATGACAAACCTCACAGTCTTGGACCCTGGCCAAGATGGTCCCCCTTGTATCCTCATCATTCTGAGTTATATTTGGAGTCAGCCAGCAAAATAAAAGGCAGCCAAGCAGACACCTATAAACTGGGTTACTGGATTCTGATCTATTCACATAATGGGCTTTCCAGCTAGGGGTGGAGTCTGCAGTGAGCAGAAACACATTCTCCCTCAGCACTGCCAGCCAGATCCCAACCTCTCAAGAGACAGACCCACTTCCAGCATAATTCTCTATGCACTGTCAGCAGCCAAAGAAGTTCCCCATCTCTCTCCATTTCTCCTGATTTTTCCTTCCTTCAATTGCTCCTTCCTTCTCTCCTTTCTGACAGTAGTTTCATCCCACCTTAAGATAAGTGAGGCCGTTTTCCTTCACACATCCAGAATTCCGTGACTCTACCAGAAGGAGCGGGCAGCAGCAACATCCTGGTCCTTGCATACACCAGGAGACATCACAATTTTCACTGAATCCAGAGGTGTGACAATGATAACGCTATGTTAATAAAAAGGGCAAAAGCAGATTTCTTTGAAAATGATGATTGAAATAAATGGTTGAATTGGATGAGTTGAACTGCATTAAAAAATGGGTATTGAAATTAGTGTTTTTAACATTTAAAGCAGGTTCATATTCTGTGGGATATCACAAACATGCTAGAGGACATGGGTTAGAAATCTTTTTAAATGGATGAGAAAATAGAGGCTTAAGGAAGCTAGGAGAGCCCTTCTGCAGACATTGATAAGCTGATCCTAAAATTCATATAGAAATGCCAGGGACCCAGAATAGCCAACAAATTGCGAAGAAGAACAAAGTTGGAAAACTCACACTTCCTGATTTCAAAATTTCTACAAAGCTACTGCAATCAAGAGTGGTACTGGGATAAGGAAAGGACATATAGACCAACAGCATAGAATTGTGGTCCACACATAAACCCTTACATTTATTGTTCGTTGACTTTTGATGTGGGTGCTAAGATAATGCAATGGGGAATGAGTCCTTTCAGTACATGGTGTTGGGACAACTTGGTCTACACATGCGAAAGAAGATGACAGAGAAGAAGGAGGAGGAGGGAGGAGGAGGAGGAGAAGAGAATGGGGAGGAGGAAGAGAAGGAGCTGGATCCCTACTTTACACAATGGACAAAAATTAACTCAAAATGGATCCTAAACCTGAATGTAAGAGTTAAAGCTATCAAATTCTTGGAAGAAACATAGGAGTAGATTTTCCTGACTTTTGGTTAGTCAAAGCCTTCTCATATATGACACCAAGGCACAAGAAACAAGAGAAAAAATAAATAGATTTGCCTTCATAAAAATAAACAAAAAATTGTGCTTCTAAGGTCGCCATCGAGAAAGTGAAAAGACACCCCACACAGTGGTGGAAAATATCTGCAATTCATACATCTGATGAGTGCCTTTATGCAGAATATATAAAGAAGTCTTACACAACAATAAAAAGACAAAGCAATTAAAAAATGGGCAAAGAGTTGAATAGACATTTCTTCTCTGAAATTATACATGTGGCCAAAATCAGCAATTAGGAAAATACAAATGAAAGCCACCATGCGATGCTACTTCATACCTATTAGGGTGGCAATAATAAAAAAGATGGACAATAGCAAACATTTGGTTAGAATGTGGAGAAATTTGAATTTTCATACATTGCTAGTGAGAAAATACAATGGCACAGCTGCTTTGGAAAACAGTTTTGAGGTTCTTCAAAAAGTTAAATGTAGAATTATCATTTGATCCTGCAATTCTGCACCTAGGTATATACCCAGGAGAACTGAAAACATATGTTCACACAAAACCTTGTGCATAAATGTGCATAGCAGCATTATTGACAATAGCCGAACAGTGGAAACAACTGAAATATCTACCGATAGTTGAATGTATACACAAAATGTAGTATATCCATATAATGGAATATTATTTAGTCATGAAAAGAATGAAATACTGATACATGCTACAGCATGGATAAACCTCAGAAATACTACGCTAAGTGAAAGAAGCCAGACACAAAATGCCTTATATCATTTGATGCCATTTATATGAATTGTCCTGAATAGACAAATCTACAGGAACTGAAAGTATGTTAGTGGTTTCCAGGAACTGGAAAGAGGAGGAAATGGGGAATAAGTGCTAATGGATACAGGGTTTATTTTTAGGGGTGATAAAAAATGTTCTGGAATTAGAGAGAGGCGTTGATAGCAGAAATTTGCAAATACACTAAAAAACACTATAACGTACGCTTTAAAAGGTGTATTTTATGGCATGTAGTTATACTTCATTAAAGCTGTTATTAAACATAAACAAAAGTCTAAGAGGGTTACCGACATCACACAATCATGAACCTGACAACTCAAAATAGGAATAATGAGACTGGTCTAGTCACTTTCTAAAGTTCATTTATATCCCCACTTTTGTTTTCTTCTGCTGTGACTTCTTTTCATTTTTCTTACCTTGTTGAGTGTTGTCTGTCTTTGTAAGTAAGCCCTTTAATATTATTCTAGAACAAGGAGGGCTAGAAATAAAGAAACATAAAATTAATCTAGCCAAATTTTTGTTCCCAACTCAATTTAGGACATTTCCTATCACTGTATAATGAACTTTTCCCATCTTGAAAGAGGAGAGGGCATTTCCTTCTGTGCCCTGCCAGTTTTCTCCTGGTGCAGGTGAGATGTGAGGGGTGGTTTGTCTAAAATTTTATCTTTGCAGGATATTTTATCCCTTCGAGGCTCACCTGATGAGCTAGTTACACCAAACGCACTAAGAACCCGTCAAACACTGAGGAAAGATGGAGTGTGTGCAGGTCACTTTAGTAGCTGCTAAGACTACTATTAGAAGAGAAAGAAGGTAGCATCTAGTTATCTCCCTGGAGCGTTCTCAAGAGTGGTCTGTCATGCTGCAGTTCTGGTGTTTCAAACTCTTCCTCTTAATCACTCAAGTTCTAAGAATCGCACCAGCTTCCAGACTCAGCTGGAAAAGCAAAGATGTCCAGTGTTTCCTGGAGCCTTGGTTCTAGTGACCCCATCCCCAGAAAGCCTGGTTGTCTGTTGAGTAGGATTCAAGACTTTCATCACCCAGTGATTGACCTTTCTAGTCAGCAGTCCTGCTGCTGGGCCATGGGAACAGGAAAGGGTGTCCAACAGGTGACCCTGACCATTGGCTGCAAGTGCACCTAGAGTGAGGGATGTGCAGCTGCAAGGTGGTGGAGGTAAACTCCTGAGCCAAAGCTCATGGTAACACTGGAGAATACTGGCCAAGAAGAAAGTGGCCGGGAAGAGTTTTCCAAGGGTAGCTTCCAATTATAAGGAAATAACTCCTCTGACGGTTCTCCGGGTCAATTAATTTTTGTGTGACTCCTATTGATGTTGGCTGAGATGCTGAAACCTGCTGTGCCACAGTCGCCTCTGAAAAGTTTGATCTGGGCTGAAGAGTCCTTGAATCAGAGGTGGAAGGGACCTTTGCTTAGAGGATACTGTGAATGTCGTGAGTGCTGTGGCTTGTGGCAACATCCCTGTTTGTGTCATGGCTGCAGCATTCCTGGCATGTTCAGCCAATTTTTCAATGCCTTTGGTATCAGAGACCTATGACTTGTCAGGAAACTATTAGGATCCAGGACTGAAATCTGGATCCTGGTAATTAATTAATTGATTAATTCCATCCATATAAGTTACTGAGCATCTAAGTTGGGTTAGCCATAGTGCTAGGACATAGTGATAACTAACATGGACATATTTCCTAGCCTTCTAAATTCTACAGGAGTCACAGTTCAGGCTTCTGTAACCCTCTAGAGCAAGCCAACCTCATCTACTGAAAGATTTCTAGCAATCGCTGACATGCTCCTCTATCTCACTTGCCCAGGACAAACAGCTCCAATCCTAGTCATTCTTTCTCCCTGAACACGCTTCTTGGACTCCTGTCCTCTTGGTCTGTCCTTCTCTGTTCCAGTTCTGGTTTTTTAATGTTCCCTTTAAAACATGGTATCCAGACACTTGCTCTTGCTGAACTGGACCAGTACATCATCCTGAAACTACTGCCTCTCTTACTGTGCACCCTCATACTTTTATTCATGGGGCCTCCATTTTCCATTGATCTTTTTCATTTTGAAGTCACCTAAAACTTTGTCTCAGAGATTGCTGGTTCTTCATGAAAAATTTCCTTCTTTCTTCAGCATGCTGCTATATTATATTTCTCAGACTCTTTTTAGTTAGATGTGGCCGCCAGCGTGAATCTAGACAGTGACATGTGAACAGAAGAGACGTGTGCCCTTTTTCAACCAAGTTGCAAGTCTTGGGAGGAATGGATGTACTCTGCCATACCCGCATTTACCTGTTTTGCCAACTTGATGCAAGGAGATAAGGCCCTGGCAGATGGCAGAGTCATGAGATGGAAGGAGCCTGGGTACCTGAATCACTGCATGGAGTATTGTCTCTGGCCAGAAACATCAGACCCTGAACTATCACACATTTGTTAAGTCAGGCTAGCCTACTATAACTATATCCTATAGCCTACTTACATAGTCAACCTGTGCTTGTGCAATGAGCTAGTTTCAATATAATCACAGGATTTTGCATTGCTAAGTCTGTGAAATGGGTTTAAATTTTTGGACGTTTCGTTTTGTCATTTTTTTGGTAATACCAACCTCATTTATAATCAATTTGGCATCTTTGACCATGAGAAAAACACTATAAGCAGGGCATTGGAATCAACAGCATCATACCTATACAAGTAGGGGAATTTAGGGCAAAATGAACAGAAGCTACACATGCCCAGAAAACAAAAAGGAATGTGCACTGACTCCCAAGCCCAGATATCTTTGCATTTGTGTTGCATTTTGTCTGTATGTGTTGTCACAAACCTAGAAATTTTATAAACAAACAAAATACGTAGTCACAGAGGGGTCATTCATTTCACCCTTATCTTTGAAAAAGAGTTAGTGTCATTGATTTTGTAGCATGGATCCACACTAAACCTAATCTCTAAGGTAATTCTATTTTCTATTTGTAAAATTCAATTCTGTTTAATTCATTCATTTATTCATCCATCCATCCATTCATTAGCAAACATATATGAATAGCCTGCTTTAGACCCAGTACTATAGCAGGTTTTATGTAAGATAGTAAGAATTAGAAGATATGACTCCTTGCCCAAAAGACCTTTAATTTAATGTGGAGATAAGCTGCATATAAGAAAAAAATAAATGAAATGTCAAGCTTTAAATAACAGGGTCAGACTATCAAATGAGCAGTACAGATATTAAGTGTCAAAGAGTTCCCAGGAAGGAGATTGATAAATCCATTCAATTTAACTAGTATAAGTATTTATTGAGCACCTACTATATGGCATTAGATAAATTTATTTAGATAATTATTTTGTGATTTTAATTTCAACAAGCATCTATTTTGTGCCTAGTCTGTGCACTGGGCATGAAGACACCTGCAAGAAGTTTACTGAAGAGACAAACAGACTGAGTGGTAGGTATTCTAACGATAATGACAATGGTATTTGTCCAGCTCAAGAGCCCTGACTGTTTTATCAAGTCTTTGAGGACAAAGACTGCTTCTTACATTTCTTCATTCCTTTCTCCTCTCACCATCTGAGTCATCCCCATAAAGTCCCTTTGGACTCCCTAGATTGGTTTATTATAAGCTTTCTCACAGTGTGGCTGGGCATTGTTCACAAAGAGAGCTTTTTTACTAAGTTGGTTGGTAAGCGAAGGGGATCTAAGTTGTCAATAATATGAGGTAGTGCTCTATTTCTGCACCTTTTCCCTGACATTTCAGGGCAACCGAGGGAAGATAAAATGCTCCGGACTCCTTGCGTAGGACAGCAGGTGTGTACATGTCAGATAGGCACGGCCCAGAGTAGGAGGGAAAGAGAGCCCTCATTTCCCCATTTTTCACATGGGAAAGAATGGATACAGGTGGGTGTATTTAGTGTGAGTAAATGCTTAACTGGTGTGGAAACAGCGTTTATTTTGTGTGTGATAACGGTGACATGGTTGTGCATCGAAATGCTCTTGGCATTAAGAAATACACAGGGAAGGAAGGAGTAGTCAATAGATGCTGCCTTGCACTCTGCTCTTCAAATGGATCAGCAAATGTGATAAATTTGGCAAATGTCAGTAATATTTGAATCTAAGTAGAGGTTATATAGATGTTCATTGTATTATTCTCTTAATTTTTCTGTATTTTTGAACATTTTCATAGTAAAAAGTTGGTTAGAAAATGCCTATCTACAGTGAGGCAACTGGAAGGCCTGGTTGAATGCTCCCCACTCAGCCCTGCCTGCAGTTTCTCTTTTGCTAGTTGACACCTGAAATTCTACCGTCATGAGCCTCAGTCTGATTTAGCTAAGGGGTTGTATTCATATTAAAATGTACATACATCAAACAATATTAGCAATTAGACTATACTATGCACAAATAACTACATAAATACAGGTTCTGGTTAGAATTGATAGGAGAAGACACTATAAACTGTAACAGAGAGAGAGAGAAAGGTAGACATGGTGGATGGGAGCAGAGCCCTAGAGCTCTTCAACAGAACTTTCTGCAATGATGAAAATATTGGGCATCTGCACTATCCAATATGGCAGCCACTAGCTACATCTAACTGTTGGGTACTTGCAATGTGGTTAGTATGGCTAAAGAACTGAATTTTCCATTTAATTTAATTTTAATTAATTCTGTCTTATAATAGCCACATGTGACTAGGGGCTACCACATTGAACCATGCAGCTCTAAAGAGACATGAGCCTAACAGGCAGAATAACTAGCTCCTGTAAGTGAGCTGGTGACTGGGGGGAGTTCACACTTTCTAAGGGAAGTGAAAAAGATGTGTTAAAATGCATAGTTGGTGGAGAAGGACTAAAAGAGGGAAAGTGGTGGTCCTGAATGGTTTAAGAACACTAATGGTCAAATATTATTAGAAATGCTTGTCCCTGGGTAATATTTATAATTGGTCAAGTCACAATTATTGCACGATGGATCTGCTCAGTATCAATTTTTTCCATATAGCTCGTAAGTGCAACACACGCACTGAGTGTATAATGCTTGGTTAGCATGACAGGAAAGGCGGACTCTAGGGAGTGGGATACATCAAACACCAGGCCCATTGAGTGGGTTAAATGCTATAGGCAGAGGGTTATGTCACTCATTCCTTCATCTCCCCTACCTCCTATCCCACCCAAAGCTTCAGCCAAGAGGAAGAGGATGCCTCCCACATGGCCACGGGCTGAATGAAGTGCTGCCCCTCGGTGGCCTGAAGTCACTCACATGCAGGCAAAGATGATTCTAAGAACACAAAGATATAAAGCAAAGAACAAAGTTAAGAAGAACCAGGAAAAGACTGAATTCATTAGACAGGTCTGCTTGGCTTCAAAAGCTACAGTCTCAAAAGTCTGTCTCCTGATGACTTTATTTTTCTTTCAACTTTTCAATGTGATTGGCCCTGCCTGAATAAAGGACAAGAAAAGTCCGAGCTCATCCCATAACAGACAGAAGAACACAGAATACACCACTGCAAAGCTGGACATTAGTCTTCATGCTGGGTGGAGTAACATAGGAAGGAGAGAATCTACCAAAGTGAGAGGCTGTTAATTCCCCAAAAGAAACAGAACAAAACTAAATTAGCATTATTAGCTCAAGTGAGGAAGCTGAATCTTCTCAGGGTGTCAAGCAGTTTTTGTTCTGTTTTATATATTAAAGCCTCATGTGCAGTTTATTGCTTTTGTGGAGTTAAGTGGATTCACATGTTAAATTAAAAAAGTGGGGGCAGATGAGGGGATTTTTTTGTTTCTAGTATTATTTGGCAGAATATAAAAGGCCCTGGACTCAGAATTGGAAGGCCTGGGCTCAAACCCACACCCTTCCTGGTACCAGCCAAGTGCCCTTGGACAATCACTTAAATACTCGCCCCATCTCCTTCACTGGTGTGGCATCCCTTCCCAAGAAGAACTGAGAACTAAGTCTTAACACCCTTAGCCAATGGTTTTCCAACTTGAGTGTGCTCATGTCACCTTGAGAGTTGGTTAAAACAGAGCACTGGGGCTAATCCCAGAGTAGCCCTGGAGTGGAACCCGGGAATCTGCACTTCTAATGAGTTCCCGGGTGATGCTGATGCTGCTGGTCTGGGGACCACACTCTGAAAACTAATGGTCTAGGGCATTCGTCATGTGTAATGAATGACTTTTCCTCCTGTGCATCTAGAATGGTACTAGCTACATATTATCCTCGAGAGAATGGAGAAAGCCAGTCACTCAAATCATTTTCTGTAAAACTATGTTCTTATGGAACCCAGGAAGGTCCTGAAGATCAACAGAGAGGACTAGTTTGAGGTCTGTTCACAGCCGCAGAGCAGCATAAAGATACATGCCTTTGTAATTATCAACAATCAATCGATGGAGTTTTCTTAAGTGTGTTCTTTGCTTTATAGTTTGACACTCTTGAGTTTCTTTGCTTTAGGAGCAGTGGTTTTTGAACTTGAGCCATGTATCAGAATCACCTGCAGGACATGATAAAAACGAATTGCTGGGCCCCCACCCCAGAGTCTCTGACACAGCAGGTCTTGGCAAAGACCTGAGAACCTGCATTTCTAACAGGTGCCGATGTCGCTATTGTCTGAGACAACACTTTGAAACCACTGGTCTATTTGTCTCAGCTTTCTTTGTTTTCCGCTTTGCTAGCCTCTAGTCCAGAAGTTCGTGAACTGTGGTCACCTGTCTTTATAAATAAAGTGTTATTACAATACAGTTGCACTCATTCATTTATGTATTGCTGATGGCTGCTTTCAAACTACAATAGCAGAGCAACAGAGACCGTGTGGCCTGCAAAGCCTAAAATTTTATTATGTGGCCCTTTATAGAGAGAGTTGGCTAACTTCAGCTCTAGTCTTTTTCATTCCCCTTAAATATAGCATACATCAAGCATCTTCTATTTTAAGGAAAAGCATTTAATATATATTTTTGTTAAATATATGTATTTTTGTATTTTACCATCACAATCATATAAATGAATTCTGGGTCCTTCTAGCTCAGAAGGAGGAATAATTTTCCTAAGGGCACAGAGATCTGAGTCAGGACCAGCTACATAGTTTGTGGAGACCAATGCAAAATGACATTGTGAGTTCCCTTGTTCAAACATTAAGAATTTCAGATGGTGAGAACAAAGCACTAAACCGAGCATGAGGTCTTCCAAGTGCAGGCCCCTTCATGGCTGCATAGGTGGAATGTCCACGAAGCCAGCCCTGACTTGAGAGGAGAGTCCAGTCCTGACCTGCCTGGGACTCCAGGGTTTGGAGGTCTCTCCTCTACCGCTGACCATACACCACGGCCAACAAGTATTTTCATGGGGAACTACTGGAGTTTTCTTTTGGAGATGGAATCTCTTTTCTTGAGAAACCTCTCCAACTCTATTTCTAACTTCCCTATACCATGATTCCCCTCAAGCCCTAATTATTACATCCTTGGGGAAGGAATATCTCTCTGTATTTCCAAAAAAGCTTGGTATCTGGAAGCCATTCAAAAAATGTGACTATTTATTTATATAAAATGCTCCTTTGTCCTAGAGAGGATTTAAAATAGCTTTTCAATAAATCATTGCCTGATTTGTGGATATCGATAAAGGCAAAAGTATAGAAAAAGATGGCAATGATAATTATAACTCTACAAAAGAAAAAAAAAGAGCAATAAAGACATATACCTTATTTTGCTGTCACTCGAAAATTCATGGGAGGACCCCAGACTAGCACCCACAGTCTCTGGATAGGAAACCTAGGCCTGTTTTCCAACCTCGCAGCAGAGAGTACTTCCGCTTGGCCCTCAGTATTGAGGTGTAAGTGACAGCAGTTCAAAAACACATGCAGAGCCAAGCCAGGGATCGTTTTAAAGAATGCAACATCCCATGTTATTTGATCACTATATTCTCTGAGCATTTAATCCTCTCAAATATTTTGCAATCACTTCTTTTAATTACAGAGAAAACACATTGGAGTGATGTGGGTGCTCAGGAGCATCCCCTCCTGTTTCCTTCTTTCTGTTTAATCAAGAATTTGAATCACCTTTCAGCTTGCTAATCCTATAATCCTAAAAGGAATTTACTCTGCTCCAAACTCTGCTTGGCAAGACTCGGTAGAACCTGGAGCCCTTTCACAAAGACCGTGAGAGGGGAGAAAACATCCTAGAGGCAGGCTTCCTGGCTTCCTTCCAAAAACTCAGGAAATTGGGGCCCTGGAGAGAATCCTCTTCTAGCTGTTAATAATATTCTGGTGATATGGACCTGACGCCCTGAATCAGATTTACCTGCATGGCTTGTTAAAATTCTAATTTTCTGAGCAGGTCCCATTTTGGCCATACTATATAAATTACAAGTTGGAGACAGGAAATTTATCTGCCACCCTACTTACCTATCTGTATTTGAATTGTGCCAAGTGATTCTCATATGTACCAAAAATTGAGAACCAAGTGCCTAGCCATACACATAGTCACTGAACATTCTCCGGATGACTGTATTACTCGTGGGACATGCACTACTTGTTGGTATCATAACTAAGTGTAAAGACTGTAAGTTATAAACATATAGGATCGAGTAGTGGTATGGTTAAAAAGGCCCTTGATCAATATGGGTCATTGCTATGGGATCCAGAAGGACTGTGGAAGAACAACAAAATGGGCATCTCTATACTGGCAGCCATGCTGGGTTATAGGCAACATGCTCTGAGTGAGCAGCTCATCTGAGTTTAGAGTCAGGGTGTTCACTCCTCAGAAGTCTGGGCACCATAACTACAATGACCAAACCCACAACTTGTCTATGACAGCCTGTACTTCCAATATTCTGATGTACTGTCTCTATATAACACTCTCATATACTGGAAATCTCAACACTGCAGTATCTAAATTATACCAACCCAACACAATCTGAGAAAAGCACTAAAATCCTTCCACACAGGCTACAGATCTGTACGTACGGTTCGGAGAATGTGGTCACCGTAACTAAAAGAATATCAATTTTCTCACCCATTAGGGCTAGAGATGTCTCCCTTCTTCTAGAAAGATGGCTTTGCTTTGCCCCTACGCTAGCTACTCTTGTCCATACGCTGCTAGCTACACGTCTGCTCGCTCTTTCCTATGTACCTATTTTCTGAGAGCAGAAACAGTGTTTCCTAGTTTTCTCCCCTCTCACAGACGCACCTGCAGTGTTTCTCACACAACTCAATTAATGCTATAAACTGGTAAGAGATGATGGCCCCTGCTTGATTCAAGGAACTCATCAGCAAAATGAGCCGATGTGTCCCACACCACATGCTGGGAGGAATACGAATTTGTAACACACCTTCTCATCAGCCCCGGGTCGCTAAATAGGGCAGACTTTTTTTTCTCAGAGCCTCCATATGTTCAGCTCACATAAATCAACAGAAGCACCATATTGTCTTCACAAAAGCTTTAGATCCTCACCCTTTTGAATATACAGAAGGCCCAGATTGTTTTTTCTCAAACACAGGGGTGCCCTGAAGCTTCAGCTGCCAGTATGGGATCGGGAAGGAGCTCACGGTGAGTGACATGGCCACAGACTGGGGGACATACCTCAACAATTCGTGTTTTAAACAGCCCCCCAAAGGACCATGGAGTACTTAAAAGCAGAGAAATGCAACAACTCTGGAGCTCAAACACAATCTTAACTTCTGAAACGCTTTTATGGAAATAAGGCAGAAAATCAAAAGTTAGGAGTGCACAGCTGCCCAACCAGAAGCAAAGCAAAGTCCCAACAGGAACGAGGCAATGCGCTCTGGGCGACAGCTGGGTAAACATTTCTGATAAAGCCTCACAGTTTTGATAGAACTGTGTGAGTGTGATGGTACAGTTGGGTGGATTGATAGCTGCTTAAATATCTGTAACCAAAGAGCATGAGGAAGAAGGACATTGATAAACTGCAGCAGATGAAGAGAAACACAAATAAGGATGGTGATGCAAACAGAACCATAGCAAAGATGAGGATATTCAGCCTGAAGAATCAGAATTTGGATGTAGAGTGGGAGGCCCAGGGATAATGGTTCTTTTTAAATACACCAAGTGCCAAGGCACGGAAGAGAGATTAGACCTATGCCATATGTAGAGGTCCAGTGGGCAGGTACAGGCTAATGGGTGAAAGTAACTGGGAGACAGACTTCAGCAAAACATAAAATGTTTTCTGAAAATCAGAACTGTTCTGACATGGAGAAGCTGCTGGAAATTTTAGAAGAGACAGAATGTCTTTTTGTCCCAGAGTTCTTTATGATATGGGAAGTCAGAACAGTGGACCTCAAGGTACCTTCCAGCACCAATTCAAAGATTGTGTGAGAGAGACTCATCTCTCCATCCCACCCTCCTCAGCCCGCCTGCCAGCAGTAGTCAATGAAGTAAGTGACAATCAGTAATACTGAGAGGATCAGATGTCACAGGTATGTAGTACCCAGGAGGTCCTGATGTGACCGTAGGTTCTTCTCCAACACTCTGACTCAGGGAGTAATGATGCTCCTATCAGGGAGTTCATGTAGGGAGGGTCGAGTGAGCAGGGAGAAATGAGGAACAGATTTTTACTCTGCCATTATACTAAGTATTCTACCAAACCCCCTTAAAGAGGTCTTTGGATTTGCCTCTTGATGATATTTAATAAATAGCTTGTAATGCATATAAAGTGTTTTTTTCTCTTTGGCTGGAATGAATAAAATTAAATATTTTAGTTTTCTTGAAGAGAAGTCACTTAGTCCTCAAATTATATGCTAAACACAGCATTGTCAGGTTTGTAAGCCACCCTAAAATTCTTAGCCACTTGTCCAGTTGGAAGAAAAGATAGTAATTTATGAAGTGATTACATCCTAACACCACTGCCACCTTCCCACTGGGAGGCAGCATGGGGTTATGGAAAGAGCACTTGTCTATGAGTCCAACTTCCTGCTCCAACAACTTGCTGTGGGACCTTAGGCAGCCATTTCACTTCCTCTGTCAAAGGTCACTGCTGTTTTGTAACTCAGCCATAGTCACCCAATAGAGAAGACTGAACCCCACTTGAATACCCAATTATATTTGAGGACCCACATTCAGAAAGGGAGAATCCATTCAAAAGTCATCTTACTCTGTTGGTCTTAAGTTTTCAAAATTCTCAATAACTTGGGTAAAGACTTTTATCTACAGCATTTGATGTGAACTCATAGTTTTCAGTTATGTTTTCTAGCAGTGAGTTGGACCTAAATGGTCTTCTGTTTCAATGGCTGAAATACATTTAGATTTTCTTGGTGGTCCTTTGTTGATTACTGGAGATTTTTGTACTGTATTTGCTTCATTCTTATACATAATTTAATTGAATAAAATGGGAGACTACACTTTTCCAAGTGTCTAAAATGATTCTGGAAATAACCATGGACAGTTACTACTTTTTAGTCTATATATCATATTCAGATACATATCATCGTGGACATCACGGATTCTAATAAATTGTATATGCCCATAATTAATCGACATAATTTTCTTTTCCTCCTTATGTGATAATTTTTATCTGAGCACTGAAGGGGGCTTTTAAGCTGCAAATTAAACTCCATGACAATCCAACAAGCGCAATATCACTACCACAATTAAGAATATAGCTACATGGAAGAGTGAAAAAAAAAATGATCCCAGTAAGATCACCAGAAATGCAAGTCTAGGCATTCCGTGTTTACTAGGGAGGAAAACTGCAAGTTTCCTCTGGGAGGAATATGTAAAACAAATTTATATTTACAATTGTTTCCTGCACCGCTGGCTAAATTGAAGTCATTTTGCCAAGCTTCACAAAGAAAAAGTGAGTAGCGTCTCCTGCATTCTCTGGCTGGTTCCGGTAAACAGCTTGGAGAGAGAGGAAGTGACTTGCTTGAGGTGATGAGTTAGGAATGTATGAGGTTGTTGAATGGAAACTCAATTGAAATTGGAACAGCTTTTTATTTTTCATTTCAGCCCTTAATCATCTCTTTTCACTCTAAGGTTCTTTGCTTAAACTTTCTGCTTAGTTGCAAGTTGTCTTCTCACTGGCTGCAGATCATTGGGGATCTAAAACTATTTAAGTGTGCCCCACAATGCCTCTTTAACCTTAGTGTAAAGAAATGGACAAGGTCTGGTATATACAATGTACATGGCAGCAACTCTCAAACTGTTTTGACTGTATGAGACAGTAAGAAATGCATTTTTCATCATAATTCTGTGCACACATACCAATGTGTATTTGTGTGTGCATTTCACACATGTTAAAATAAGAGTTTTAAGAAACAAAATTTGCACTATGTATGATGCATTTTGATATTTCTCTCTCTTCCTCCCTCCCTCCCTCCCTCTCTATTTCTCTCTCTTTTTTCTTCCTTTCTTCCTTTCTTTTTCGAGTATTAACCCACTAAATTTAATTTATAATCTGCTAAGAGGTCACGGATCTCAGTTTGTGAAAAAACAAAATAAAATATCTTGTAATAAAGCTTGAAAGTAAAAGACTTGTTGCCACTTCAGGAAGGCCACATGAGGGTGAGGAAGGAACATTGATCTAGCAGCCAGGAGACAGACCAAGGGTCTATCCTATTGACCATTAACTGTGCACCCACCCAGGGTTAGGCACTGGGCCAGAGAGCCTGTGTTTGCATCTTGCCCCCCCCCGCCCCAGTTAGCAAGTTGCATGGACTTAAGCAAGTTACCAAACCTTTCCATGCTTCCGTTTCTACATCTTTCAAGTAGAGCATTCATAGACCCTACCCCAAGGGTTATTATCAGCATTCGTTAAGTTAATACAGAAATACTGCTTAGAACAGTGTTAATGCCTGGCCTTCAGTTAGTGGTCAGTAAATGTCACCTAATATTCTTTTAAATTGATGTGACAGCATCTGTTATAACTACCTAAACCTTTCACTTAGGTTGTTTGCTTATTTTTAAGGTGATGAGAAGAAATTGAGTGGGGAGAAATGAGTCAAAGTTGTTCTGGGAAAAGGACTGGTGATGTCATTTGACCACAAGCTCTTTTTGAGCTAGCAATGGTTGCTGAAATAGTCATCATAATCCTAGATGGCAGAAGTTGAAGTAGAAAATTCCAGTGGACACTGCTAATGATCACACTGCATTGGTCAGGTCACATTTAATATACTGTGTCAAATTCTGAGAACCTTGCTTAGGGTCATGGAGATAGAAGTCTATTCTAGGGGAAGGTGAACAAAACTGGGAGGGGACAGAGACTGTATCCATAAAGCCTTGGCTGAGAAAAAGAGATGGGGAGATTTAGGGAAGCACTGATAACTGCTTTCAAACGGTTGAAAAATTATCGTGTGGATGAGGAAGAAAAACTATCGTGTAGGAGTTACGATAGAACCAATAGATAGAAGCTTTTATGAAATAGATTTGAACACTAGATAGAGAATAATTTCCAAACAATAAAAGCTGTCCAGCCACAAAATAAGTTGCCTGACCCAAAAGGAAGCTCTCCATCACTGGAAACACTCAAGCAGAGATGAGATGACCAAATAGGTATGCCTAACAGAATTCTTGAATTGGTAGCAAGATCGAATCTGATAGAGCCTCTTTCCGAGCTAAAATTCTACACAATAACCCACGTAAATGGCCTTCAAAAGGCCTAAGGCCAAAAACATATGCAAAGCGATGTTATTTCAAAGGTGTCTGCACCTGTCGGGCACCTGGAGAGTCTGTTTAAGACCTCAAGAGGACATTTTGCTTCCCATTCTTAATTCCCATACAAGACCAGTCCCAAAGTTCTACTGACCTGATTAAGGCAAAACTTGGGCAGCTAAGTAACTCTCTACCAACAGAACACATAGGTCTTTGTGCAATGGAACTTCTTCTCATCTTCAGTGGAGGCCCACTGGAATTGTATTTGTGTTTTATTTTCCTTCAGGTCTTTAATAGCAAACAAACAATTTTGGAGATAATTGGGGCTCTGTGTAAACTTTTCACTCCCCCTCTCATGCTTAAAGACTGTCAAAATGTTTGAATGTAAAAGGATTATTCAGGATTCATTTTATGAGATATTTGAGCTTAATTTCTGCTATTTCTTCTCACATGAGAGCACTTCCCCTCCCCTTAGCTTTGAGTCTCGGTTTCTCATCTCGTAGGTGGGTTTGATTAATATGTCTGTCGATCATGTGTAAATTCCTCTGAGAAAATAAAAAGCAATGTTCAAACGTTCAAAAATAATGTCTTTTCCAGTTCCTATCTCAAGATATCTGTGACAAAAATCTCTGTGAAAGACATGTGACCTAAAAAGAAAAAAATGCCTTCATAATACAAACACCAAGCTCACCTGGTATTTCTGCAGTAGGACTCCGAATCGGTCAGATAACACAGGGAAAGGGACAGCGGAAGCCTAAGCAATAGTACAGGAAATCTGAAAAATATTTACAGCCAATTGGGATCATGCAGGCCTCAAACACATCATTGTTTTCAGGAATAGGACATTTGCAGCCTGCGTTAACACCACAGTTACAGTAACCTTGGCTCACTTTGGTGGAATAGACCCACCCGTGATGACTTTAGGAGCTGTGGCTGGACCAAGGTCCCATTATATGACTTTCACTCAGGCCAAGGTTGGGTTATAATGAGGTCCAGCCTGTCCCACCCCTGTCCAGGGCTCAGAGGTATCTGGATGCGGAGAAGCACGGCAAATAGGGAAAAGAGAATTAAGAGGACAAAGGACAATAATGTGCATGACAGAATGTAGTACAATTAAAATGAGGTGTGGGCTTACTTGTTGAATGGCTTCCTCCGACCCCATTATTGTCTGTCTCTGTTCCTGGAATTAACCAATAGACCAGGGATCATATTGGAAGATAAAAGTGTCTACCATGATGCCTGGCCCAGAATGGACATTTAATACATATTTGTTACAAGTTCTCTTCTTCTCAGCTCACTCTCCCTCCATCATCCAAATCCTAGTCCATCCTCAACATTCAACTCATTCTCCTCTGCTTCCGCATACCGCGTGGCCTGACAGGCCTCTGTGTGTTCCCCAGAGTATAAGATTGTGTTCACATCTGTAAAGAAAATACATTGGAATTGAATGTTTCTATCCAAGAAATAAATCCAAGGAAAGAAAACAAATAAATCAGGACTCCATTCAACTGAAGGTCTATTTCTCAAACCAATTTCCTTGAATATACTAAAATCTAAGCACTATAATGTCTTACAAACCACAGACACTTAATATTTGCTGATTGAATATGTGTGATAAAACAAAGCTCAAACACAGATGATCAAATGTATGCGAGTTTACGGTGCTTTTGTTTCATTTCATTTTGTGTTGATACTTCCTCTGCTTCATGTCAAGTGTTTTAGCGTTTTGTGTTTGCCAAGAACCCTAAGCTTGGAATCAGAAGATCCAGGTAAATTCCAAGCCAGTTTGATCACTTACGAACACTTGAGCTTGGGCAAATCGTTTAATCTCTCGATCGTCAGTTCCTCAGAGTTTAAACTGAGATGACAGTCATTGCCCCGACTAGGTAACAGGTTTGGTATAAAAACACACTGCAGCACTCATCAGGAAATTACTTTTTAAGCAACAAAGCACCCTGAAGTGTAAGATTAGGTGGATAAGTTATAGTCCATGGGTCACCCTCTCACCTTTCTTCTGCCACCTGCAGGCTGAGGCTACTTTGGGAGATCCCCTAAATTAAAGAATTAGAGAAAAACAGGCATATTTGTTCTAAGAACAACTTTTGATGATATATCATGTCCATAGGATCTATACAAACATCTCTGAATGCTCCATCTTTGTACTCTACGAAGATTCATGTGGAAGAGGCTTCCTCATCTACTAAAGTTCCCTCAACAGGTGGAGAGAAATAGGACAATCTCTTAGATGGAGAAATACTCAGGATGAAGAATTTAGTATCATATAGAACTAATAGCCCCTTTAAAAACATATTCTCTTCCTGCTTTTTACATGAAGATTTACCACTACTGGAGTATGAACACATAAAAAAAAAATCCTTAGGGGTGGGGGGAAGTCTGGAGAGGTGTTGGTCTAAAGGTTCAAAGCTTCATTTAGGAGGAATAAGTTTAGAAAATCTATTGTACAACATGGTGTCTATAGTTAATAACAAGGTATTGTATACTTGAAAATCGAGAATAGATTGTAAATGTTCTCATCACACACACAAAAATAAGTATGTGGGGTTATGGCTATGGTAGTTAGTTTGATTTAGCCTTTCTGCAATGTATACATATATCAAAATATCATGTCATAGACCATAAACATGTACAACTTTATTTGTCAAATAAAGGAAGAAAGAAAGAAAGATGTTAACTGAATTTTTATGAAAAAAGCAAATCTTCCATTAACTGTTGGGAAAACTTATACTATCCAATAAAAAGGTAAAATTTATCAGGGAAATAGAGATTCCAGAAGAATTTCTATTGGTCAATTATTTGTAAAAGCTGTGCATGGGGGCTTCTCCCCATAGATGGTAATTAATTATCAACATCTAAATTTATCTGTCCCTTCTACGTGTGTATAGACATATAGCTATGAAATCTGTCCTGGGTTAACTATGTATCAATAGGTCTCATCTCAACAGTTTAATTCAGCAATCTGCTAAGACTTGTGCAGCAGAATGCACCAAATGTTGATGACAAAAAGGTTATCAGCCCTTTTAGGTAAAGAGTGGGTGCAGCTCATGCCTTGGAGACTTCGTTCCACCCCCATAACAATGCTCTGAGGTCCTAAGAGCAGAGAGGGGTTTGTGCAGCCAGAGATGGTATTTCTTATGACTCCAGTGTACACTCCCCACATGACTAGGACCAAACTGAACTCCTCGAGGAGTCAAAAAACTATCTAAGTTAACTGATACAAGCCTTCTGGTTGTTTTTTGTTCATAGGGCAGGTTTTATTAGAGATGATAAATAAGGCTTTGATGGTAGCTCTCAAACTTTTAGAGAAGGAGTGGACATCTTTGCACAAAGATAACTAATTTCCTCTTTTGATTCTTCTAGTTTGGCAAGAAAAATGGAATGTTTATAAAGCCATGAAGGCCTATTGTCCCTGGAGATTAATGAAGGAATCAGAGAAATTCTAAAAGCATGAGCAAAATTATTTATCTGTTTTGAAATGCTGAAGGATAAAAAGGTAGGAAGAGTGTGACTTTATAATAATAGGGAAAACAAAAAGTTTGTTGGGGAAGATATTTAACTTTCATGTCAATTAGTGCCAAGCGGTAAATGAAACACAATTGCTGTTATTCTTTCAGAATAAAGAAGTATGGGAGAGAAGCTTCCACTTGCTGCTGAGTGGTCAGGTATGTTATTACTAGACACTCCATCTTACACATTTCAAACAAAAATCAAGACATCTCTCTTGTCCTCAAGGAGAAGGTCTTAAAACTAAAGCAGTCATTTGACTTGACTCTAAGGAAGGCTTGGTTGTCAACTTTTTCCAGACTGTCTTTCTTTGTACCTTTTTCTTGGACCTCTAATTTACTACAATCAGTTTCCATACTCCAATTCCCTGGCACTTCAGAGCATCAACATTATTAATCTTCAGTGGCCGTGTCAATGACAGTCACTGCTCATATAAGCCCACACAAAGGATAAACATAATAGAGGGGTATTAGGCCTTAGTAGACAAGGTAAGTCTGGGGAAATGAACAGGGTGATTGTCACAGTTTTAATAAAAGTACAAAGCTCTCTTATCTGCTATATAACTTTTTACTTTGCACCAAAGGGGAAGCCCATTCCTTCTGGTACCAATTCAATTCATAAGGCTGAGGAAAGATAAATCTTTAGCTAAAGAATAGAGCAAACAGTATCAGCTTCGAAACACTACTTCTTGGGATCTTGAAAAAAAAAAAAACGGCTCTCCAAGCACTGACGAGAATAAAACTCCTAAGTGTGCTCTAAAAGTGGCCTGTATGTGACATTTGGCTAGCTGCTAAGAATGCACCTTCAGACAGGCAGAGCTAACTGACTCACAGGGGACAAAGCTTTTGGTTTGAGGTTTACTAGCCCTGTTTCTCACCAAGTGAAATGCACGGTTTTAGGCTCCATTTATATAATTTGACTCACTGGGGACCTGTGTAGAAACTGATCATCCTCCTTGCAGAGAGTAGGACCAGCACCCTGCAATACCCCACCTAGCAGGGGATCTTGGGATGATTTTTGTCTGGGACGGAGACTGGCTGCCCTCCCATGTGTAAGTTTCTTATTTAAGCCCAGAAAATGATTCTCTTTGTTGTTCCAGATGTTCTCTAGTGTGGCTTTATTGTCTGGCATCCCAGTATTCCATCCTCCTCCCACTGAGCCCTTGTGTTTTGGAACGTGTGTTCCTGGTATTTGCAATTGGATATTTCCTGCTGCCACTCCTCTACGTGATCCTTGTTTGACCACCTCTGCATAGACCTTTGACCTCCTCCTGTCCTTCGTCTGCTTGGATAAGCCCTGGGCATCCTGGACACAGCTGGCCACTTGCTCACTGCACTTTCTGCCTGTGCCTTCCCCTGTTGCCAGTGGTCCGAGAATTTTGCCCACTCTGAGTGTTCAGCCTAGAATAACTGATCCTAGCTAGCCCTTGCTTCTGTATTCTTACTCTGAAGGTCTGCTGTGGCCCTTGGCTTCAGCCTTTGAACACTACAGCCTGTTTTTCTGCCATTCAGGCCTTAGCTGAGAACAGGGAAAAGCCTTCTCTTCTGTCATCCCATTATCAGAGCTGCTCTCTGGGCCCCAAGGCTAGGAGTCTCTAGTCCTATGGAGAGGGGAATTCCCAGGAAATCTTGTTCATCCTCAGAATAGCCAGAGAGAGCTGTAAACACCTGGTTGGCTGGAACAACGTGCCAACCAGGAGACTGGGGACTTCCCCAGCTGAAAACAGCAGCCCTGTAGATGAAGGAGGCATCATTTCTGGGTGTGAATGAATCACGGCCCCCAAAGGAATGGTGCTCAGCTCTCTCCAGTCAGCAAACCCCTTCCTAAAGGCCCACTAGGAGCCAGACACTGCATGAGGAATGGAAGTTAAAACAATTCTTTTTAATTGGTCGCTTACCTTGTAGCAGGTACTTTACATTGATCATCTCTAGTCCTTCCAATAACATTCAAAGGGAGCTAATGTCCCCACTTAACAAATGAGGAAACAGAAGTTAAGTACTTTTCTCAAGGTCATTTACCTACTAAGAGGATGGACAAAATTTTAGACCCAATTCTATCTGACCTCAAAGCCTAAGTTGTTCCCACATGCCATATGGTGACACTACTTACTCATTCACCAATTCATTCATTTATTCAGCCAACAAGTGTTCCTGAGAGGCTGCTACAAGCCAGGGTCTCTGATAAGTTCAGTGTGAGAAGACCTTTTCCTAGAAATTAGGAGGTCACTTTGGAAGCGCTCGATGGGAAGCTCTGTGGGGGCATTAAAATGTCGTCATCTATGTGCGGTATCAAGTGCAATATTGACTTCCTTTTAATGAATAATAATAATAAAATGTACAGTCCACTAATCTTTCAAAAGGAGAAATTGTTTCCAAGGTAATGAAAATCCCGAAGAGGAGGTTTTGTCCATATATCTGATAGGTGCTAGAGTTTAAGAGGAATTGCATACACCTGAAAAGTGACAGGTCCCTTCCTACAGAAGGCATCTGTGTAGACCTGAGGACCATAGATTGTAAACCCCCTCTTTTTATTTTAAACTAAAACCACTTTTACATATGAATATAAAAAGTACACTATTCAACTAGGAAAAATATACATTCGTCAAAAAGTAAAAAGTAAAAAAAAAAAAAGAAAGAGGAAGAATTTGATCCAAGCAAGTTGAGAAACTTCTCGGACAGAGGGAAGATTTAAATAGTCAATGTCTCAAGCAGTAAGCTATCGAAAAGCTCTATCTATTCTTAAAAACTTTCAGTTATACTCTTTACAGCTTCTGGAAGTTCCGTCTGTACAGGAATGAAATGCAATAGAAAGGAACAAAATACTAGAGCCTGGGAAGCTTCTCAGCCATCATTCAAGCATGTAACCCCCCCACATCTGCTACATAAAGGAACAGAGACACACAGCAAGTGCACACTGGCCAAAAGGCTTACCATCTTTTTCGATCCTCCTGAGCTCTTATTCTTAATTTTATACTCTGGGACGTGCTTGTGATTGCTTTTTAATTTTTCCATATATGAGACATTTGTCCCTCTGAAACCTTCTGACTATATGTTGGATCCAAACTATCCAATGAAGTAGATTTGCAGAGTAGTTTGCTGCACACCACTAGAGTTCACTAAGAACTTATGAAAATGAATTGCTTCTATTAACAATATAAGACTCAAACAAGGAGGATGCAAAGGGATTGCATAATTGAGGCGACTCTTACAGGGCAAGCCATTTTGTTTTTCTTGTGTAATGGGCACACGTGAAGCTTCAGAACATAGGCTAGGAGCATGTTTTCTTTGCCTACACGTGGTCCGGGGCTCATACCCACAAAACCCCCTCAGCCAAAACCTCTCATTCATCTGTGCTCAGCTTGTTGGAGACCTTGCTATCAGCTGTGGAATGTTTACTTTCTGAGGTCTAAGGTTACAGCCACTTGGCAGTTTTTAGCTCCTTGGTTCCCCCAGATACATGGAAGGCAGTGCCACATGGAGTAGCTTTTAAATCCTATCGGGATCATAGTCCAGGGGATCCATTTCAATACTCGTGTGTTACCAAAAGGCGGGAATCGGAACGTATCAAAATAGAAAAGCCTTAGTGATTGTGGTATAGTGTGTGGCTCCCAGGATGTTCTGAAAAATATTATCTCTATAACATGTTAACAGGTGTGCTGTGAAAAAAGGATTCTATGGCCCAAAAAGTTACTTTCTTGGGGTTTATGTGCTCGTTTACTTGTTAAGAGCTCTGAGAATATTGATAATATTTGATAATGACTTTTCTTTAACTCAGCCTTTGCCAAACCTATTTGATTACAGATTCTTTTAAGAAACATCCACAAAATTCCAGGGAACGTGGTTTGGAAAATGTTGGTTAAGACTAATGTACGTTTTAGAGCTAAGGACACTGAGACCCAAAGTTGCAAAAGGAACGTCCTAGAGTCAGCCACATAATGGCAGCTCCAGGTCTGCAAGCCATTCCAGTGTCATGAGTCTATGATGGTGAGCTTTGTCTGGCTTTAGCTCCAAGTGACAAAGTCGCATTTACACGTGCGTTTCCACATTAAATAAAATCCAGAGGCTATCTTGCAAAAGGGTAAGTAGTGGTCATTCCTGGGTAGGATTCTAGGTGATTTTTAATTCTTTAATTTTAATTTTCCAAATTTTCTACAATAAATATGTATTATCACAGTAATCAGAAATATATGGTGATAGATGTGTATTTCATGTTTGCAGTAATGTACTGAGGCTCTGGACTCACGACATACTGAAAGACCCAGTTACTCATGCCATTTGTTTTTAGAAAAACCTCTTCAAGATGCCAGCAGAATCCAGTGGAGTGGGCTGGAAGAAGTTTTATTCAAACAAGTGTATCTCCATTGATACATTTTCCATGTGTCATCTTTTGGCAAACGCTATTTCTCTGATGGCATTTTTGTGAATTACTCAGAGTTGCTTAGGACTCCAGTTCCATATTTCTAATGATCTTCTTCTGGCTTCTGAATCCAAAGTGAGTTTAAAAGGGTTCTGGGCCCAGAACTGGGAGTGGGGTACACAACCCCTGGGCTCCCAATGCTGTCTCTGGAAGGACCTGCTGGGGCCGACTTTTTCCACTTGTACAAAGGGCTTTGACTTGGAAAGGGTGGCAGAGAAAGAGGAGACACAAGGAATACAACGACTTGGAGAAATGCCAAGCTGGGGAGGTCTTAAAATTATGTTTGTTAAGAAAGTACTCTGTTCCAGGCAAAGCGCTAGGTCCCTTACACACGCACTTAATTAATCCCTCTTTAGAGAGCTGGCCGGTGTTGATGCTGGGATTCAGCCTCAGGTGTCACTGACCCTGACCCTCCACTGCTTTCTCTTCAGATGTCACTTAAAAGCACCCAGAGATTGGGTGCTAACTAGGCACATGGGAGTGAGCTCATTCCGTTGCTGGGAAATTCTTCCTAAATAAACTAAAAATCTGCCTCTTCCAACCAACTCCCACTGGACCTAGTTTTTTCTTTGGGGAGCAATTAGTTTAGCAGAAATTCCCAATCTCTTGTATACATAAAAGAGAAATGTATAGAGACACCACGGGTACATAACACTGGCTACGCTCTTGTCTTATGTCTGAACAAAAGGGGAACGGAGTCTTAGAGTGCAAGGTAAACTCAGTTCTGTCATTTCATCACCTAACAGCTGAGGATTTCGAGAAAAATCCCTTAATTTGCCTCACTGTCTACTTTTTCTTCTGTAAAATGGAGTTAATTATCTGTGCCTATTTCACATTTCTGGTGCTCACCAAGTATAAGAGAGCAGTTAAAACTACTACATAAATGTAAGCTGTTCTATTGTTTCATACTTGTATATAGGTTTAGGGCATCACCCTAATTGTTCCATGCATGCGAGGAATGAAACACCTTTTTAAAAAGTCTCCCCGGCCCTTACTTTTACTAGCGGGCCCTGTCCCTAGTACAGATGAATCAATATGGTGACACACAACCTGCTTAGCTTATCTAGACTCATACATATTTAAGGAAAGTGAAATTATTAAGATTACCACAAGGGCTAAGTTTCTCAAAACTGCCTATTTATAGCATATATTTATTGTAAAGATGTTATAGAGGAAGATGGGGGGACAGTATTAGATGCAAGAGGAGAATTTATTTTCAAGGTTGAGCTACGTCAGTGCCTGTAAGACTAGTCTGGTCCCAAGAGGGCAGACACAGGATTGCACCCCACTGCAATCGCTTCTGATGAATTGCATCTCAGAACATCCTTCTCATGGTGGAGGCTGTTTCACCAAGCCAGAGCTTTCCTCTGAGTTCACATGGGAACAAATGAATCTCCCTACAGACTAGGGGATCACTGAGTCTTTTCCAATTCCTGCTGATGAGAAGGCTGGATATAGCAGCTCCCTCTCTGCCATTGGTCGTGGAGTTACTGATGCTGAGTACACGTGGCACGATTTGATGGCCTCACCTCCATTTAATGCTTCATATGTTATCTCGTGATTTCTGAGGCCCTTTCCTGTCCCCAGGGTGTTCAGGAGACAAGCTCTGCCTCTTATCTGAGAGCCAGGAACCTTATCTGAACAGTGGCCGACTACAGAAAGGCTGGTGTCTAACCAAATGCAGTGGTAGAAGCACCTCTTTTTAGGGGAAACATACACACGTGCACACAAACAGGCACATCTGGAATCAATGATCTGCAAGGCTGCTGAAGCCTATAGCATGAGCCCTGCCATGCTAATCTGATATCCTGTGACCTAGTCGCCTGTTTCTGCCTGATCCCGTGTCTGCCTTGCTATCTAAAACAGGACCTGCCCTTATCCCAGTCTTGTGGGCAGGGAGCCCTCAGCAGCAGCTGGGGGAGGGAGGGCTTGGGGAGTCCATGAGCCACTTACTCAGAGGCACTGGCAGCTGCCTCTGAATTCAGGAGAATGCTTTCTTCCGTAGGCAAAGTGGCCTTTATCATAGGCACCAAGGAGGAAGAGGCAGGTTAAAAAAATAAAAAGAAGACAGAAACATTGCCTGTCACAAAGCAGAGGGAAGAGAATTGCTTCCCCTTCTCCTCCAGGCTCTGGCCTCAGATGACAGCTGAGCACAAGTGGAATCCAATCAGCCCTTAGCGCTTCAGTCTGTGGCTCCAGCAGCCGCAGAGCGCTCTGTAAATGCCCATGATTAGCGCCTTCCTTGACTGGGAGCGTAAATGGAGAATCACAGCTCACTCCTCAAAGTAGCGGCAGCCACACACCCATTCATTTCTAAGGAGCCAAATGTAAACAGAAAATGAACGTTCCTGTATACTCTCCAAATTTTATTTCCCCTGCTAAAATATTGGGGAGGGGGTGGATATCTTAGTCTCTTACGATCTCTTTCCATAGTTGAAATGATCTGTGTGCTTGACATTCCACCAAATAATTCTCAAAGGGAGACAGTGAAAGCCCTTGCACCCCCATTTGTCAGTATTTAAGGCTTAATGAACTCTTGGCGAGTTCTCTCCTCCCAGAGCTACATGTTTGCTACTGCTGCTTAATGGTGATCTGTCCAATGCTCCAACATGCCAAGAAGCCTCGCTTGTAATCGGAAATATATATTTATTAACTGGTTGGTTAATCTACAGAGAGGTTTTCTGGAGATTGCTACATTCACTAAGAACGACCAAACCCAGCTGTGCTCTTTGTATTTAAATCCCAGGCATTCTCCAGTGACAGGGGCACTGGGTCCAGCCTGCGCCTGCCTCCATCTCAAAGATAATCTCCCTCAGCTGTGTGTGAATCTGGACGGGAGAGAAGGACATTCAGAGCTCTAAGCCTTTGGGTGCAAAAGATTCTCTACAAATGCACATTCAGAGTAAACAAAACCCATCAGGCCCCTGCAACAGTCCGACGCCTGATTGCACTAAACGCATCACGATGGAATCTGCAATTGGCAAAGTAATTGGCGTTATTATAGCTGATGGGGAATTTCTGATGCTGCCTGAGCTCTCCTTTGAAATAATACTCAGCCATTTAATTTGTCCAGCTCTCGTTTAGCTGATTGCTCTTTTCTGCCCGAGTTTACCAAGAATGAAATGCACTGTCTCTCTAGATGCCTGCAGGCTGAGATTTCACCGCTGATTCTCTTTGCCAATACCCTCTCCTCTCCTCTCCTCTCACCCACCCCTGCCTGAGGCTACTGTTCATAAGATGCCAAGATGCCAATAATGCAATAGGTTGAGGTGGGTGAATCCAACTTTCTACTTTTGGTCCCACCTCCAGAAGTACTTGAACACTCCTATTATACCATAAAATCAAAAAAAAAAAAACAAAAAACAAATGAAACTCCAAAGATCTGGTTGTCCTAGAAAAAGTTCACAAAACTGTTTAGCTCCAAAAATAAGACAAGTGATAGAAGACATCTTCATTATAAGCCCAAGGCCAGAAGGCATTAGAGAAATCTCAGAATTTATCTCCATGCATTTTTGTTTGGGGACTCTGTTTTGATCCCTGGGTCAAACGGCCCTAGAATGGATTCTACCAAATTTATTGAGCATCTACTTTTTGCTGGGAGGACACAGACTCTTCTTTTACCACACTCACTTCTCCACTTCCCACTTTGGCAGTTTTACTCCTGCCCCAATCAAAGGTGGGAAGCCGAATCCAGCTGTGTTTTCTCACAATACAGGTAAGGCTGGCACCACAGATTTCTCTTTTTCCTACCAGCAAGCTGCTTGCCCTGTCCCCAAGGCGGCAGTGGACTGCTTGCTGGGAACAACAGCCCCGCGGCCAGGACAGCTCTCTTCTGCAGGTGCCATTTCACTCTGAGGGTCCATTAAATCCAGAAGCCAGGTGCTCTTGGACTCACCTCTTGTCTTATTTTTAATATAGAAATGACTGAATTTAGGGGTATGAAAGTCGTCACATAAATTCCTAAAAAATCCCCAAGCCCTGAGGCAGTCTTCCCGAATAGCCCCCACCCAAGTGCCCTTTGGTGCAGTTCCTCACTGATGTTTCTGGGCAATAAATCGCTGTGCCTACGATTCTTCCACGAGGTAGGAGCTTAAGTGGACTTCCAGAAATAGGCTGAGGATCACTGGCCCCGAAGAAGTTGCTGAAATGAGGCAATACTGTGCCTGGAAAAGCTCTTGATACACCTGTTAAAAATCACCTTTAATACTTTATATCTATTCCTTCTCCATCAGTAAAAGATAAAACATTAATTCAGAAAGTGTCATAGGTGGTGAGGAAGGGAAGCAATCCGTGAAGGCACCCGTGGGTGTTCTCTTCTCCAGGCCAAACAGTCGCTACCCATCCCCAAGCCTGTGCCTGTCAGTTTCTCTTCAACTCTTTCCTCTTCTGAGGCTACTCTCCCAGGGCCACGGTGTCTGTCGTTGCTTACTATAATTGGCAAGTGCCATAAGCCGACTAGCGAAAAGGGCAGGTGGATCTAGATTTTTGGTTTATTTTTGGTTTATTATTGTTCCCGCCCCCTCTTTGGGTAATCCCAAACTCTAGCCATATCATCTTGGGAAGCTGTAATTTGTGCTTTAACTCTGACTTCAGCCGTCCGGGATCAATTTCAATTATGTAATTTATAAGAGCAATAAGAATTACAGTGCACATTTATGGAGTGTTTACTAGACACCAGACACTTTTCAGAGGGCCTATCTAATTCAATTCCCCTCAAAAATCCCATGGGGTAGGTATCCTTCCTCCACTAAGGAGGACTCTGAGCCACATAAAAGTTAAATAACTCCTGGAGGTCACACAGCTAGTATGGGACAGACCTGTGATTCAGACTTATCAGTTTGGGCCCAGAATCATTGCTTTTACCTACTAAACCATAAAGTAAAGGGACATGGTCTCTATACTTGATATTAAATACAGCGAGGTGGCAGAGATTCATGTTTTGCTACTAAGCAAGCATCAGTATTTATAGTAGTAAAGATTACAGCAATATCACACAAAGTTTTTCTATCCGTGTATCATTGGCTTGGGTCACCTGTTGGAAACATGGGATTTATCAGAAGCTCTGGTATACATTTTTAGGATGATAGGAGATGTAGAAGGGAAATCATGTGCAGAGCTGGAGAGGGTGGGAAAAGAGGATGATCATTACCAAGAAAATATCAGAAAACTATGGTGGACGCTGTGTGCAGACTTAACACACCCTCCAAACACTAGCAAGCGGATGGCTGGAAGAAGCCGCTTGAGATCTGCAAGCTATTCCACCGAGGACAGCTTACAGCAGTCTTCTGACATCTCTCGACTGATCCCTTTTGTTTGGGACAAGATAGTAGGAAAGGGGATGGGTAGATGGATAGGAGGGCAGGAGTATTAAAGTGTGAGTCAGGAGCAGGAAAGAACTCAACATTGGAGCTTGCTTATCTATTGAACTGGTGGGCCTTCTTCTGCGAGAGGCAGGTGTGGGGACCGTCCTGATAAAGGATTTATGAAGAAGAAACCTTCTCTCAAGTGGTGTGTGAATTTGCATTTACTACATTTGAATCATTTCTAGACCTAAGAATGTGTAGAGCAAAGTCACACATTCTACTAACATTTCAGACACAGGAAAGTCTGATGCTGTAACTTAAGCTACTCGTAAACACAGCCATTTGAGACAGAGTTAAAACATCAATGATCAGGCCTCAAGTGAGCAGAATAGCAGGAGAGTTTTTAAGAAGCTCATCTTTAGGCCTGTGTACCAAAAGGATTGGAGAGAAAACCAAGAATGAAAACCTGGAAACATAAAGACAGGGGAGGAGGCATGGAGTAATTGAACCCATTGGATACCCAAGGGACTACAGAAAACATCTAATCCTACATCATTTTTGCTAAAGGTACCATTCAAAGTTAATACGACTGGTTGGCCTTACTTTTTTTATATTTTTATTCTGAAAAGATTTTAAATCAGATTTTGAAAGGATAATCATCATATTTGAATATACTAGCAGGAATGACTTGTATTGTTTTTTTTAACAAAGTGGAAAAAATCTTTTTGCATGTGAATCACCCCCTCCTCTCTCAACACCCACCTGCCATCTATCAATTTTCTTGCCTGTGAACTTGTGCACATTAAGTTTGTTTTAAGTTGAGCCCACCTGCACATGGCCCTCAGATGGTCAGAACATCTTGGGATTAAGAAACAAAACATTCACTGAGGTCTAAAGAGATTTAGTATCCCAGGAGAACTTATTAAGACTTCAGAATATTCCACTGAAATGCCAGACTCTCTGGAAAACACCTGGAGAACTTCCCTCGGCAGGACCAAATGCCAATGCTGGTTTTGTTAAAAGAAAAAAAAATCTACTAAAAAACAAACTATCAAGGCAGGCAGTGCAAAAAATGTATACCTGTAGTAGGAAACTGTTGATTTCACATAAGAAAAGTAATAGTGTCAGTTTGAGTTTTAGAGCAAGGTGTGTGCATGCATATGAGCAAATATTTTTGTTAATGTTCTGTTATTGTTGATGTCCCTGTCTGGTAAGGAAAATAATTAAATGGACTTCCTTAGGAATTATAGAAAAAGATCCATGTTTTGTGCAGGTATCCTAAAAGTAGCAAGACGGACACTTTTATAGGGAGAACCATTTCTTTTGGAGGGGGAACATCATTCTCAATATAAATATTCACATACAGGCTTGTAGAAGAAGAAAAAGACAAAGCAAGAGTCCAAATCCTACCCTTTTACTAAAACTAGAAGATCTCAGCATTGGATAACTAGAATAGAGCTTCTCAAGAGACCTTTTGTGAAAGCCCAGATGTTTTTCCTCAATCCATATTTTTGTGTGGATACTTTGGCAAAACATTATAAAGACAAATTAGTAGGAAAACAATCACAGGCTTAGACATCATGGAAACATCAAATTGTTATAAAAGTTTTTAAACATTTTTAGTTTCTAGATATATCACATGGTGGACCAGTGATGAATACTTGAAGGACCAGCACTGATTTGCAGCTCATGCTCTGCAGAGTGTGGGATCAGAGAGCAAAGACACATGGCAGACCGATACGAGGTAAGTCAAAAGATAAAGCCTGGAGAATGAAGGCATGTGTTTACCAAGGAACGGTCTGAGCAAGCAGGACTCCCGGGATCAAGCCCGCTCTGGAAGTCAAGGGATGTGGCATTCTAGCCACCCCATGTATTGTCTTTTGGGGGTAGTGCCGTCAAGCGGGATCTTTTTGGCTATCTCTTAGACCCAGAAAGAATGTCTACACAGCAAGCACAGAAGACCATAAACACAATATTGAGAAAGATGGCATCCTTCCTAACTCATTCTACCAAGCCAATATCACCTTGATACCAAAGCCAGGAAAGGAGACAACAAAAAAAGAAAACTACAGACCAATATCCCTCATGAATATAGATGCAAAAATCCTCAACAAAATTTTAGCAAATAGAATTCAGCAGCATATCAAAAAAATAATTCACCATGACCAGGTGGG